>NC_135327.1:321306-642612 GCF_023851605.1 Tamandua tetradactyla
TCCACTTCTAACCTGCCAGACTGTGGTTAAGACAGGTTGAACACTGCTTCTTGTAGGTTGGAACTTGCTGATATCTCAGCCCATAAGGTCAAAATGATCAGAATGATACCTGCTTTTTCTGTTGGGCCCTGGCCCCTTCTTCTTTGGAGAAGTTATTACCTTTATGGAACTTTTACCTCTACCTGATTAGTTCCTTTGTCCCTCAGTCAACCATACTTCTGCCCCTGCCTAAGACAGGGCCAGAAAATGGAGAATTCTGGTTTCTTTCTTTAATGGAGCTCTTTAAAGAGAGAAAAGAAAGATGTTCAAAGAGCTGGTCCCCAGTCCCCAGATTCACTAATCAGGAGCCAGAGTTGGTACCTGGCCCTATGTGACCCATTTCTTGGGACACAGCACTTTACCAGTAATCTGAGCTTTCTTAACTCCAAAAGCCTCTGATTTTTTGTGAGTCTTGCTATACCCTTGCTGGGAGTAGAGTTAAAACAGAAATTCTGGTTTCATTTTTGTCTACCTGTAAATTTATCTGTGCTGAGAGCTGGTCTTAAGGATTCTGAAATATTAATAAAATTTATAAAATCCTCAGTTGGTCCCTGACTGATTTCACATTCCCTTGCTCCTGGTAGAGAGAGTTTGTTTCCCACCAGTGAGTGACTCTGAGACAACCTGCCGTGCCAGAGTGGGATGGTTACAAGCCTCCAAAGTGTGGAAGGGTTATGTTACATCTGTGCTTTATAAGCTCATATTGTCACTCGTATGGTATGTGCCTAATCTCTGGAATATCCCAAACAGTTGTTTCAGTTTCTGGCTATTTCCTGACTGCTCTGGGGGATGGGTAATATCCTACACCTCCTTTTGTCACCACCTTAAGGAGTTCATGCCTTATTTTTTTTTTTCATGCCTGATTTTTGAAGGATAGTTTGCAGGATAAAGGATTTTTTTTTGCTGGAAGTTTTTGTCTTTCAGCACATTTAATATATCTTACCACCCCACAATTTTTGAGGAGTAATTGGTACTTAGACTTATTGATGATCCCTTATATGAGATGAATTGATTTTCTCTTGTTGCTTTCAGAATCCTCTATTTATCTTTGGCATTTGACATACTGATTATTATGTGTCTTAGAGAAGGTCTCAGATTTTTTTCTGCTGGAGTACCTTTTGGTTCTTGGACATGTATATTTATGTCTTTCATAAAAGTTGGGAAATATTTGACCATTTTTTCCTCAAATACTCTTTCTGCCCCTTTTCCCTTCTCTTCTCCTTCTGGGACACCCATGATGAATATATGCATATATATTATGCTTCATGCTGTCACTTATGTCCTTGAGACAATGTTTATTTTTCTATCTGTTCTGAATATATAATTTTAATTGTCTTGTCTTTCATTTTGCTATTTTTTTCTTCTGCCTGTTCAAATCTGCTATTGTTTGCTCCTAATGTATTTTAATCTCCATTATTATTCCTTTTCCCTATAATTCCTGTTATGTTTCTTTTTAAACATTTGAATTCTTCTTTATGCTCACAAATTATCTTCTTATATTCTTTTAGCTCTATATCACAATTAATTTATTTCTGTCTATATATTTCCAACATTGCCTTGAATTGACTTGGGAGAGTAGTTTTAATTTTCTTGATTAGTTATTGCAAATGCTGTGCCTCCTCTGAACTTTTAATTTTTCCATTGACTGAACCAAGTCTCGCATTTCATAGTAAGGTTTCTTATTGTTGACTGATGTCTTGGCATCTAATGTTTTGAGGCATTAATTCTGAAGGTCAATTTTTCCCTCTTTTCTACTGTCAATTGACTCAATTTTTATACTATTCTTATTTTATCAGCTCTTCTGCACCTGAGTTTTACCCTGGATTGCAATAGAATTGCCCTTGTTGTGTGCACCTCCAGGGAAAAGTTTCCTTTCCTCTGTTCTTTCTCTGGGGATCTTGTTTTGTTCCCTCTTTTTATGTACAATTTCACCCCAGTTCTTATGAATTGCTTAAACTCTCTTCTTTTCTCAGTGTCCCCTTTTTATTACACTTTTCAATTCTAGGACCTGTCCTGCTTTGGAATAGTTAAGTCCCCTCCCCTACTTTTTCATGAGGTTTTTTGCCACAAATTTGTTCCCATTATTGTACCTTCCCTTGATAACCATGTAGGGTCCATCAGAGAGGCCCATTTAGCATTTATGTTGTGCAACAGAGACTGGAATGATTGAGTATGGTCCTTGCCAATAATTCTGTCATGGTTTTTTTTTTAACCTGGGTGCAATATTGTATATGGCACTATTCAAGTGCTTATGTTCAAACCTGGTTTCTATGAAATTGTGTCCTTCTGACTGGGTACATTTGTGGTTCTAACTCGCTGCTGTGAGCAGTTTTATGGTCTGTATTTATTCCAGGAAGAAGCTAGGCTGTTATGACTCTATGCAACTATGGTCCTGTGTGGCACTGAGTGAAGGGGAGGCATCCATCTAGATTGTCCAGGATGCAAATACTCTACCTTATTTTGGTGTTTTTCTTCATCTACAATCTAGCATTGATGTAATACTTCTCTAAACTCTATCATAATTCAGAGATCCAATCAGTTGGAATTTGCCCTTTTATTATTTGGATGGGCTTTTCCAGAAAATGTCTAACATTGCTTTGTTCATGACATCTTTTCTTTGCCATTTTGATTTGCATTTACCTAATGACTATTGACATTGAACATATTTTCATGCTTTTTTTTTGGCCATTAGTATGTCTTCTTTGGAGAAATGCCTATTCAAATCATTTACCCATTTTAAAATTTCATTGTCTTCCTGCTATTGAGTTGTAGGATTTCTTTATAAATTTCAGGACTAATCTGGCCTAGGAAGCCAGATGGAGATTGTAGGTTTCTGCACGGTAATCTTAGTGAATTAAACTTTTGTAGAATCTCACATAGAACCCCAGATTTTTTTATGGTTAAAAGCAATGGTTGTTTGGGGTTTGGCAAGCCATGGTAATTAGCAGTATCTAGCTGAAGTTTGCATAACAATAGACAACTGAATAGCCAGTTGTCGCTTTTTAAACCTCCTTAGCCACTGATACTTTATTATGTTACATTTCATTACCACCCTTTGGACAGGAAGCTATTGTCAAGTCCTTAGTGCAGGGCCAGGCTCATCCCTGGGAGTCGTGTCTGACATTGCCAGAGATACTTTCACCCGTGGGTGTCATGTCCCACATGGTGGGGGAAAGGTAATGATTTTACTTACAGAGTTGGGCATAGAGAGAGGCCACATTTGAGCAATAAAGAGGTTTTCAGGAAGTGACTCTTAGGCATAAATTTGGATAGGCTTTAGGAAAAATTATTAAACACTTCAACTGATTGATTGATGCTGATAAGAAAAACTCTGAAAAGTGAGAATTAAAGGATACTTCCTCAATATCATAAATGGCATGTATAAAAACACATAGCCAGCATCATGCTTAATGGTGAAAGACTGAAAGCACTCTCCCTAAGATAGAGACTGCAATGAGGATGTCCATTTTCACTACTATTATTCAGCATTTTACTAGAAGTCCTAGCTGGAGCAATTAGAAAGGAAAAAGAACCAAAAGGCATCCAAATAGGAAAGGAAGATGTAAACTTTCATTATTTGCAAATGACATGATCCTATACATAGAGAACACTGAGGAATCTTTGACGAAACCATTAGTGCTAATTAACAAATTCATCAAAATGGTGAGATACAAGATTAAGGTACAAATTCAGTAATATTTCTATACACAAATAATGACGTGAGCCGGGCGGGGCAGGGGGAGTTGGGACCCGCGAGGGGAGGCGGGGGCGAGCGCGGGGCGAGGCAGGCGCACCGAGGGAGGCGGCCGAGTGGCGCAGGTGGCAATGTGGCGGGTGCGGTGGGCGTGGGCGGCGGGGCCCCGGAATCCCCGCGCGCCTCCTCTGCGCCACGCCGCCGCCTCCGCCGCCGCGCGTCCCCACGGCGCCCTCCGCCCGCCTGCCTCCCGTGCCCGCCTGCTGCCAGCCTCCCATACCACGGCCGTCTGCAGGGTGTGCGCCCGGACCGAGTCCCCGGGAAACTTGAGCGGCTCCGGTCGGCGGCGGAGCCCGGGCGAGAACCTCTGGCCCGGCGGCGCGCCCAGGGGACCCGCGTCTGCCCGCTTCGCCGCCGCCCGCCCCCTCGGGCAGCGCCGCCCCCTCAGCGCGGGGCTCCGGCTGGAGGCAAGAGCCCTGCGTGGCGCGACTCGCATCCTGCGTGGCGGCACCGCCCGGCCTCCCTCCCGTCGCCGCGGAGGGCACAGCCTCACTCGGATTCCCGGACCTTCGCTTTGCGGCAACAGCGCTGGAGCGCGTCCTTCCTGGGCCCGCCGCGGGCGCCTCCGCTTCGCCGGCGCCTTTGCAGGGTCGCCCCCGATGGGGGCTGTGAGCCCTGCGCCCGGCCCAGGAATGTGCACCCCCGGCGCGGGCGGCAGGCGGCGGACAGAGAGCCGAGACCCGCGGGACGGAAGCTGCGGGCTGGCGCCACGCAGACAGCCGGGGCGAACAAGATCTGAGGCTCGGCTCCCTGAAAGGTGACCACGTGGATTCAACAGCTTTTAGGACTCAGGTGAGCGGGTCGGTGTTCGTGTGTGCGTGTGTCGGGTTGGACTCAGCGTTGGGTCCTCAGTGCTGCAAATAAAGGGACCCCTGCTGCTCCGAGCGAACGACCGGCGGCCAGGGGAGGACCGGTCCCGGGCTCCGCGCCCGGCAGCCTCTGGCTTTCCAGGTGACTTGAGTACCTGCCCTGGGAGCGCGAACCTGCACTGGGGAATGCACGGCATCTTGAAACACCGTCTGGGGGTGGGTTTGTGCCACGGTTGGAAAGGCACAGAGACATGCTCTCATGCCTCACGCCGGGGGCTGGTGGGGAGGCAGCCCCAGGAGGGCATCAGGGTCCAGCACAAGAGGTGTGAGGATGTGTGCATGCTCTAAACCCACGTGCGAGGGCAGGACCTGTGACAGCTGCAGTGGGTGGTCAGAGGAGGGGCGTCTGCTCACACCGGTGGGGGAAGGGAGGACGGGGGAAAAGGGTCCTAGAGGACGTGGTGTCAGAGCTGATTCTACAAGAATGACAAGGCAAGACTGAGTGCTGAAGGGTGGAAGGGCAGGTTGGGCATCTGGGGCAGGGATGACCACGTGAGCCAAGGCTCCCAGGTAAGAAATTGTGCGACATGCAGCGGCAAGATGAGAATTCGGTGGCGTAGAGTATCAGGTCTGAAGCAGGGCTTTGGGGGCCCTCAGGCTGGAGGGGAGGGGGTGGACAGGACCGTGGGGAGCTTTGTGGACCATGGGGATGCCGTTATTGTCCAGGCAATGGAGACCCATGGAAAACGCTATAGAGAGGGCAGTGACTTGTCAAACACAACCCCAATGAGGAGAGCTTTGAAGGGGGCAGGGCAGAGGCAGGGAGACCAGGCAGAAGGCTGTGAAATAGGGCAGCTGAGCATCAATGGGCCCTGAACAAAGCCCAAGGCAGTAGAGAGGGTGACAAGGAAAACACATAGGCACTATAGTGCTGGCCCTGCAGAGCTGGCATCGGAAATCAGGGTGAGGAGGGCAGGGGGAGTTAAATGCATAATGATACGTATTGTAGAGTATGTGATGCATGATAAAAAACATATAATGCACAAGATATAATAGGCATTTTATGCACTAACTCCAATTGTTTTCATTCATTCATTCATTCATTTATTCTTTGCTTGGGTTTTGAATACCCAGTCTCTACCTCATACAATTCCAGGGACCTGGGAAACGAAACATGGCCTTAGTATCCCTGAAGCTTCCGACCTGGTTGGGGTGACAGACAGGTGGATGGAAGATCACAGACACAGCAATTACAGCCATTCACTGTGGGTGGTGTGGGGTGGGGGTGGGGTGCCTGTCCCCTGGGGTGGTGAGGGAGACTGCCTGAGAGCTGACCTTTGAGCTGAGTCGGGGGGAAGGAAGAGATGAGGGAAGAAGGTGAGGAAGGTGCAGGGATGTTCCTGGTAGAAGAAACAGTGTTTGTGAATGCCTGATGGACTGGGCAGGATGAAAGAATGTTCTGAAATGGTGAGACAGATTGACCTGCACTGGGTTAGGGCAGATGAGCTGGGGATGGCACCCTTCCAGAGAGGGGATTGCCTCAATGTCTGGGGGCTTCAGCAAATGTAGACCTTGGACTCGGTCACTGTCCAGGATGCCCCCAGCCTGGCCCTGAGGTCCCTTTTCACCCAGAGCTGGCTCAGAAACCATGCCCAGAACAGACAGAGCAGGGGCCACCTTCCTGAGGGAAGAGCCCTAGCCCCAGCTCTGGCACACCTGACTTGGGCAGGACACCATTAGAAGGCTGTTTTGATTGTCTCGTTTCAGCAGGGCTCATTATTTTTACAGGGAACAATTTCTAACAATTTTCCTTGTCACTCAGAGTGGTTGCTACCAGCTGAGCTACTCAAGCCATTATAAATATATTAGACGCACTCAGCATTTGCAGGTAAAAATCAGCCCCTCTGCCTTTGCATTTTGGAGCACAGATGTGAGATCAGCTTTTGGAAAGGCATTAGCTGCTTCCCACAATCTCTTTCCCAGTGGGGCTTATGTTGGGGCGGGAGCTTCAGAGATGCCTGAAGGTTGGGCTGAGGGCTGAGGGGCTCCCAGGGTCCTGGCTTGGATAGCTGGGCACTCGGGCTCTGAAAGCCTCCTGTACTCTGGCCAGCACATGGGAGCCCCACGATTCGCTTTCCCATTCAGGGTGTCACTCAGGAACTGGGCGTCAGTGATGTGGGACTGCAAGCATGGGAACAGGGGTTGGTGTGCTGGTTTGAAAGGATGTATGTCCCCTAGAAAAGCCATGTTTTAGTCTAAATCCCGGTTCATATAGGCAGAATAATCCGTATTCAGTACTGTATGTTTGAAACTGTAATAAGATCATCTCCCTGGAGATGTGATTTAATCAAGAGTGGTTGTTAGGCTGGATTAGGTGACAACATGTCTCCACCCATTTGGGTGGGTCTTGAGACATTTCTGGAGTCCTATTAAATTCTCCATTGGAGAATGGAGATTCAGAGAGAGCAGAGAATGCTGCAGCACCACGAAGCTAAGAGTCCACCAGCCAGCAACCTTTGGAGATGAAGAAGGAAAATGCCTCCCAGGGAGCTTCATGAAACAGGAAGCCAGGAGAGAAAGCTAGCAGATGATTCCATGTTCACCATGTGCCTTCTTACTTGAGAGAGAAACCCTGAACTTCATCGGCCTTCTTGAACCAGGGTAATTTTTCCTGGATACTTTAGATTGGACATTTCTATAGACTTGTTTTAATTGAGATATTTTCTAAGCCTTAGAACTGTAAACTAGCAACTTACTAAGTTCCCCTTTTTAAAAGCCTTTCCATTTCTGGTGTATTGCATTCTAGCAGCTAGCAAACTAGAACCAGTTGGTGAGTCAATCAAGGGCGCTTTACCTGTCCTCAAGGTGCTAAGAGAGCATGCTTCACTTGATGGGGGCTCTGAGGACTTCCCAAAACGTAAACTCTGAGACCCACCAGGGGGATAGGCAAGGGGGCCAGGGGATTCTGCCGCCCAGCATAGTGGGTCCAGGGCTCTAATATGAGGGAGGCAGTGCAAACCCTCGTCCAGCAACAGACAAGGTGGGCACTGTTGGGGTGGAGTCAGCAGCGAAGGGTGGAGTCAGGGGTGAGGGGTGGAGTCAGCAGCATAGGGGTGGGGCCAATGGCTGGGGTCGCAGAGCCAGTCAAAGTGCTGTCTCAGCACTTCTCGCTGGGTGGGTAACTTTGTGGGGGGAGGTGACCCTCGTGTCTCTGAGCTTCAGTTTTTATCTTCTGTATAATGGGCATGTTAAGGCTTGTCTTGTAGGATTGTTTCATATTTACTTGTAAAAGGTACACCAAAACCCTACAGATGCTTTTTTTTGTATGCTGTATAGCAGGGTCACATTTATTTATTTATTTTTTCATGTGTTTCCCATCATTGCAGCACCATTTGTTGAGATTTTTGTTTGTTGATTGGTTGGTTGCCTTGCTGGTTTTTTTGGGAAGTGCATGGGCCAGGAATCGAACCCGGGTCTCCCACATGACAGGTGACAATTCGACCACTGTACTGCCCTAGAACCACCCCCATAGATGCATTTATGGAGGCAGCAATCCATGCACAGGAGGGGTCATCACAGGTGGAGGGGCGCTCCACTGGGCTTGATGGATTCCAGACCCTGGAGATGGGCATGGGCTTTGTGAAGAAGAACTGTGGCCCCAGCTTGGACAGCCAGGTATGGACAGGTAGAGTACCTGCATAAGGTCTGACTGCAGAGTCGGTGCATCCTGGCCCCTCCTTGGTGATGGAAACCCACTGGTGGGCACCAGGCTCTCCCTGTCTCTAACCAGCCCCCAGACCTCACTTGCTAAGCTCCAGCCTAGCATAGCCCCAACAGCCTGGTCCACTCAAGTGGCTCCACAGGTGTGCAGCTGGCACTGGGGAAGTTGCCCCAGTAGTCATAGATGGTAATGGCATGGGAGGAGGACTTGAACCCAGAACCTTCTGGGCACAGACTCCCTTCTTTTCACCCCAGGACCCTCCACCACCCCTTTTGCTTCTGGGAGGTCTGGCAGCCCCTTCCCTGTCCCTGGCACCCACCCTGCCTGGGGTCTCATGCATGATTGGCCTTAACTTGGGCACCTAGATCTTGCCTTCCACCCGGCCCTGCTGTGGGCAGAGGCACATGTGGCCGTGACGCCTCTCTCTGCACTGGCTCCTTTACTTGCCTGTTTCTTCAACTCCCCAGCTCATCCTATCACACTCTGCTCTGGCTCAAATGCTGCCCTCCACCTGGACTTCAGCTCTTGGCCCCAGTGCCTCAGGGAAGAGGCCAGTGGGCCTGGGGGTTGATGGCTGCCCTCCATTCTTCCCAGACCTGGGCATCAGCAGGGAGGCTCAGGCCAGCCCCCGAGGTGCTGATGGGGCCCCTGAGCTATGCACAAGTTGGAGGGGAGGCACCAGGCAGAGCCCCCATCTCTGGGCATCTCAGGCCAGTGAGGCTGAGCTTGCCCTGCCCACACCTCCCTCCGCAGTCTCCACAGGCTTCCTGCTGCTTGGAGGTGGGTACAGGTCAAGCACTTCCTCACTCAGGTGCACCCCTGAACCCTGTAATAAACAAACACAATAAACCACATCGCATTTCTACCACTGGGCCTTGCAAAGACAGGAGACCCAAGTTTCTCAGAGTATAGATCTCAACAGGCAAACGGAATCCACTGCCATTGGAAATCAGAACAGTGGTGTCTTAGTCTCCCGGGGCTGCTGCAACAAAGCACCGCAGACAGGGGCTCAAAACAACAGCCATGTGTTCTCCCTCAGCTCTGGAGGCTGAAGTCTGCAATCAAGGTGTCAGCTGGGCTGTGCCCCCTGGACCCCGTAGGGCAGGGCCTTTGCTTTCCTCTTCCTAGTGTCTGCTGTTTGCTGACCATCTCGATGTTCCTTGACTTGTGGACACATCAAACAGTCTCTGCCTCTGTCTTCACATGGCCCTCTGTCCTCTGTGGGTGTCTGTGCATCTGTGTCCAAATCTCTCTTATTCTAAGGATTTAGGACCCACCTACTCCAGCCTCACTCCAACGTTACTCAACCATGTCTGCAAAGATGCTGTTTCCAAGTGAGGTCCCATTGATGGGAACTGGGAGCTGGAATTTCGGTGCATCTCTTTTGGGATACAGTTCAATGCACTACAGGTCGTTACCCGTGGAGATTGGGAAATAACTGCAGAGGGGCAGCAGAGAACTTTCTAGAATGATGGAAACATTCTGAATCGTATTGGGGGATTGTCATGTTGTGTGTCAAAAGTCACTGAATTGTGGGTAGTCACCTGGGATTAGAGCGAGATGTGACGCCACTCATTCCAGGTGGGTCTTGGTTAGTGTACTGGAATCCTTTGAAAGAGGAAACATCTGTAACAAATGAGAGAGCCGTGAGAACTACCAGAGCCCACGTAGCCAGAGACCTTTGGAGACAAGAAGAAAAACGCCCCAGGGAGCTTCATGAAGCAAGAAGCCTGGACAGGAAGCCAGCAGACGGCACCATGTTCGCCATGTGCCTTTCCAGTTGTGATAGAAACCCTGAACATCATCAGCCTTTAGTGCTTAAAGGTAAACTCTCGTTGGTGCCTTAATTTGGACATTTTTGTAGATTTGCTTTAATTGGGACATTTTCATGGCCTTAGAACTGTAAACTTGCAACATCATAAATTCCCCCTTTTTAAAAACCAAAAAAAAAAAGTCGTTGAATTGCACACCTAGCACCTTTGCAATTATCTGTCGTAAATTATTCTTCAATTGAAAAAAAACAGAAAAATGGTGCCTGAGACCCCTGTGTTAGAATGAAAGCCCCAACCCAAAGAGCCTAAGGTTTGGAAGCATCTGTGTGGGAAACCTGTCTGTGCGTAGGGGTCACTACTCAATCTGTCATTCAAACTGGGACACATTTTTTAGTGAAAGGGGTCACTGAAGATAATCAAAGTTATATATATATATATATATATTTCGGTATGTTTTGGCTATGTTGACTTTATTATTTTGGCAGATTCTTAGGTGTTTTTCTGAAGAATGATTTTTTTTTTCAATTCGGTCATAGCAGTTTTAAATTTTTTTGTAAAATTGCTTGTGCTCTTCTTCAAAGTTGTGTTTTATGTTATTAATAAATCTGAAATTGTTGACACCTTAAATCAACTTCTCTCTGTTCAACCAGAACATTTTTAATTGAGACAATTTTCTCTCTACAGGAGCAGAGTTACCTGGTAAGCTTAGGGCATTTTGCTCTATGGAGAAAATGTTAATTTCTTTTGTTTTTCCCACATTGAAATGTATAACTATTTCACCCAAATGTATATTACAGATGATGTTGGCTTCTCATCTGCATTCAGAGAATCTTCCTTTGACAAATACTTTTATAAAACTTGTCAAGTTAGTTGTCTATTTTGAAATTGTGCCTGTATATGAGTCTTTCTAATGTATTCCCCAAATTTAGATGCCACAAACTAATAGATCTTTTAATTTTGTTCCATTCCATACAAATTTGTTTAATTAAAGTTAGGAGCTCCATTTAAAGATGTTTTCCACAAGTTGAGATATTCCAAAGCACAGTTATGTCATTTCAAAATTAAATCTTATATGCTTTTGGAACTCTCATTGTTTAATTTGTTCTGGCTCTCCCTTGCTTTTACAGGGGTAAATTTAATGCCTTCCAGTTTTTAAGCTTTGTTTATAATAAGTGCAATTTTCTAACTGCTTCAAAAACTAAAGATTTTGGTTGTGCTGTTCATTGAATTATTTGATTAGAGATTTCCAACCAATTTAAACAAAATGTAACCAGTTTAGAGGATTTGTTTAGAAAAAGACTATACCTTTGAGGGACCTGCAGGTTGCTTTCCAAAGCAGCTCATCAGATGCTGAGATGTTCCTAAAGCCATGTTCATTCACTTTTATGAGGCAGCAGCCCTTGTAATGCCTCATAAACTGCTTTTCTCCAATGTATCTTTGTCACAGAATGGTGTAATTCAGTTGCTTTAATCACATTTAAGTATTTGAAAATTTTGACAATTACAACTTGTTTCACGGTGGACACAATTATGAATTGCAGACGTCCTACAACCAATTACAAAACTATGTCCACTCTATGGGTTTCTTAGTAAACCATGACATACCATGACCCTTTGGTCAAACATGTGGACATATCACCATAATGAAACAAATAATTTATCATCAATGTGGAACTTTCTGATTGAATTTGCAACAGCATTCACAAGAGTTGGAAATGTTTCCTAAAACAGAATGAAATTCTAAAAGCTGTATTAGATGAGATGTATTTGTGTAATTGAGCTTGAAAGAATTGAACAAATATTGGACTGAACTGGTTTTCCATTTGAAGTAGCTGATGTCCTCATTTAAAACTGGCTTCTTTTAACAGCTTTCAGTTTTGCTTTTGCTGGTGGAGGTGACATAGCAACAGCTGCTGCTTCACTTTGCATATATGCATGAGAAAATTTGCAATTGAAAAGGAGCGAACCAAGTGGAGAAGTACAGCCATTTGATCTAAGTGAAAGGTCAAGATTCAGAGAGTGAGGTACAAAAGAACACATGCTAAATTCTCATATTCAGGAAAAGTCTTCTGAAAAGGACCACTGATGTTGGAAGTAACTGCTGCTCCTGCTTTAGCAGATCAAGATTCTCCTTTGGCATTTGTGGGACCAAAATCTCCATGTGGACGGACAGTGTTGTTGAACTTTTGATGCAAGCTAGAGCTTCATCATCAACTTCATGGACAAATGGAACATCAGTGCTTGCTTTCTTATTAAACATGCAATTCATTATTTTAGCTCATTGATGCCAAGGGGGGTTATTATGAAATTTCAAAAGCATTAGCAAATAACAAGACACATAATCTGGCGCAAAGAAAGGATCATTTGTCATGAGAGCACACAGGCTACTCCTTATCCATGTGTTTATGGCAGAATGGCTCACTCAGCTTCTATTTTCTTCCTTGTATTTCACACATACTGTGTTTATCATGTCCCATAGATCCCGTGAATAGTATCCTGTGGCCTTGATATCTTTCAGGCAGGGGTGGGTAGGGCCCCCGCACCCAGCTGATGGGAGTGGCAACCTGAGACCTTCCCCCAGCCTCACCTGAGGTCAGAAGGAGCTCATCCCCTGCTTCTCCTGTCCAGCTCACTCAGCCCCACCAACAGTGCCCCCACGACATCCTTCAAAGGGAGGGGTGGGAGGTGTTGGGTTGAAAAGTGGTGAGGACAAGCTTATTCATTTACCTACGGGTGGTCTTTCAGCTTTAACAACTTGAGAAACTGAAAACTCTGCCCTCTGTCCCACTCACTGACAGGCAAGACCATTGCAGAAGCTGGGAGTTGAGGTGCAGTCTCCAAAAGGCCTCTGGTTTATTTTAAAACAACTCTTCATGTGATACTTTCCATTCAATAAAGAATGAAAAATATGGCACAGATGCCAATTGGGTGGAGTGCGGTGCAACGTCCTGTGTCTGTTTCCTGGGACTGCCCCACAGAGTGCCACAAACTGGGGGGCTTGAAGCAGCGGGAGCTATTGTCTCACAGATCTGGAGGCCAGAAGCCTCAAGGCCAGGTGCCTTCAGGCCCTGCTCCCTGAAACCTCCAGGTGAGACTCCTTCCTTGCCTCTTTGCGTCCTCTCACAGATGAACTGCTGCAGCCTTGGCCTCTGCACCTCCACAAGGCCTCTTTCGTGTGTGTCTGTCTGTCTCCGTGTCCAAATGTCCCCTCTTACAAGGACTCTAGTCCTTTGACCCTGACCTCATGTGAAGTAACAGCACCTTTCCAGACCCAGTTTCCACCAGGTTGCATTCACGGGACAGGGATTAGGACTCGAACCTGTCCTTTGGGGTCGCAGTTCAACCCCTGACCACTGGGAAAGTAGGATGTAGGAGGCTGACGGCCACCTGCAGGGATGCCGCACCTTCCAGGAGCCCCAGGACTGGGAGCCCATTTCCTCCTACTGTCTCTCAGCCAGCCCTGCACACCCTGAGGCCGGCCCATCGTGTCTGCCGGAACTGCTGCCCTGCAAGTAAAACCCTCAGGCTCTGCCCTCCCAGGCTGCCCTGGGCTCCCCCACCCCACTCCAGTCCACACTGTCTCTGGCTTCCTGACTTGGGGTCTCTGGGGGTGGGCATCCATGAGTCTCACTTCAACAAGACCCCCAGGGGATCCCACCCGCCAGTGAGCAAACCTGACCTGTTCCCTTCTGTCAGCCCGATTGGGTCGGCGTCGCTGCCCCGCCCTCCTGGCCCTGTCCTGCTCACCCACCACTGCCTTTACAGGTAGCCAGGTGACCGTGTCACCTGTGCCCTACCCGCACCCTGCCCCAGGTGCTGGGAGTGCAGGTCACAGCCCAGGGCCCTTTTGGTCAAGCCCTGGGAGAGAGACACTGCCTGCAGCGGCTCTGAGACAGGCACCGGCCTTCTCTACCTGACTCTGGGCCCTGGAGAGGTTGGAGCTGCTAATTCCAGGCCATGGGAGGAGCTGGGAAGAGGAAACAGACTTTCATGGTCAATCACCCTCGGGGGGCGTGTGAGCTCACACCCACCACTACTGCGGGTTCCAACGACAGCCCTGAGGACTGTGCACCTGCGGGATGCTGGAGTTCGGAGGTGGAAAACTGAGACCCAAACACCCTGAGCGAAGGGGGTTCATGGGCCCAGTGTCCGGACTGTGGGTGAGGTGCTGCTGGCCCCTGCTGACTGAGGGTCAGTCTTGTCCATTCTCCCTCAGGCCCTTCCCTCCTAGCAGGCCCTGTGTGTGCAGGCAGAAGCGCCCACAGCTGCCCTGTGTACCTGCTGGTTGGCCGCACCCAGAAGGGGCAGGTTTGTCGGAGGTGAATTTAGCTAGCAGTTTGCTGGAATTGGTAGCTAGATTCAGGCTGGTAGGAGTGTTTACATCACAGCACTCTGCAAACACTATGCATCAGGGCTTGTCCTACCTGTGGTTGTTTGGGGAGCTGGTTGCCAGCAGGCCAGGCTGGGCTTAGAGTGCAGCAGCCAAGAGCGTCCTCCGGGGCTCTTGGGGGACAGAAGCAGGAGGGGCTGCCCAGGAGGCTCATCAGGGGCCCCCGTGGGTGGCAGTCAGTTCACAGGCTCTGCCCACTCTGCCAGCACCATGTGGGATGGCTCTGTCTCAGGGCTCCCACGTGGGAACGGATAGAGTGACTCCCGGGATGACTCTGGCTTCACAGCTGCACCTGGGGGGCAGGTGGGCTCCAAAGTCCTGACCACCTCCAAATGGGAAGGCAGGGCCCCACCCGCATGGACATCAGAAACGCTGCAGGAGGAGCGGCATCGCGTCTGAAGGGGCTGCTGGCCAGGGTGGTCCCGTGTCCCCCACAGATGTGCGATCAAGCCTGAAACCCCGTCCCTGCAAGGGTGAATCCCCTTGTCAATCAGATTCTTTTTTTTTTTTTTTTTTTAATTTTTTTATTATTCAAAAAAAAGAAAAGAAATTAACACAACATTTAGAAATCATTCCATTCTACAAATGCACTCAGTAATTCTTAGTATCATCACATAGATGTATGATCATCATTTCTTAGTACATTTGCATCGATTTAGGAAAAGAACTAGCAAAACAGCAGAAAAAGATATAGAATGTTAATATAGAGAAGAGAATTAAAATAATAATACTAATAATATATATATATAAAGGAAAAAGAAAAAAACAAAAACAAAAGATACAAACACACAAACAAACAAACAAAAAACCATATTTCAGGTGCAGCTTCATTCAGTGTTCCAACCTAGTTACATTACACTTAGGTATTATTGTGCTGTCCATTTTTGAGTTTTTGTATCTAGTCCTGTTGCACAGTCTGTATCCCTTCAGCTCCAATTACCCATTATCTTACCCTGTTTCTAACTCCTGCTGGTCTCTGTTACCAATGATATATTCCAAGCTGATTCTCAAATGTCGGTTCACATCAGTGGGACCTTACAGTATTTGTCCTTTAGTTTTGGGCTAGACTCACTCAGCATAATGTTCTCTAGGTCCATCCATGTTATTACATGCTTCATAAGTTTAGTCTGTCTTAAAGCTGCATAATATTCCATCGTAGGTATACGCCACAGTTTGTTTAGCCACTCGTCTGTTGATGAACATTTTGGCTGTTTCCATCTCTTTGCAATTGTAGATAATGCTGCTATAAACACTGCTGTGCAAATGTCCGTCTGTGTCTTTGCCCTTAAGTCCCTTGAGTAGATACCTAGTAGTGGTATTGCTGGGTCGTAATCCATTCTGCCATTCTATGTCTTTTGATTGGGAAATTCAGTCCATTAACTTTTAGTATTATTACTGTTTGGATAACATTTTCCTCTACCATTTTGGCTTTTGTATTATATATATCATATCTGATTTTCCTTCTTTCTACACTTTACTCCATACCTCTCTCTTCTGTCTTTTCGTATCTGACTCTAGTGCTCCCTTTAGTATTTCTTGCAGAGCTGGTCTCTTGGTCACAAATTCTCTCAGTGACTTTTTTTTTTTTTTTTTTTTTTTTTAAAGAGGGAGGAAGGGAAGGAAAGACAGAGAAAGAAGGAAGGATGGAAGGAAGGAAGTGAGGAAGAAAGGGAAACATTTTTAAACATTTTCTTGTTTTATTATATTTTGTTTGTTTGTTTGTTTGTTTTTTTACATGGGCTGGGGCCGGGAATCGAACCGGGGTCCTCCGGCACGGCAGGCAAGCACTCTTGCCCGCTGAGCCACCGCGGCCCGCCTCTCAGTGACTTTTTGTCTATAAATGTTTTAATTTCTCCTTCATTTTTGAAGGACAATTTTGCTGGATATAGGAGTCTTGGTTGGCAGTTTTTCTCTTTTAGTAATTTAAATATATCATCCCACTGTCTTCTAGCTTCCATGGTTTCTGCTGAGAAATCTACACATAGTCTTATTGGGTTTCCCTTGTATGTGACAGATTGTTTTTCTCTTGCTGCTTTCAAGATCCTCTCTTTCTCTTTGACCTCTGACATTCTAACTAGTAAGTGTCTTGGAAAACGCCTATTTGGGTCTATTCTCTTTGGGGTGCGCTGCACTTCTTGGATCTGCAAATTTAGGTCTTTCATAAGAGTTGGGAAATTTTCAGTGATAATTTCTTCCATTAGTTTTTCTCCTCCTTTTCCCTTCTCTTCTCCTTCTGGGACACCCACAACACGTATATTTGTGCGCTTCATATTGTCATTCAGTTCCCTCATCCCCTGCTCAAGTTTTTCCATTCTTTTCCTTATAGTTTCTGTTTCTTTTTGGAATTCAGATGTTCCATCCTCCAGTTCACTAATTGTAGCTTCTGTCTCTTTAGATCTACCATTGTAGGTATCCATTGTTTTTTCCATTTTTTCTTCTTTGTCCTTCACTCCCATAAGTTCTGTGATTTGTTTTCTCAGATTTTCTATTTCTTCTTTTTGTTCAGCCCATGTCTTCTTCATGTCCTCCCTCAATTTATTGATTTGGTTTTTGAAGAGTTTTTCCATTTCTGTTCGTATATTCAGCATTAGTTGTCTCAGCTCCTGTATCTCATTTGAACTATTGGTTTGTTCCTTTGACTGGGCCATATCTTCAGTTTTCTGAGCGTCATCCATTATTTTCTGCTGGTGTCTGGGCATTTGATCAGATTTCCCTGGGTGTGGGACCCAGCTGGTTGAAAGCTTTTTCTGTGAAATCTCTGGGCTCTGTTTTTCTTTTCCTGCCCAGTAGGTGGCGCTCGTGGCGCTCGTCTGTCTGCACGGCAGTCGGCCCGGGAAACCGCGCATGGAGGCGGGGGTCGCTGGCCGCCGCAGCTTGGGAGAGTGCCGTCCTAATTGCCCAGCTGGCCGGAAACGCCAAGCGTGACGGGAGGGCCCCGCTATCCAACGTTCCCAGTCAGACCGGGGAGCCACGTGCGTGGAGGGGACCCCAGTCGCCAGCCGCCCCGGCCGGGAAAACGCGCGCCCCTCGGGTATCTCACCGCAGCAGATTCTCCCTGCCCGTTCAGCTGTTCCAGAATGGGGTACGCTGTCTTTTTGGTCTCTGTCGTGACTCCGGGAGCTGTTTCGTATTGTTTCTGTTTCTTTAGTTGCTTTTCTGGAGGAGGAACTAAGACCCGCGCGTCTTACTAAGCCGCCATCTTCTCCGGAAGTCGTCAATCAGATTCTTGAGGATGTTGCTAGTTAAGGGGGGTGCAAACCGAGTGAGGGGGAGCCCTTGTCCCATGGGGTGGGACACTCTTGAAGCAGAGGAAATTCGGATGCAGCAGGAGAGAAGGGGAGGGAAGGGGACAGATGGTCAGGGGACAGGCAGAGCAGGGCCGGCCCCCACCGAGCCCTGCCAGCTGCCGAGAAAACTCGAACCAGATGACACACTGAGTTTGGACCTCAGGCCTCCCCAGCTGTGATGATAAATTCCTGCTCTCTAAGCCCGGTCCATGGTGTTCACCATCACAGCCCCAGGAAGGAAGGCAGCGTGGATTCTGGGATGTTCCAGCAGGAGAAGGTGCTGGGGGGCGGCTGGGGGGAACTGGCCAAGGGTCAAGGGTCAGAGGATGCTGGGGTTCCCCACACTCCCACAGGTGACAGTTGGGTCCGAATCAGCCTGCAACCCCACACCAGGGCAGGGTCTTCTGCAGCTACTGAAAATCCCCCCGAGGCCTCCCTTTGGGCCTCCTCACTGAGTTTCAAAGTAACAGAGAAGACCTTTTTATTTTTATTTTTTTTTTATGGTACTACTTTAAATTAAAATAACTCCCTTTTGCAGAATTGTTGGCTGCTGGAGGAAATAAAACCGTTCATTGGCTTCATCATTTAAATATGACATTGCAAGATGGGTGGTGGCAGGCAGAGGAGTCAAAGTCGCTCCACTTTCAGCGCAGTTGGATCACGGAAATGGTGGTGCCCCATGACTCTCCCTCTGGGCTAGAATGGAGGGGCCTGCTCGCTGCAGACACGTGGTGCTGGTGGAGAGCCAGGGCCGTGGGCGTGGATGCCCCGAGCAGGAAGGGTGCAATGGGCAAGGCCTGTGCTGGGAGCTCAGCCGCCTGCTGCCGAGTGCCCGTCGAGGAGGTCACATCACTGGGGCCGGGCCTGCAGCAAAGGCCCATGCCTGGGTCTGTGCAAACGTCACCACAGTCTTCCCCCAAATCTGCTGTCCAGCAAGGACCTGTGGTCTGGTCCTATCCATCCAAGAGTGCCCTGACTGCAGGGGGAGGAAAGCAGGACGAGTGATGATGACAAAGTCATTTTAAAAGGTGTAAGTACACCCCATCCCGCTATGGGAATATACTTATGCTAAAGATCATTTGTTGCTTCTCTGCAATTTAAAATGAACTGGCGTCTTTTGTTTTCTGTGGCAACCTTAGACCCAGGCGGGTTTCAGTCTCACTGAGCCTCCTTTTCTTCTTCCCTAAATTGGGAAACACGTCCACTGCCCGAGGGGGCATGATTCCAGAAACATGCTGCAGAGCCCAGTGCAGCCGTCTGGTGGGGGGGCCCTCCTGGGGGGCCCTCCCAGCTCCCCAGAGCTCAGGAAGCAACCAGAAAAGCCATGCAAGGCAACAGCACTAGGACGGGTGAAAGACGGAGATGGAGATGCCCGTTCAGGCCGGCGGGGGGCTACAGTGAAGGAGGGGGAAGTGAGGGTACGATATGCCTCTGAGAGGCGGGTGGCCAAACAGCTTCTGAGTGCTGAGCCTGGAGGGGGCTGCTGGAGCTACCCTGGACGGAAATAGAGGAAGAGAGCTAAGTTGGGGATGGCTGTGCTTCTGGATGGAGGATGGAGAAGAGGTGAGGAAAGCAAGGCTCTGGGGGTGCTGAGAGTGGTCGTGAGACCAGCTGGGGGTGCAACTCTGGGTGGGGGGCTGGCATGTGTGTGTGTATCACTGGCTGTGTGGGGGTTGTTGGGCTGCACAGAGCTGAGGGCAGAGGATGGGGCCCAAGGGGTGTCCTGGGTCAGGACGGAAAGGGGACAGATGGACCCTCAGGCCAGGCCTCTGGGAGTGGTCAAGGGATGAGGTGGTGTCCTCAAAAATGTGGAAATTCCAAGAGTATGAGAAGGCAATGGAATGGCAGCCATGTGAGATGTGGTCGCAGAGCAAATTCTAAGACAGCCCCATGGTCTCTGCCCCCAGGGGCTGTACCCTTGAGTGCAGGGGAACCTGAGGCCTGCTTCTAGTCAAGACAATATGGCAAAAGTGCAAGATCTTGTGGGTGTGATTAATGTCCCTGTTCATTTCATCAAAAGGGAGGTTATCCTGGGTGGGCCTGACCTAATCAGGTAAGCGTCCTTGCAGGGAGGAGCTGGGGCCTCCCTGAGAGAGGAGATCTCTCTCCTGCTCGTCCTGATAAAGCAAGCTGCCAGGCATCCTACAGCTGCCAGGAAATTAACTCAGCCTGCAGACACATGAGCACTGAGGGGAGCTCTGGGTTCAAGTGGAGTCCCTGACCCCCAACATCTGGATTGTACCTTCTGGGGCCTGCACAGGGGACCCAGATAAGTCATGCCTGGAATCCTGACCCATGAGGAAGCTGTCAGATGACAAATGGATGCTGATTGAGCCACTAAATTTATGGTGATTTGTTATGCAGCATAGCTAACTAATATAGGTACTGAGTTGCCTGTCCCTGGAGGAGTTCAAGCAGGCCTTCCTGTCTGGGTGAAAGGGTGGGCTAAATTGCTTACACTGGGACCCTGTCATCGAGTAGTGTGAGTCTCTGGACAGGTGAGATCAGACAATGCTCCCTAGAGCATCAGAACCAAGGGGAGAGTATATACATACATGATTTATTCTAAGGAATTGGCTTGCATGGTCAGCAAGTTGGAAGTTTGTAGGGCAGGCCAGCAGCAGGCTGGGAGCTCCAGCAGGAGTGGATGCTCGGTCTTGAGGCAGAATGCCTTTCTCCCTGGGAAACCTTAGCTCTTTGCGCTCGAGGTCTCCAACTGATGAGACAAGGCCCACCCTGCCATGGTGCGTGGACTCCGTTACTAAAGCTGATGGTTTGGAGGTGCTAACCATGTCCAGGGGGCACCTTCTCAGCCACATGAGGTGAGCATATATTAAATAATCGGGTGCTATCATCTAGACAAGGGGACACGGAAGATAAGTCATTGCAGGGATCATTCATTCATCTAGATACATTTTGTGCAAAGAACACATAAGAGTGAAAACCAGACTGGAGGCTCGAGGAGCTTAGCCGCAGGTGGAGAAGTGGACAGAAACTAGTTACCAGACAAGAAGTTAAACACACACGGTGCAGCCTGTGTGTGGTGGTGGGGCACTGAGCGGGGTGGGGGCTGGCCCCACCAGGGGTCGAGGGGGCTTCCCCGAAGGAGGGGATGCCTGGCTCGGATTGGCATCACCTCTGGTGTATATGCACTTCGGGACACACAGACCTGGGTCTGGGGTGATGGCAAAGTGCCCTCAGGGTCTCCGGGGGGTGGACCGGCTGGAATTGGGGTCCCCCGGGGCTCCCTCACCCAGCCCAGGGTGCGAGGTTCTCACTTAGGGCTTGGAGGAGGGAGAAGGGGAAAAAGGGAGGGATAAGGAAAGAAAAGAGGCCCAGGAAGGCTCTCATGCCCCTCCCAGCCTCCAGGGCCCCCAGCTCACTGGTAGGGGGTGTCTGGGCATTACCGTGGCTGCCTCTGGCCACGCGCTCTGGCCACACCCTCACCTGGTCCCGCTCAGGAGCCGATGACACTGGGGAAGCAGAAAGGAGCCCCTGCACGCTGAGTGCTCTTTCTCAAAGAGCCACCCTCCTTCCCGTCCTTCCTGAGGTAGGAAATGGGCATTTCTCGCTCAGGTTGGAGCTCTGACCAGTTGGCAGTTTGGATGGGAGCCGACCTTCCAACTCCAGCTTCTGTGTGAGGGGACCCAAGCTGTGAGCGGGGACAACGAGCTACAAAAGGCACGTGGGCTCTGCACCCCAGGGATCCTGCCTCTGAGGGGCAAGGCCTTCCCCACTGTGGGGACCCCAGAGCCACCTGGGGGCCTCAGCCCTGCAGCGCTCTGCCCCCAGGCTGGAGGGAGGTGGGCTGGGAACAACTGGGAAGCAGCCTCCTGAGGTCGGTGCCTTGGCGGTGGGTCACCTCCACCCCTGGGCAGGGGCTGAGGCCTTCCATCTGCCCATGGACAGGAGGGATAAAAGCTCCTGAAACCAGACAAGGGGGTGGTGCACTGCCACCCGATCCCTCACCCTCCCAACCTTGCTGCCTCCACGTCCCCTGGTGCACATGGCTGGCCGTCCCCCAAATGGTGAAGGCTCACCTCTGAGGCCTGACACTGAGGTTCATGAGAAAGGCTCCGGGACAAAGTGGGCTCTGGGCCTGGGGGATGGAGTGTTAGGAAGAAAGCCTCATCTGAAATAGAATAAACGCTTTGCCAATAGTGGAGAAGAAAAGAATGACTCGCGATCTCAGAAGAGCCGCTGTGCCCCTGACACGTGGTGGTTGGTGCGCTCCGCTATGGGAAACAGCAGTGTTTATTCCCGAGCCCAGCACGTGGGTCCCTCCTCTGTCTCTCTGCTGATGGGACACTCGAGAGTTTACAGCTTATCTGAGCAGTTTAACTAGTTTAAATTTTCTGCAGCAATTCCTGCCTTTGATTATGTTTTTCTCAGTGAGCCTGGTCATTACTAGTTTAGATGTGTTTTTATTCATGTAAGGATCTGATGCCAATTTGGGGCTTAGGCTAGAGGCCCTCTCCTTTCCGTCCATGAGACTGGCCTGGGCTGGCTTTGCAGCCCTTTGTTTCATTAGCTGTGTTTTCCCCACTCTGTCATTTTGTGTGACAGCTAAACCTAATTTTATTCTTGCAGGAGGAGCCGGCAAAGAGCACAAGGAAGGATGAGCTGTCCACCAGGGCAGTCGGGGAGGCCCTGAGGACTCCTGTGGGGACCAGGCTGCCCCCTGCATCCTCACCTGCTTGTCCCCCCGCATCCCCACCTGCCCTCCAGCCGGCCTCCCAGGCACGGTTTCGAGACAGGAGCCACAGGTGACCACACAAAGGCCTGTGGTACCTGGACACCCCGAGAGGGGCCCAGGCTTTGGGGTGCTCAGTCTTCTTGGCCAGCTTCTGGGCAGGAAGAGGGTGAGGCAGGTCTTTGTTTCCCCAGCATTGCTACTCAACGTCAGAGGGTTTATGGGTGCCAATCCCCGCGACCGCAGCAGCTTCCTCTCGGGTGCTGCTTCGTGGCTCCTCTGTCACCCAGGGACCCTGAGCTGGGATGGAAGTGCAGAAAGCAGCAGGGTGGGGCCCGTGCTAGTGCGAGACAAACCAGCCACACCTGCTCCCCCTCCCGCGGCCCCTCCGCTCCCCTCCCGAGTAAGTCACACATCCAGGCTATTGTGCTTTGCTGTTAATTTCTATTTGAAAGTCTCCAGGACCCCCAAATAGCATAATCTTCCTTGCCCGCATAAAGACCCTTAGTGGGAATCTGTCTGTCTCCACTATTTCTTTCAGAAAGTCTGGAGGGCTTGGAAGTCCCATCTGCAGGCCTGGCCTCCTCCTAACTTGCCCAGAGAGAAGCTTGGAGGCTCTAGTGGCCCCTCCAAGCCCAAGACAAAAGGAAGCAGGTCCCCAAGAAGTAGGGGCACATCTTTGGTCCCTCTGGTCCCCAGCGCCAAGCAGCATGTTGGGTGTGAGCCCTCGGTGAGGTGGGGGAGGCTTTACAGGGTGTGTCCGGCTGTTTACAGGAGGCTGATTACAAAGGGGCCTGTGCTCCCACCTGAGGAGAGCCGCGCCTTCCAGCCCGACAAGCTCCTGAGGTTTGTTCACTGGGGGATGGTTTTGTGGGAACTGGCAGGACTGGGCAGCAGCACACGGAGCCATCAGACTTGGGTGCTGTGTGACCTCAGGCTGGACTCTCAGCTTCTCTGTGCCTTGATTCCTCAACCTCGTATTCATGAACCTGTGAACAGGGGACAAGTCTAGGTGGCCTCCAGAGGACGTGCCCAACCTTGAATCTTGATTGTTTTATAGCTCTCCATATACCTGATTCCTCCCTCTTTTATTTGATCCATGTTTATGTATAACTGGTGACCCCCTGCAGAGTTGATGTACAACACTTTTTTATTAAATAAATGAGTTGACATGTTAGCTAATAAACTAATCAATATTAAAAAGAGACACCCAACTGCTTTGTCAATCTTCAAAGCAGATGCCAGGACACAGCCTTACCCAGCTTCTCCTCTCATTTTATCCAACTCCTTGTTCTCAGCTGGTTATGCCAAAGCACGGTCAGGAGCTTGGTGCCTAGAAAGCTTCTTGTGTTTTGTGGAGAGCCGCCTCCCAGGTCAGGCCTAGTGGACGCGCTGCAGCCTGCTCTAGAGTTCCCCCCGCCCATCGAGTGAGCCAAGATGGCGCCCGCATCCTGCCTCCGCGTATGACGTACGCGCCCGCCAACCCTGTCTACCAATCACCCTTGTATACGTGGCGTTAGCCCATTGGGTTTGGATTTTGTATATAAAGGCGTTACCCGGACGGGGAAAGCGAGACGACCCACAGGGAGCCGTACCTGACGGCCGCATAGAGGTTGTTCCCCCGCGGGGTATCTTGTCCCGCGCGGAACCTGTAACAGAGAATGCAAGCTTAACTCCAGTAAAGGTCTGTGCTTACAACTGCTATGTGTCTTGGATCTGTGTTTCTCACCAGCGCGGATTTGTCTGCGTCTCTCTGTCTCTCCTCATTGTCTCACCCGCCGGCCGGGGGATCAGAAGCTGAGCGAGACGGCGCCGGACAAGTGGTGGCCCGTACGGGGAACCCTTCTGCTGCCTTTCCCCGAGCTGGTGAGGACGTGCTTCTTGAGTTCGCAGCGGACTTCCCGCGCCTGATCACCGCGAGAAGGTGAGTACTTCTTATTACGTGAGAGTTAAGGCCTGCGGGCTTTCAGGTAGCCCCGGGGACTCGGAAGAGCTCTCCGAGTGATTAAAGTACAGTGCCGACTGCAAACATGGGGCAGTTCGGAAGTTTACCTTTGTTAGCTCCCTTAAAGACCCTTTTAGCGGACGGCTCCTGTGAAAGTGAGCCGCCCACTTGTAAGCCGCCAGAGTCTGGCGCTAGTTCAGACACCTCTGACTCAGAGTCAGATGGTGATGAGACCGAGGGTGCAGACGCGCCTCCGCTGATCGATTGGGGGAGGCCCCCTGTCTCACCCACGCAGCCTTCCGCCCCGCCAGCGCCTGCTGCAGGGGCGCGGCAGCTTCCGGTGAATGGTTTTGGTGATCTCGCCAAAAACCCTCACCACGGGCTCCCTCTGGTGGCCGAATCAGGTAATTACAGTGGCCCTCCTTTGCGAGACCCGGAACCCCCTACAGGCTGGTCTAGGGAGGGGCAGTTACAGCCGTACCCCCTGCCTGCATACGCGAGCCCTCGAGACCTTACGTCACCAAGTGATGGAGGGAGACATTTCTGGAAATGGAACCCCTTTTCAGCCTTTAGACCTTTCGGTATGATGGGTGGTTACCAACCACTTAAGCCAGAGCCAGCCTATGAGCCATATGATTACAAAGTTTTAAGGGAATTGAGGCAAGCTGTCCATCAGTATGGCCCCAATGCTCCTTTTACCTTGAATATGGTTGAAAACCTTTCCACCCTGAATCATACGCCCGCAGATATATATCAGCTGGCCCGTGCTTGCTTGCCCCAGGGCCGATACATAGATTGGAAAGCATGGTTCGAAGAGTTAGCGGAGGAGCAAGCTGCGAAAAACGCAGCGGGGAGACATGGCGGATGGAATGCAGATATGCTATTGGGGAAAGGTGCCCACTCCCAGAATCAAACAGGGTTCCCTCAAGAAGTCTACGCCCAGATTTTCCGTTGTTTCGTAGGAGCCTGGAAAAAGCTGACAGGTGAGGGAGAGGCTCAAGCCTCACTCAGCAACATACATCAGGGCCCCACAGAACCCTTCGTGGATTTTGTAGCCAAAATGCAAACTGCGGCTGAGAGAATTTTCTCAGATCCAGGAGTGGCAGAGACTGTAGTTAAACAAATGATATTTGAGCAGTGCAACAAGGAATGTAAAGTTATCCTAGCACAAAACAGAGGAAAAAACCTGACGGAATGGGTTCGGCTCTGCAGAGATGCTGGTAGCCCGTTAACTAATGCAGGTCTAGCTGCCATGCTAGCCAGCTCCTTACAAGTAGCTGCAAAGAAATCCAAAGACCTAGGAACAAAGCCAAGAGGATGTTATCATTGTGGCCAGTTGGGACACATTAAGAGAAACTGTCCCAATAAAGGCCAACCACCTGCCACTCAACAGTTTGGTAGACCATATGCGGCAACCAGGCTATGTGGCCGTTGCCACAAGGGACCCCATCGCGCAGAAGACTGTAGGTCAGCCTTCAATGCGCAGGGTGTGCGCCTTTCTGGCCGTCCTGAACAGGACCCAAAAAACGGGCAGAGGGGGTCCACCCTTTCGGTGGACCCCCCTGCATGCCATCCGGCGACACAACACCCGTCCAAATTCGCGCATCCCCTGGATCAGCAGGACTGGACCTCTGTGCCACCTCCAGACTCGTACTGACCCCCTCCATGGGTGTCCAGTTGATAGGGACCTCCTTTAAAGGGCCCTTACCAACGAAGACTGTTGGGCTCATAATAGGGAGGGCATCCACAGCCCTGAAAGGACTAACAGTCATACCAGGCGTTGTAGATTCAGATTTCACAGGTTACGCCCAAATTATGGTACAATCTCAGCAAGGTACTCTGGTCATTGCAAAAGGTGATAAGCTGGCACAGCTCTTGCTCTTACCCAGCTTACATACATTCTTTCCGAGTAGACCCAGACAGAGAAGAGATAAGGGATTTGGGTCTTCTGGAGAAGTTTTTGAGGGCCTCCATATGTCTCTGGAGTCTCGACCCATGCTGACTATTAAGGTACAAGGCAGATCCTTCCTGGGCCTGCTAGATACCGGGGCCGATCGATCAATTATAAGACAACAAGACTGGCCCTCCACCTGGCCGACGTGCAAGGCGGAGGACACCATTAGAGGAATAGGCCAGGTCTCAGCACCCATGCTGAGTGCCACTGCCCTCCACTGGGCAGATGAGGAAGGACATCAAGGTAGTTTTCAGCCTTATGTATTAGCCCTGCCCGTTTCCCTGTGGGGAAGAGACATTCTAACCCAAATGGACATTACCTTGACCAGTGGCTGCTCTTCAACTTCTAAGCGCCTGTTGAAAGGAATGGGGTATATCCCTGGCAAAGGCTTAGGAGCCTCATTGCAGGGGCGCGCAAGGCCTATACAAGCTGTCTCCAATTCTGACAGACGAGGCCTGGGTTTTTCCTAGGGGCCACTGAGGAGAGATTCCCACCCACACCTATAAAACTAAGGTGGAAAACTAAGACTCCAGTCTGGGTGCCTCAGTGGCCCTTATCACAGGAAAAACTCTCAGCATTACACACTCTAGT
Organism: Tamandua tetradactyla; assembly: GCF_023851605.1. NCBI lineage: Eukaryota > Metazoa > Chordata > Mammalia > Pilosa > Myrmecophagidae > Tamandua > Tamandua tetradactyla. Next base: position 348,262 of record NC_135327.1, read on the forward strand.
GTCAGATCAGCTAAAAAAGGGCCACATCATTCCCTCTACATCACCTTGGAACACCCCTATTTTTGTCATAAAGAAAAAATCAGGCAGATGGAGATTGTTACATGATTTAAGAGCCATTAATAATTGCATGGAGTCTATGGTAAAATTAAATACCTGCATGTGTCAGTAGACACATGGTCTCAGATATTATTTGCCTCTGCTGAGACAGGAGAAAAAGTCCACCAAGTCATTGCACACTGCCTTGCCGCTTGGGCAGCGTGGGGTAAGCCAAAAATATTAAAGACAGATAATGGACCTGCTTACACCAGTAGAACCTTCCAAAAATTTTGTGATAATATGGAAGTACAATTAAAACATGGCATCCCTTACAACCCTCAAGGACAAGGAGTCATTGAGAGAGCTCACAGGTCTCTCAAAGACTTACTAAAGAAACAGAAAGGGGGAATAGGTCATGGCCTGTCCCCAAAAGCTCAACTGTCTGTAGCCTTGTTTACATATAACTTTTTGAATGAAAACTCACAAGGAATGACACCTGCGCTTCAGCACACCACTCCAAACCCTCCACATAGAGGTTTAGTCCGATGGAAGGGTGTCCTGTCGGGACAGTGGCAAGGCCCTGACCCAGTGCTCAGCTGGGCCAGAGGCTCTGTTTGTGTTTTTCCCCAGGAGCCAGGACGTCAACCAGTGTGGGTTCCGGAAAGACTGGTGAGAACCGTGACGTCGCCCGAGGACGCCAAGGAACTGTTGCCCAGAAAATTGATAAGCCTCCAACCAGAGCCACCAGATCCGGTCTCCAACTCTGCTGATGACGGCGGCGACTGACGAGATAGCAACGAAAACGCCGGTCACCCTTCGATTGTTTAGAAGGGGGACCAGTTTTAATAACCCCCGTTGCCTTCGACCTTTCCAAACTGGGCGAGACTGTACAAAGTCTGTGGAACCGAGTCACCTCATAGTTCTCTTGGCCCAATTTGACTACTTGGATCCTCGTGGCAGTGGGACTATTAGTGGGTTTAGTCACTGTTAAATGTTTGTTAGAACGCTTGCTCCAGACACAGCAGCAATTACGTGTCACTACCATGTTGGCTATGTCACTCGCCCCTGATGCTCCTGGCAACGAACCAGCTCCCCCCTCACTGTATGACCCGTCCCGGCCACTCAGGGCGGGGCGCTCGAAAACAGGATCTGCTGCAAAGCCCATGGCCGTGTCCCGGGTGTAAAAGGCGGCACCAGAAGTCATAATTTTTGTCTAAAGGATGATCTCTAAGGCAGAGTCACGGTCCTGGCCAGACTAGACTCCGGCCATTGCACAGAGACATCTAGTGACACTCTCGACTCTGGTTGCCGCTCTCCTGAGCCCCGCTTAGCCCAGTTGCGAGGCGAAGCACTGCAGGGAGAGTCACGTTGTTTCCAGTTCACGGGCTCTCCGGTCTCTATATGAGGAGGCATTCTGGTTGGTGCCTAGCAAGCCTAGTCCAGACTCCCCAAAGCACCAAAACACGTAGTGGGCAGCTCAAGCTCACGGGAGCTCACTCATCAATGGAGACACTGGGTCTAAGAAAGGGTCTACGGACCAAAAATAATAAAAAAGGGGGAGATGTGGAGAGCCGCCTCCCGGGTTAGGCCTAGTGGACGCGCTGCAGCCTGCTCTAGAGTTCCCCCCGCCCATCGAGTGAGCCAAGATGGCGCCCGCATCCTGCCTCCGCGTATGACGTACGCACCCGCCAACCCTGTCTACCAATCACCCTTGTATACGTGGCGTTAGCCCATTGGGTTTGGATTTTGTATATAAAGGCGTTACCCGGACGGGGAAAGCGAGACGACCCACAGGGAGCCGTACCTGACGGCCGCATAGAGGTTGTTCCCCCGCGGGGTATCTTGTCCCGCGCGGAACCTGTAACAGAGAATGCAAGCTTAACTCCAGTAAAGGTCTGTGCTTACAACTGCTACGTGTCTTGGATCTGTGTTTCTCACCAGCGCGGATTTGTCTGCGTCTCTCTGTCTCTCCTCATTGTCTCACCCGCCGGCCGGGGGATCAGAAGCTGAGCGAGACGGCGCCGGACAGTGTTTCCATCATGCCTTTGCCATTTACAATATCTAACGACAAGCAAAGGAGCTCTCTCCTCATTGGAGGTTCCCTGGGAACGACTGGGTACTTTCCATTAAATCGTGGAGTTTTAGGATGACCTAAGTGAGCTGAGGTGGCCCTGGGGTTCTGCAGAGCCAAGAAAGACATAGGGAGGCTGGCTCTGGCCTTGCGCACCATGCCCTTAGCCGTCTGTTCCTCTTTGCATCTGTCCATCCATCTGTCTGTTCAATATACAGCTGCTCAGGCCTTTTGGTGACAGCCAGACAGTAGGGGAGGCCTGCCAGGGAGACCCCAAAGTACTGTCTCTGCTGTGTCCCCTAAGTACCCAATGCAAAAGGAACAGCTTGCCCAAGAAGTGGGGCACCTGCTCTGTTTGCAGATACTGGGTCTCCACAAGGCCCAGTGCTCCTGAGGGGCTGGGAAGCCTCTGCAGGTGCTGGCCAGCTGCAAGGGCCAGCGAGCAAGGGGCCAGTTGTGAGCTCTGCCCTGGAGAAAATAACCAGGGGGAAGGAAAAGAAGAGGGAAGAGGAGGAGGAGGAGGAGGAGGAGGAGATAGCAGAAGGAGGAAGAGGAGGAGGAAGGGGAGGAGGGAGAGGAGAGAGGAGGAGGAGAAGACCCCCTGGCATGGATCATGGCGATGAAGAGAAGGCCCGAGGCAGAGTGGAAGGGAGAGGTGTCCAGACAGGGAGGTCGGAGAAGCTTCCCGGAGAAGCTGGCTTGGAAGTGACCCCGAAAGACCAGAACAAGTGAGCCAAGAGCAATGCGCACAGGGAGGAAGAGCAGCCAGAGGAGCCACTGGCCAGTGGAGGGGTGAGAGAGTGTGGAGGGCCTCGGGACATGTGCAGTCTGAGCTGCCGTGGGTGTGCAGGGCAGGGGCAGGTGGGTGCTGGGATAGGTGGCAGCCACCACCAAGGAAGAACCTGGAGGGGAGGGAAAGGGCTAGGTCCAGGGGCATCTCTGACTCTGTGCCCAGGAGCAGAAGGGGCCATTGCTGAACTTTATGCCAGGAAGTGGCACCCCATGGCCCCCACCCATTACTGGGCACTCACTCTGCACCAAACCCTGTTTGACCCATTTAACACTTAGAACACCAAGAGGTAGAAACCTCACTTTACAGAAGGGGAAATTGAGGCACGGTGAGGTGAAGTAAGTTACCCTAAGACACACAGCTGGAATGTCCCATGCAAAGCCATGTGGGAACACACGAGCTCTGGCCAAGACCTGTGCACTTGATCCAACTGGCCTTTGGCCTCTGATCTGACAGCCCCGGGGAAGAGGGTGGATCCAAGTGGGGCTGAGGTGGCTGCAGAGCTACTCAGAAGTTTGGACCCAGACTTCAAGGTCTAAAGTCCTTTTAATCATGCCAGGTAGAAATCAGTTTTTTCCATCATGAGTCTGAAAGCCCCATTTTCAAAGGAGGCTCCTCATTGTAGAAATGCATGGGTGTCTCCTTACACAGTATCTGTTTTGAATTTTGGGGATGAAAAGCCCAGAGCATGAGCGATTGCAGCCATGATAATAAAGGACAACAATAATTTAATTGTCATTCTGCACCATGGTTTTATTTTGGAAGTGAGGGGAGGGCTAATTAGTGCCTTCTAACTTCAGGCTCCCAGCCCAAGCCATGCCCTCCTAAAAGCAGAAATATCTTAGGCTGAGGAAACTTGCTTCCTTAGAAACAGGGCCTGCAAGGAAATAAGGTCCTGGCCATACCCAGCCGGCCTCTCCTTGCCCTGGCCCTTCTGAAGACGTCACAAAAATACTCTAGTGTGCAACAGTGACCCTGAGACCACCAGGGACAGGGACATGTTGAAATTCAAGACAAAGACCTACAGGGCTGCCCTGTGGCTGGCCTTGGGCGGCGGTGACGTTTCACCCCAAGTACAGGGAGGAAAGCTTCATGAAGCTGCAGGTCCCTGGAGAGGAGGGGAGGGAGTGGATTCTCACCTGCCTGGACCTCTGTGGCCCCCGTGTTGGGATGGCCTCTCGTATGGCCACCCCCTCTGCTCGTGGAAGGGCTGGATTTCTGTGTCTCCCAGGAGCTCAGGAAGCAGATCTGCAGGCTGAGCTGGCAGATTGCAGGGTGCTTGTGGCAGCTGACCGTCCTTGTCAAGCTGCTGGAAAATAAGGGTCATCTTTGAGGAAATAAAGGAAACTGGGCATTTGGACCTGGGGTGTAATTTCCAGCCCTGGAACTCTATTATCCATGGTCATTGTGGGGAATTACCTTAGAAGGAACAGCCAGAATACCTTCTGTCAGGCATCTCGAAATGACATTTCCCTGACCCGTGCAGGGTGTGGAGTGGGGGGCGGCCTACAGGCCCCCAACCCTCCAGAGCCTGCATGAGGAGAGAGAAGACGGGGCTTGTCAAGAAGGCTGCATCCCCTCTGGGGCCAGCCGGGGTGTCTTCACCCACCTTCTTGACCTTCATGGGAACAGAACTGCTCTCAAACCCGTCAAACGTGTGCTTGCCATAGCAGGGTGGCCTGGGGCCACGGAGGACCTGGCTTAGGGGCTTTCTGGTTAATGGAAGACAAGGCCAAGGGCCGGTCTTGGTGCCTGGCTGTGCTGGGCTGAATCATGCAGCCAGGAGAAGGTGCATTCTTCATCTTAGTCCACACCTCATGGTAAATAGCACCCTTCAAAGATGGTGTGAGGCCAGCTATGGCCAGACTGAATCAGGGTGATTTGATCCCTGTGGCTGGAGGCCTTAAAAGGGAGGCATTTCAGAGGCAGGCAGGCAGAACCCTGAAGCGTCCAGAAGACATGGATGCCGGACATCAGAGAGAGCCATAGGGGGCAGCAAGCCACACCATGTGGCCAAGGTAGAAAGCGTGCCTTTCTCCTCCTACCTTAAAGATGGGAAAACCAGGGTCATGGGGTGACGGTGATTGTCTGAGATTATGCAGCTGGTAAGTCGTGGAGGTAGGACTTGAAATCATCTGCTTGGCTCCTAAAGAAAAAAAAGGGGTGTTTTCTGACTACGTTAAGCTTCCCTTTGTTTAAGACAAATGGCCATGCTGACTGCACGGATCTCCATTGGCCCTGAGAGGAGAGGTGGGACACGGGGAGGAAGACTCCTGGTTGTGCTCCCCAAATCAATGTCGTGCATTGCAGTCACTGCTTTATAGAGCCAGGAGAAAAGAAACTTCTCCGGCTCATCTGGGAGGCTGCAGGGCAGATTCAGCTTCCAAGCCCCTGCTTCCAGCATCGGAGGTCCGCGTGGCCTCCTCCAGGACTGCCCACTGGCTCCTGCAGCAAAGGAGATTCCTGAGTAGAGGCTCCAAAACCCAAGGCCAGAAATGACTCAGGAGACTCAGCGTGTACCTCTTTCTCAGTGACATTCCCAGAAACACTGAAACAAAGGTAAAATGAATTCTTTGGCTTCCCCACTCCCATCCCAATACAGAGCTTGGCCAAAAACGGGACGCAGACCTTTGACAAAATAGACACACATCAGAATGTAAAGACAGCCTAACAGTCGTGTGTTATGTTTCTGTTTTGCTGTTTGAGTCCAGCTTGATCTCAGCCTTCCTCTTTGATTATGACACTTCATAGTCCCCCTAGACAATTTATATCCTTGATGAAACGAGGGCCTGCGTGTGAGTTTCACCACCCTCACAGATAAGCACTTGCCCACTCTATTGGTTATATTTACATTTGGCTGCTTCTGGCAGAAAACTAGAATAAAGTTGAACTAATGATGGATTTATTTTTCTTTTCTCTTAGTAAGTCAGGAAGTGGGAAATGTGGGGTGCCTCTGGACGTCCACACTGCCACAGTGTGCCACAACTTCTGTCCCTTTGCTCTGGCAGTCTTGGCATGCAGCTTCCCTCCTCATCCTTGCCACCTTGTGGTATGGCTACCCCAGCCCCTGCATCCCACTTATACCCCTGGGGGAAATAAGAACAAGAAAGAAGACAAAAGGCACATGCTAAAGGGTCAGCTCCCTTTGAAGAGTTTTACTGAGTCATTTCTGTTTGCACCTTATCGGCCAGGACTGTGTCAGATGGCCACTCTTAAGAGGGAGGCTGGAGAATATACATTTTGGCCAGGCATGTTTATCACCCCCTGTGACAGGGGTTGAGTTGTGTCCCCCCATGAAAGACATGTTGAAATCCTAACCCCCAGTACCTGAGACTGCAAAGACCTTATTTGGAACTGGGGTCTTTGCGGGTGGACTCAAGCTAAGATGAGGCCACACTGGAGTGAGGTGGGCTGCAATCCAGTGTGGTGGGGGTCCTCATGGGGCAGAAGGAGAGAGGGAGAGGAAGGCTCATGCCATTCAGAGAGACCAGACACGTCAAGTGCACTAGTGGTACCGGATCTCAGAGGCCGTGGTGAAGTGGGCCCGGCTGGATGAAGCAGCTGGGGCTCTGTCCTGCACTGGGGCATTTAGTAAGAGACATGTCTTCCTCTCATCTCAGCACGTGTTCCAGAAGCCTCTCCAAGCCAGCGCATACCAGCTCCGACAAGGCATTGTTAGTGAATGTGGCTTTCCCCTCAATTATCCTCTAGATTGGCAGCAAGTGGCCACCCCAAATGCCACCTGAGCTGAGCCGCTTTGGAAAGAGGGGGTCCAACAATCACTGGCCAAGAAGGGGTCATCGTGGAATCAGCTGGTTTTGGTGTAAGAATGAGTCTCTTGGAAGATCCTGCGTGCAAACAAATTTTGAAAAAATGATGTATAATGAAGTTGGTGGTGATGATGATGGAAATGGCGATGATGATGACGGTGATGAATTTTCTTGATAGAAGCACAGTCCCCAAAGTTGCATTATCTGACCATCTGACAGTTCCAGGGTGAGTCAGTCCCCCCACCCCCAGCTGGCATTTGCAAGCCTCTGCCTCTGCAGTCCCAGCTTCAGTCTTTACCCTGCTTCCTGGATCAGTAACAAGGTCTAGGCCAGCCCCCGCCCAGGCTGCAGACTCGAGGGTCTGTGCTGGAGTTTGGAGCAGAGCAAAGCTCAGCATCCTTGCTGGATGTGCTTGCCTCATTCTATCAGATTTGGGCTTTATCAAGTTTAGGGCCTCATTGAAAACAAGATATGAATCTTCTTGCATTGTTGGCACCTATGAGTACAGAAGATTAAATGATTTTTCAAAATGCCCCCCACCCCCTGTCCCATCCCCTGCCCCACAGTGGGAGGCCCTGATTTCCTCATCCCCCCAGGTCAGCCTGTCACGAGGTCTGCTCTTGTCAGTGAGATGTGAACACAGGTGACCTCTGTCCCTCAGGGCGGGAACTTGGAGAGCCCATGGGAGGCTCTGCTGTGATTCCTTGCCCTCTGCGCTGTGCCAGGGACCCAACCAAGCAGTGCCTTCAGGCTGAGTCCCAGGATGAAGCCAAGGCTGGTGGGGTTGACACCAGCTTCTTAGAGCTGGAGGAGGAAATCAGCCTCTGTTGGGTTAAGCCATGAGCTCTGGGAGGGAACGGCTGTCCTGGCCTGCACTGACCGTGTGGTGGGCAGCTTCAGGGCAGGCCCGGCCTGCGCAGGCTCGTCATGCCCATCTTTGCCCTCGTGTGCCTGGAGCCCAGGATCCTGGGACCAGCCAGCTGTGGGGCCGCTCCCCCCATGGCACCTTCCCTCCACCCTCGCACAGCCACTGGGGGCTCCTCTGCTGGGTCATGCTTGTGCCCTGAGACCCCACCCGTGGGCGCTTCCTGCAAACCCTCAGGCCTCCCAACACCCCCCTCACAGCAACCCAAGCTTCTGGGGCCAGCGAGAGACTCAGCCCCCAGCTTCACACATGCTCACCAGCCTAACCCGAGTGTTTGACCCCTTGGGGCCCCTGGCTCCCTCTTCTTCCTTAGTGTCCGAATAGTTTGTCTCCAGCCCCATCCCAAGAACAGTGACGAGCCCACAGCCCGGCTGCTCCTCCTCCAAGGCCCAACTCCACTGGACAGCGAGAGAGGGAGGCCCTTCCCCGCTTATGCCCGCAGGAGTCCGGTGCTCTGTGCCCCCCTTGGTGCCTGGCTGCTGGTGCTCCTCCCCCGCCGCTGGTGCCCTTCCCCCCACTGCTGGTGCCCCTCTCCCCTGCTGGACTCCCGGTGGGGTCCCCACGGCTCCCCACCATGGCTTTCACACAAGGCCTGGCCTCGGCTCTGCTGCCAGCTGAACAGAAGGGTACCCAGGGACCGGCACTTAGACAACAAGTCTATACACATGTCTGTCACCCAAATTAAAGAGAAAATGGGATCTCACCGTGCCCCTTCCTCGGCTTCCTGCCACGTGGCTGCCCCCCTCAGGACCCTGCCCTCTGCTCTCCAACCTCAGGTGCACCCTACCCCCATCTCTGGACCCTGCACCGCAGTACATGGCCTTCAAATTGTAGTCACTGTATTTTGCAAATGAATCCTCCACATCCTTGTTCCTGGTAGAAGAGGCGAGTCCATGAAAGCGGAGAAGGTAAAGATCCTGCAATTAGGGTTTTCCCCATCTCAGGCCTGATGGAGCTCTTTGGCAGGGCCCCTCCCCCTGCCCCCTGCCCCCACCCAGGGTCCACCCACACTGAGAGCGGACCCTGTGCTCAGCCAGAGAGGTGGCGTCCTCTTCTGATGCACCAAGCCTTTTTTTTTTTAATTAATTAAAAAAAAATAACTAACACAACATTTAGAAATCATTCCATTCTAAATATGCAATCAGTAATTCTTAATATCATCACATAGATGTATGATCATCATTTCTTAGTACATTTGCATCGATTTAGAAAAAGAAATAGCAAGACAACAGAAAAAGAAATAAAATGATAATATAGAGAAAAAAATAAAAATACAAAATACAAAAAATATATATAAAAAACAAACAAACAAACAAAAAACTATAGCTCAGATGCAGCTTCATTCAGTGTTTTAACATAACTACATTACAATTAGGTAGTATTGGCTGTCCATTTTTGAGTTTTTGTATCTAGTCCTGTTGCACAGTCTGTATCCCTTCAGCTCCAATTACCCATTGTCTTACCCTGTTTCTAACTCCTGATGGTCTCTGTTACCAATGACATATTCCAAGTTTATTCTCTAATGTCGGTTCACATCAGTGGGACCATACAGTATTGGTCCTTTAGTTTTTGGCTAGTCTCACTCAGCATAATGTTCTCTAGTCCATCCATGTTATTACATGCTTCATAAATTTATTCTGTCTTAAAGCTGCATAATATTTCATCGTATGTATATACCACAGTTTGTTTAGCCACTCATCTGTTGATGGACATTTTGGCTGTTTCCATCTCTTTGCAATTGTAAATAATGCTGCTATAAACATTGGTGTGCAAATGTCCGTTTGTGTCTTTGCCTTTAAGTCCTTTGAGTAGATACCCAGCAATGGTATTGGTGGGTCGTATGGCAATTCTATATTCAGTGTTTTGAGGAACCGCCAAACTGCCTTCCACAGTGGTTGCACCATTTGACATTCCCACCAACAGTGGATAAGTGTGCCTCTTTCTCCGCATCCTCTCCAGCACTTGTCATTTTCTGTTTTGTTGATAATGGCCATTCTGGTGGGTGTGAGATGATATCTCATTGTGGTTTTGATTTGCATTTCTCTAATGGCCAGGGACATTGAGCATCTCTTCATGTGCCTTTTGGTCATTTGTATTTCCTCATCTGAGAGGTGTCTGTTCAAGTCTTTTTCCCATTTTGTAATTGGGTTGGCTGTCTTTTTGTTGTTGAGTTGAACAATCTCTTTATAAATTCTGGATACTAGACCTTTATCTGATATGTCGTTTCCAGATATTGTCTCCCATTGTGTAGGCTGTGTTTCTACTTTCTTGATGAAGTTCTTTGATGCACAAAAGTGTTTAATTTTGAGGAGCTCCCATTTATTTCTTTCTTTCTTCAGTGCTCTTGCTTTAGGTTTAAGGTCCATAAAACCACCTCCAATTGTAAGTTTCATAAGATATCTCCCTACATTTTCCTCTAACTGTTTTATGGTCCTAGGCCTAATGCACCAAAGTTTTAACTCGGATGCACACATGCATTGTAACTCCATCTGATGCACACAGATCTCAATGGGCAGCGAAGAGTTAACTTGTCTGCTGGACCTCAGCTGGCCACTGGACTGAATGCTCTGGAGTCTGTTGTTTGTGGGTGTCACTGAGCCTTGTCTTTCTCCTCCTCCTCTCCAGGGCTCTCCACTGTGTGTGCTCAGTTCAGAGGTCTGTGGGAGAGGCGCAGAGCCGGGGCACTTCACCTTCCCAGGGAAAGGATTCCCACCCTCCATTTTTATTTGGGGAGAGGAGAGCCAGGAAGGCAGGGGAGGTGGAGAAGGTGGAGGAGTGGACCCTCTAAAGAAACTCACAATAATTTTAATCAGCATTTCCCCTTCCATTTAAAATCACAAACTTAGCTACTTAATCAAATGTCATGCCTAACACACATTTACCTCCTTGGGAGAGAAATGAACAACGGCAGGTCAATTTGGCTGTGGATAGATTTAAAAATAGTTGAGTCTGTGAAGTCCATTATGTGGATAGGGGCTACTCAAGTGAGAGGCTTCAAGGGGCCCTCCCGCTGGGCCCACCGGCTGCTTGGCTGGGAAAATAGCAGATGGGAGAGGCCACTCAGCCAGGCCTTCGGTGCATGCACGGTGGGTCAGAGTAATGGGGTAAGAGGCCAAAAGGGGCAAGAGCACCAGAAGAGCTTTCTACAGTAGGCACATCTGGAAATCCCCATTGGCACATGTTGAAGGGATTAGTGTGTAAGTGCATGTGTGTGTCTGTGTCTGGGTGTGCACATGTGTGCATGTGTGAGTGAGTGGGGGGAATGGGGAGTGACACATGTCCATCCTCCCCGTTCTCAGGAGGGAAGAAAATTGAAATGATCAAAAACATGATAGGCCTGTCAAAGTACAGGAAATTAGTTACATCAACATGAAATACAAGCCCTGGCTTTATTGTTTTACAGCATGTAAAAAAAATTAAAAGGGAAAATAAAAACACAATACAGGGTATTACCAGAGCTCTAGGGACAGGGAGGGACTCCCCCCCAACATTTCAAGCCTGGGGGAGAAGGTGGACTCTCCTTCCCCCAAAGTGTGAGTGTGTTTGAGGCTCTGCCTTCACTTCCTGCGTCTATCAGAGTTCACGGCCATCTCGGCTCTCAGAAAACACTTCCATCTACTGTGGTCCTGCCCAGCGGCTCTTCATGGGTCCAGGGATCCCCAAGGTCTGTAGGAAGAATATAAGGGACATTCAAGGTCTGTGGGTAAAATTCACAGGGTCCTTGAACTTGGATGAGCAAAAAAGGGCAACTTTCCTTTTTTTTAACTTCTCACTTCAATCTCGCATTCCTTTCCATGGCCAGCTTGGGAAGTCACAGGCATTTCCACGTCCCAGCACAGGTAACGCCCCAGGTAACTTCAAATCCTATTGCTCCATACCAGGATAGCAGTATTGGGTAGCTTTTGGACATACACCTCCCCCTAGATCTTAGACCTAATGCATTAATAAAGAGCACTATGTTGCTATATAAAAATTGCTGTATCCACATTTTGATAACGCATTTCCATATAATTGGTTTCCTGATACCTCTGTGCATTTTAGAATTTCATTTTAAGCACTGAAAACTTGTTCTGGGACGAGGTGCACGGGTTTCCACAAGGTTGTGGAAGGGTCCGTGGTAGGAGGCATGCCAGAAACCCCCTCCCTGCCCCTGGGCCCCCACCCTGCATCTGCCGCTCCACCCTGGAGAACAGGCCTGCACTCTCCCAGCGGCCAGCCTGGCTCCGGGGTGGGAGTGGGGCGGGGCATCCTGCACTCCCACATGCAATCGGCCTGCTCCAGTCCTTCCTGGCATTGCAGCTGCTTTGCCTTTTAATGGGGTCTGCACCTCCAAAACCCTAGGGGAGAGGGACGGAGGGGAAGATGACCCAGGAGTTGCCAGGTCGGAAAAGTGTTGACTCACTCCGGTGCACCTCTGCTTCAAGACGGGCAAAGTCTCTGGACGGCGATTTGTTCCAGGCTTCCATTTACAGATGGGGACTCTGAAGGTCAGAAAGGAGAAATAATGCCCCCAAGCCACCCCCACCGAATACACAGGGGATGCTGGCCTGGCCTGCCCACCTGGGGCCGTCGCTCTCGGCAACCTTCTTCCCTGCCCTGCTCCGTGCCCCCCCCCCCCCCAGCATCCGGATGGAGCTGGAGGCCTAGTGCGTGAAGAATCCCTGGGCCTCTCAAAGACCTCTGGCAAGTATCCTGTAAGCCCCAGCACAGCTGGGAGGCCCAGCCCCACACCTGCCCCTGCGGCCCAACAGCTGCCATCTCCCCAAGGGAGGCCTCATCTGCAAAGTGGGGCCACGGCTGGTCTCACGTGATGGAGGGACCCAGCACCTGCTGGGCAGATGTGCGGTAATTGCGGCCCCCCTGCCCTCCCTGGATCAGGGTCCGGGAGGCAGTAGGAAGCACTGACAAGCAGAGTTTCAAAGGCCCCTGAACTGGTGCCGCCTTCCAGGGCCTGAGCAGTTGAAACCAGGACTGCGTCCATGCGCTGTCAGGGAGCCCCAGCTCTGGCGTTCCGTGAGGAGTTTTAGGGCTGCGTGTGCCTTGGCTCAGTGTGAAAGGGGCCACCCGCCAGGCGCCCTCTTCCCCTAGTCACAGCCTAAGCCGAGGGAGGTCAAGGTGGGGCTGGGGGGACGGGCGGGACGAGGCGGTTGAGTGTTGAGCTCTCCGGTGGCTCTGGGAGCGAGGGTCTGGCCGAGCAGCGGCGGCGGCTGAAGAATGAGGAGCCAGGGGCCGTCCACCCAGGCCAGGGACCACTGTGCAGGGCATGAGGTGCACAAAGCTGACGAGGAACGCAGGGGACCGTCCCCAGGCCCGAGGCAGGGGACCCAGGCAGCGGGACAAGAAGTCAATCCTACAAGAGCATCCCCGACCGAGCACAGACTCTCAGCGCGGCCCCTTTGTGTAGCTCCGCCTGGAGGAAACTTCCCGCTCGGTGCGCGCCCCCACCCCAACTCCTCCCTCGGGAACGCCCCCTCCCCAAAGCAGTTCTCAAGGTTCCCTGGGCGTACCGTAACCGAGTCAGAACTTCGAACTGCTTCGCACGCCATCCAGTTACAACATTCGGTGGCGCCCGGCGGTCCAATCGGAGCTTGCGGCCTCTCTCGAGCCTTTCCCAAGGTGGGGACCAGGATGAGGCCAGGGATGGGGAAGGGGGCGGACGGGGATACCGCATCCCGCGTGGCGGCACCGCCCGGCCTCGGTCCAGTCGCCGCGGAGGGCACAGCCTCGCACGGATTTCCGGACTTACGCTTCGCGGCGACAGCTCCGGAACGCGCCCTTCCCGGGCCCGCCGCGGGCGCCCCCGCTTCGCCGCCGCCTTGGCAGGGTCGCCCCCGGTGGGGGCTGGGAGCCCCGCGCTCGGCCGAGGAATGAGCGCCCCCGCGGGCCGCCCCACCTGAGCCATGCGCCCCCATGGCGCCGGCGCGCCGGGCGGCATGGAGCCCCGCGCCGCCGCGCTCTAACTCCGCTCTGCGCCCGGCTGCGGGCGGCGGACCGAAAGCCGAGACCCGCGGGACGCAAGCAGCGAGCCGGCGCCGGGCAGATGGCTGGAGCGAGCAAGATCTGAAACTCGGCTCCCTGAAACGTGACCATGTGGATTCAACAGCTTTCAGGACTCAGGTGAGCGACCCGGCGCGGCCTGGGCCGGGGTGCGTGTGTGCGTGTGTCGGGTTGGACCCAGCGTTGGGTCCTCAGTGCTGCAAATAAAGGGACCCCTGCTGCTCCTAGTGAGCGACTGGCGGCCAGGGGAGAACTGATCCGGGGCTCTGCGCCCGGCAGCCTCGCAGGGAGCGGCCGCCTATCCCGGATTCCGCGCGTCCGGGACCCGATAGGGGCACCCGCCCCAGCTCCCCGGCAGCGCAGTGTCCTGGCCCGCCGCCCCGGCGCGCCTCCTGCTCCGGGCCCGGAGCGAGGTGCGGGCCGCTGGGCGCGGCTGGTCGGAGACTCGCGGCAGGGGCCCCGGCCGCGCGGGGAAGCCAGGGCTCTGGCTCCCGGTGAAAGCCTTGCCGGCGGGAGTTGGGAAAAAAACAAAATCAAACAGCCGCTCCGCCGGCCCTTTCCCTTTCTCGGATCTGAGCGCGGTCCCTCCCAGCTGCCCACCCAGCTGTTTGCCGGTGACCTCCGGGTGGGTCCGACGGGCGCGCACAGCTGGCGGGCAGCTGGGGTGGAGAGACTCTTGGGCTCTGGGGAGCGCGGGCGGCACCCCCCCCACCCCCAAACATAACTAACTCCAAGCCCGCAGGCCCGCCCCGGAGCTTGTCTGTGTTGGGAGTTCTGGGCCCGCTAGTGAACCGCGGGGCTCGAGCCCGGGAACCCGCGGTGGGGGCGCACAGCAAGAGCCTTCTCCGCAAACTTTGCCCCGCCGTGGCGCTCGGGCTTCTCCAGCCCCTGCCTCTCGGTGCCTAGAGCCCGGGACACACTTGTCCCCGTTTTCAAGACTGGCTGCCTCAGAGCCATCTTCCTCCTGCCCGGGTGGGGGTGGGGCGCTTCTCAGGGCCGATGTATTTGGTCCCGGGTTGGACCCAGACCGGGGAGGAAGCAGGCGGAGGAGAAAGGCAACGTGCGGTTCTCGAGTTCGTCCACTGGGAAGCACTGCACGCCCGCTGTGGGGAGAAACGGGACCGCTAGCTGCGAGTGCCCCCACCCGCAGCCGGTAACAAGCCGGGGGGAGCGGCCCAAGGGAGAGTCGTTTGCGCGTCTCGATTTCGAGAAATCGAAAGAGACAAGGTGCCCCAAGAGTTTTTTAGCTGCCCTTGGGTTGGGAGAGGATCCGGCTCTCCAGGAGTAAATACCGTTTATAACGTCTAGTGAAAATCGCTGAATGCTCTGATTTGCCTTTTAGGGGAAGCTACACTTCTCCTAGTAGCGGATCTTGCTCCTGCTGTGGCTTCTAAGGGGTTAATAAGGGATGGGCTGGTGTTAGGTATTGGCTAGGCAGGAAAGGATACCCCGTGCTCCTGCTAGGTAAGGTCTGGGCTTTAGGTTGATCTGGGGCGCAGACAAAATGGAGCGAGGGAGGCTTTGCTGGCATCACGGCCGCCAGGTGCGCTGCCCGCCCCTCCTGTTCTGCCCTCCTTTCTCCTCCCGCAGCCGGTCCCAGGTCCCAGCAGGACCCAACAGGCTCCCCACCCTGGGCGGCTCTGGCCGGACTCTCCCCCTCCAGCTTCTGGACACTTTCTGAGTTGTCCTGCCCCCCCCCCCCCCATCTCTCCTGAGAAGTTATTGGGGTGGACAATATTTTTTGCTAAGTTGCTAGATGGGAAGATTATTACACTTCAATAAGGAGAGAGGGGAGTAAATGGCATGGAAAGAAACCTCTTTGTTGGCTGGAAATTCACTAAAAGAGTTCCTATGAAGCATCCCCAAGGGAGGTTTACTTGGGATTTTGCTTTAGAAAATAGTTCTTTTGATGATTTTGAAATTTGACCTTTTATTTTTCCCCCTTACTGTTAAGCATAGGAGACTTGCTGTGGTGCCTGTAAGGATGAGTTTTTCCTGGGCTCCTGGCAGAGGTCCTGCCTGGCGGTGAGGTCTCTGGGCAGGGGCAGGGGTTTGGGTTGGGAGGGCCTGTGTGCTTTTGTGTCCAGCCAGGCCAGGAGGGCCGAGAGCTGCAAGGTGGAAATGTGTTTCCCCCCGAAGACAGAGTGGTTACTTGTTTCTCACCTTCGCTTAGAGCCACATCATGGCCACTAAGTGAGGCCAGGCAGCCTGAAGCCAAGTGGGTGACCCTGAACCTGGAGTTGATCACCATGCCAAAAGAGGCAGAGACTGGGTTTTTTACCTGGGGGCCTCTCAGCTCCAGCTTTGCAGACGGTCTGTGCTTGGCTCTGCCTGTGGACGGAGCTTTTTCTTTTTACGAGGGAGAGACAGGTGGAGGCTGGCTGAGGCTTACAAGAGCTTTTCTGTGCCTTTTGTGTGGTCACTGTATCAAAGCTCCAAAGAGACTTTTCCATTAGCGCAGATAAGGCTAACTCTTTAGGGAGACCCAGCAGCTTGACAAGTTGCATTTGAGCTCACACATAAAGGGACATCCCAGAGTGGCTTGGAAGGGGGGCTTGCTCAGCCCGTGGCGGGCCAGCTGGGGTATTGCTGTCTGGGTGTGAGTGGCCTCCCCAGCTGCAGGAGTGTGACCCTAGCACTCTGTCCCTTGGAGTGTCTCCGTTCTCATGCCCCTTCTCTTGGGAAGCACTGGGTGGGGATGATGTCAAATAAAAACATGGCACTCTTTATTTGTGGGGCACTTTGAGTTCCCCATGCCCTCACGCAGGCTGCACTGTGATTGGGCCGCCCTGTGGGGATTCGCGGCTTGGTGCTCACCTCCTGCCAAGTCCCCAGCACCTGGGACCTTAATGGGGGGGTTTAGTGGATGGAGTGGACACTTCATGCACAAACGCTCTCTCCCTGTGAATCCTGGCCATGGCTACTCAATTGATTGTGCTGGAATCTGGGCAGGGACAGGGGCTGGGGCACTCCTCTGAAACCGTGGACCTTACATCAGTCGTGGTTTTAGGAGGCAGCTCAGATCTTCTGGCAGCAACAGTGCCTCTCCCTCCCCTCGCGGCCACCCCCAACCAGGGATTCACTCCAGTCTCATCTGCCTTTTGGTTATTTGTTTTAATCATCTGCTTGCCTTTTCCGGGCATATGCAAGAGGGCACTAAGAGGGGAGCAGGGCAAGGCATCTTGGTGTCCTCAGCTCATGACCAGCTGAGGCAGGTCCCTGCCTCCCTGAGATGTCTGTCTCTGGATCCCTCGAGAAGGAACAGCTTGCTCCCCACTCAGCATCCTCCTCGGAGCTGGGGCAGCCAGAAGGCTGTGGGTGCAGCTGGGATCTGGCCCCATCCTCACTGGCCAGTCTGACCCTGACGCACACAAGGGTCCAGCAGGCGCTGGCTCGCTTTGCCCCCTGCTCCCTGAGATCCCTGGGCCCCTGCCGGGAGGCAGCAGGGTTCCTGGGGAAGGTGGAGAGCCGGGCGCCCCTGTTGGCTGCAGCTATGACCCTAAGGAATGTTAAAGTAAAAGGAGAGAGAGACTGCGATCAGGGGATCCAGAGACATCAGTCTTCAGACAAATTTATTTTCAGCCAAGTACAAAATCATATACCAGCAAGAAAGGTGATAAAGGTTGTTTGCATGTAAAAGCTAAACAATGCAAAAACAAGTTCCAGGAAGTAAGTACTTCTAAGGCTAGGATGTTAATTTCCCTTAAGCAAGTCTCTTCCCCCTCTTTGTGCTTTATCTGCATATCTCAGTTTCTATTGAAATTCCAGATCCTGAAAGCTCAAGTCTGCCTTTCCTCATGGACTTGTAGTTTGCAAGCTTTAGGTTAAACAACTTTTAACTCCTAAATGCCCTGGTCACGGTGAAGTGGGGGGCTCAGCCTGCTCCCAGGCCCTCCCGGACCCTGGGGCCTGCTCTGGGGCTACATAAGAGTCATCAGCTTTAAGTACGTAGCTGCCAGGTTTCCTTCAAAGTGTTACAAGTCAGTAGAGACCAAACTGATGTAAAGATTAGCTTAGAAAGCCAAATATATCCTTGATCTAGATTTTCATGTTTGAAGTCTGACCCGAGGGTTTCTTCCTCCGAAGCCAGTCAGACTGGAGGGGCAGGCAGGGCCAGGGGCTTTCTCCTGCCCAAGCACACAGGCCTCTCCTTGGCTCTTCCCTCCCCAAGACCCCTTCCAGGAATTCCAGGGAGCCAGGAGGCCTTGGAGCAAGGAGTGGCGGTTATATAACTCAGTTAACTCTCAGCTTCTTGGGCTTGAAGAGAAAGTCAAAGGCTGGAGTGTGTCCGGGTTGGAGCTGCGGAGCCTGGGGGTGCCCCTGACCCCACCCCCATCCCAGGGCTGTCCCCATGCCAGGTATGGTGTCACCCCCGGCTGCCCAGAAGGGGGTTGCTGGCCCCTTCCAGCCCTCCTCTTCGGAGGCAGCACTCTGTGCCCCAGCAGTCAGCTCCCCAGTGCCAGCTCCCCAAAGACATTTCCAGGCTGGGACCTCCGTGAGGGCTCTCTCTCCATGTAGGGGAGTGACAGCAGCAGCCTCACTGGCACTAGCAGATGTGGGCCCGGCCTGCAGGACAGAAGCTGGGGTCAAACTTTGCCGGGGGTTCCTGCCTCTCTCTTTGGAGGACTCCGGGGTGCAGAGGGACCAGAAGCCACCAACTGACCACAGGATCTTCATGGCTGATAAATATCTCCCAAGCAGCCAAAAGACCGCCTGCTGTGCTCTGGGTTTCACAAAGTCCTCTGTTTACCATGTTGCCTGGGGGTGAGCATCACTACTTGCTGGACCCAGGAGGTGAGGGCGGGGAGCGATCCCACCCCCAGTAAAACCCCTGGGCTGCAGAGATGCTAGTTCCTTTGTGCTGGATTCATCATGATAGGCGCAGCCTGCTCCCTGTCACTAATGGGACTTGTTCTGCTTGCTGGACCTTTTGCATCCGTTGCACGATCTCCAGGGTGGCCGGCCATAGAGGGCTGGCATTGGCCTGGGCCATCGTCTCCTGGATGGTGCCGCTGCTAGGAATGTCAGTGCTCCAAGCCCAGCTGCTGGAAAGGGGAGCAGAACTGGCAGTGCCAGGAGCCTGCCCTTGTGGTGGAGACTAAAGGGGGCAGGTCTGTCAAAGAAAGGGTAGGTGTGTGTGTGTGTCCTGTTTTATGCTGGCCCGTGGGTTCCTAACTCTTCATTGCATCTTTTTTTTATTATTATTAATTAAAAAAATTAACTAAAACAACATTTAGAAATCATTCCATTCTACATATGCAATCAGTAAATCTTAATATCATCACATAGATGTGTGATCATCATTTCTTAGTACATTTGCATCGATTTAGGAAAAGAACTAGTAAAACAACAGGAAAAGATACAGAATGATAATATAGAGAAAAAAATAAAAATAATAAAAATAAAAATAAAAAAATATTAAAAAAGGGAAAAAAACAAAAAACACGAACAAACCAAAAAAACTATAGCTCAGATGCAGCTTCATTCAGTGTTTTAACATAATTACATTACAATTAGATAGTATTGTGTTGTCCATTTTTGAGTTTTTGTATCTAGTTCTGTTGCACAGTCTGTAACCCTTCAGCTCCGATTACCCATTATCTTACCCTGTTTCTAACTCCTGATGGTCTCTGTTACCAATGACATATTCCAAGTTTATTCTCTAATGTTGGTTCACATCAGTGGGACCATACAGTATTGGTCCTTTAGTTTTTGGCTAGACTCACTCAGCATAATGTTCTCTAGGTCCATCCATGTTATTACATGCTTCATAAGTTTATTCTGTCTTAAAGCTGCATAATATTCCATCGTATGTATATACCACAGTTTGTTTAGCCACTCTTCTTTTGATGGACATTTTGGCTGTTTCCATCTCTTTGCAATTGTAAATAATGCTGCTATAAACATTGGTGTGCAAATGTCCGTTTATGTCTTTGCCCTTAAGTCCTTTGAGTAGATACCTAGCAATGGTATTGCTGGGTCGTATGGCAATTCTATATTCAGTTTTTTGAGGAACCGCCAAACTGCCTTCCACAGTGGTTGCACCATTTGACATTCCCACCAACAGTGGATAAGTGTGCCTCTTTCACCGCATCCTCTCCAGCACTTGTCATTTTCTGTTTTGTTGATAATGGCCATTCTGGTGGGTGTGAGATGATATCTCATTGTGGTTTTGATTTGCATTTCTCTAATGGCCAGGGACATTGAGCATCTCTTCATGTGTCTTTTGGCCATTTGTATTTCCTCATCTGAGAGGTGTCTGTTCAAGTCTTTTTCCCATTTTGTAATTGGGTTGGCTGTCTTTTTGTTGTTGAGTTGAACAATCTCTTTATAAATTCTGGATACTAGACCTTTATCCGATATTTGTTTCCAAATATTGTCTCCCATTGTGTAGGCTGTCTTTCTACTTTCTTGATGAAGTTCTTTGATGCACAAAAGTGTTTAATTTTGAGGAGCTCCCATTTATTTATTTCTTCTTCAGTGCTCTTGCTTTAGGTTTAAGGTCCATAAAACCACCTCCAATTGTAAGTTTCATAAGATATCTCCCTACATTTTCCTCTAACTGTTTTATGGTCTTAGACCTAATGTTTAGATCTTTGATCCATTTTGAGTTAACTTTCATATAGGGTGTGAGATACGGGTCTTCTTTCATTCTTTTGCATATGGATATCCAGTTCTCTAGGCACCATTTATTGAAGAGACTGTTCTGTCCCAGGTGAGTTGGCTTGACTGCCTTATCAAAGATCAAATGTCCATAGATGAGAGGGTCTATATCTGAGCACTCTATTCGATTCCATTGGTCAATATATCTATCTTTATGCCAATACCATGTTGTTTTGACCAGCGTGGCTTCATAATATGCCTTAAAGTCCGGCAGCGTGAGACCTCCAGCTTCATTTTTTTCCCTCAAGATACTTTTAGCAATTCGGGGCACCCTGCCCTTCCAGATAAATTTGCTTATTGGTTTTTCTATTTCTGAAAAATAAGTTGTTGGGATTTTGATTGGTATTGCATTGAATCTGTAAATCAATTTAGGTAGATTGACATCTTAACTATATTTAGTCTTCCAATCCATGAACACGGTATGCCCGTCCATCTATTTAGGTCTTCTGTGATTTCTTTTAGCAGTTTTTTGTAGTTTTCTTTATATAGGTTTTTTGTCTCTTTAGTTAAATTTATTCCTAGGTATTTTATTCTTTTAGTTGCAATTGTAAATGGGATTCGTTTCTTGATTTCCCCCTCAGCTTGTTCATTGTTAGTGTATAGAAATGCTACAGATTTTTGAATGTTGATCTTGTAACCTGCTACTTCACTGTACTCATTTATTAGCTCTAGTAGTTTTGTTGTGGATTTTTCCGGGTTTTCGACGTATAGTATCATATCATCTGCAAACAGTGATAGTTTTACTTCTTCCTTTCCAATTTTGATGCCTTGTATTTCTTTTTCTTGTCTAATTGCTCTGGCTAGAACCTCCAACACGATTTTGAATAATAGTGGTGATAATGCACATCCTTGTCTTGTTCCTGATCTTAGGGGGAAAGTTTTCAATTTTTCCCCATTGAGGATGATATTAGCTGTGGGTTTTTCATATATTCCCTCTATCATTTTAAGGAAGTTCCCTTGTATTCCTATCCTTTGAAGTGTTTTCAACAGGAAAGGATGTTGAATCTTGTCAAATGCCTTCTCTGCATCAATTGAGATGATCATGTGATTTTTCTGCTTTGATTTGTTGATATGGTGTATTACATTAATTGATTTTCTTATGTTGAACCATCCTTGCATACCTGGGATGAATCCTACTTGGTCATGATGTATAATTCTTTTAATGTGTTGTTGGATTCGATTTGCTAGAATTTTGTTGAGGATTTTTGCATCTATATTCATTAGAGAGATTGGTCTGTAGTTTTCTTTTTTTGTAATATCTTTGCCTGGTTTTGGTATGAGGGTGATGTTGGCTTCATAGAATGAATTAGGTAGCTTTCTCTCCACTTCGATTTTTTTGAAGAGTTTGAGCAGAGTTGGTACTAATTCGTTCTGGAATGTTTGGTAGAATTCACATGTGAAGCCATCTGGTCCTGGACTTTTCTTTTTCGGAAGCTTTTGAATGACTGATTCAATTTCTTCACTTGTGATTGGTTTGTTGAGGTCATCTATTTCTTCTTGAGTCAAAGTTGGTTGTTCATGTCTTTCCAGGAACCCATCCATTTCATCTAAATTGTTGTATTTATTAGCGTAAAGTTGTTCATAGTATCCTGTTATTACCTCCTTCATTTCTGTGAGGTCAGTGGTTATGTTTCCTCTTCCATTTCTGATCTTATTTATTTGCATCCTCTCTCTTCTTCTTTCTGTCAGTCTTGCTAAGGGCCCATCAATCTTATTGATTTTTTCATAGAACCAACTTCTGGTCTTATTGATTTTCTCTATTGTTTTCATGTTCTCGATTTCATTTATTTCTGCTGTAATCTTTGTTATTTCTTTCCTTTTGTTTGCCATGGGGTTAGTTTGCTGTTCTTTCTCCAGTTCTTCCAAGTGGACAGTTAATTCCTGCATTTTTGCCTTTTTTTCTTTTCTGATATAGGCATTTAGGGCAATACATTTCCCTCTTAGCACTGCCTTTGCTGCGTCCCATAGGTTTTCATATGTTGTGTTTTTGTTTTCATTCACCTTGAGATATTTACTAATTTCTCTTGCAATTTCTTTTTTGACCCACTCGTTGTTTAAGAGTGTGTTGTTGAGCCTCTACCTATTTGTGAATTTTCTGGCACTCCGCCTATTATCGATTTCGAACTTCATTCCTGTATGATCTGAGAAAGTGTTGTGTATGATTTCAATCTTTTTAAATTTGTTAAGACTTGCTTTGTGACCCAGCATATGGTCTATCTTTGAGAATGATCCATGAGCACTTGAGAAAAAGGTGTATCCTGCTGTTGTGGGGTGTAATGTCCTATAAATGTCTGTTAAATCTAGCTCATTTATTGTAATATTCAAAT
This sequence comes from Tamandua tetradactyla, assembly GCF_023851605.1. Classification (NCBI taxonomy): domain Eukaryota; kingdom Metazoa; phylum Chordata; class Mammalia; order Pilosa; family Myrmecophagidae; genus Tamandua; species Tamandua tetradactyla. The sequence continues at coordinate 370,841 of NC_135327.1, forward strand.
TCTCTATTTCTTTACTGATCCTCTGTCTAGATGTTCTGTCCATTGATGAGAGTGGTGAATTGAAATCTCCAACTATTATGGTATATGTGTCTATTTCCCTTTTCAGTGTTTGCAGTGTATTCCTCACGTATTTTGGGGCATTCTGGTTCGGTGCGTAAATATTTATGATTGTTATGTCTTCTTGTTTAATTGTTCCTTTTATTAGTAGATAGTGTCCTTCTTTGTCTCTTTTAACTGTTTTACATTTGAAGTCTAATTTGTTGGATATTAGTATAGCCACTCCTGCTCTTTTCTGGTTGTTATTTGCATGAAATATCTTTTCCCAACCTTTCACTTTCAACCTGTGTTTATCTTTGGGTCTAAGATGTGTTTCCTGTAGACAGCATATAGAAAGATCCTGTTTTTTAATCCATTCTGCCAATCTATGTCTTTTGATTGGGGAATTCAGTCCATTAACATTTAGTGTTATTACTTTTTGGATAATATTTTCCTCTACCATTTTGCCTTTTGTATTATATATGTCATATCTGATTTTCCTTCTTTCTACACTCTTCTCCATACCTCTCTCTTCTGTCTTTTTGTATCTGACTCTAGTGCTCCCTTTAGTATTTCTTGCAGAGCTGGTCTCTTGGTCACAAATTCTCTCAGTGACTTTTTGTCTATAAATGTTTTAATTTCTCCCTCATTTTTGAAGGACAACTTTGCTGGATATAGGAGTCTTGGTTGGCAGTTTTTCTCTTTTAGTAACTTAAATATATCATCCCACTGTCTTCTAGCTTCCATGGTTTGTGCTGAGAAATCTACACATAGTCTTATTGGGTTTCCCTTGTATGTGATGGATTGTTTTTCTCTTGCTGCTTTCAAGATCCTCTCTTTCTCTTTGACCTCTGACATTCTAACTAGTAAGTGTCTTGGAGAACGCCTATTTGGGTCTATTCTCTTTGGGGTGCGCTGCACTTCTTGGATCTGTAATTTTAGGTCTTTCATAAGAGTTGGGAAATTTTCAGTGATAATTTCTTCCATTACTTTTTCTTCTCCTTTTCCCTCCTCTTCTCCTTTGGGGACACCCACAACACGTATATTTGTGCAGTTCAAATTGTCCTTCAGTTCCCTGATCCCCTGTTCAAATTTTTCCATTCTTTTCCCTATAGTTTCTGTTTGTTTTTGGACTTCGGATGTTCCATCCTCCAAATCACTACTTCTATCTTCTGTCTCTTTAAATCTATCATTGTAGGTATCCATTGTTTTTTCCATCTTTTCTACTTTACCCTTCACTTCCATAAGCTCTGTGATTTGTTTTTTCAGTTTTTCTATTTCTTCTTTTTGATCAGCCCATGTCTTCTTCATGTCCTCCCTCAATTTATCGATTTCGTTTTTGAAGAGGTTTTCCATTTCTGTTTGTATATTCAGCATTAGTTGTCTCAGCTCCTGTATCTCATTTGAACTATTGGTTTGCTCCTTTGACTGGGCCATATTTTCAATTTTCTGAGCGTGATCCGTTATCTTCTGCTGGCGTCTGGGCATTTAGTCAGATTTCCCTGGGTGTTGGACCCAACAGGTTGTGAGATTTTTCTGTGAAATCTCTGGGTTCTGTTTTTCTTATCCTGCGCAGTAGGTGGCGCTCGTGGCACACGTTTGTCTGCAGGTCCCACCATTAAAAGGTGCTGTGGGTCCTTTAACTTTGGAAAACTCTCACCGTGGGGGAGGTTCACCCGCCGAAGTGGCTTGGAAGAGTGCCAGCCGGCCCAGGGTTCCGAACACGGGGAGGGTCGCCGGCCGCCGCAGCCCGGGAGAGCGCCCGTCCAAATTTCCTAGTTGGCCCGAGGCACCAAGCATGGTGGGAGGGCGCCAGCCGCCACGGCCCGAGAGCGTACACCGTTCCCAGCCAGATCGGGGAATCTCGTGTTTGGAAGGGACCCCCCCGGTCACCATTCTCCGCGCCTGGGGATTTCCGATCCAATTCTCTCAGTTGGTCCGGGGGGCCACGCGTTGGGGGGTCGCCAGCCACCGTGGCTTGAGGGGGCCACCTGTCCAATTCTACCAGCTGGCCCGGGAAGGAGGAAGGGAGGGACTCCGGCCGCTTGCCGCCCCTACCCGGGGAAGCCCGCGCCCCTCGGCGATCTCACCGGAGCTGGTTCTCCCAGACAGTCACCCGTTCCAGGATGGGGTACACTGTCTTTTTGATCTCTGTCGTGGCTCCGGGAGCTGTTCTGTATTATTTCTACTCCCCTAGTAGCTGTTCTGGAGGAGGAACTAAGATCCGCGCGTCTTACTAAGCCGCCATCTTCTCCGGAAGTCTGCTTCCTCTTTTAAAGGCTTCCGGTAAACTAATCAAGACCTACCTGGAATGTTAGTTTCCAGTAAACTAATCAAGACCCACCTGGAATCGGTAGAATTGCATCTCCATGTAATCAAAGGTTAATTCCCAAAATTGGCTGTGTCACATCTCCATGGAGATAATCTAACCAAGCTGCTAACTAAATAGGGATTAAAAGAAATGTCTGTCTCCACAAAAGGATTAGGGTTAAAACATGGCTTTTGTAGAGTTATATAATCCTTTCAAAGGATTTTTTTGTATTTTTGTATTATTTGTATTTTTGAGGGACATATTCATTTCTCAAATTTTAACATTAATTGGCATAAAGTTATTAATAATGTTGCCTTGGGACTCTAGAATTCTCTCCTGTCTGTCATGATGCTTCCTTATTACTTTTATAAAAGTGTGCATGTGTGAATACTACCACCTTCCTGTTTGTGTGTTGTATATGTCTGCACATGTGCCAGTGTCTACCTGTGTGTATGTATGAGTGCACGTGTTTCAGTGTCTCCCTGTGTCCATATGTGTGCCACATGTGTGCCAGTGCCTGCCTTTGTCTATGTGCAAGTGCACACATGTATGAGCATTTACCTGTGAGCATGCTGTGTATGTGTGCTGCATGTGTGCCAGAGTCTGCTTGTGTGCATGTTGTGTATGTGTTCTTGTGTTTACCAATGAGTGCCTGTGCATGTATGAGTGCATTTGTGTGTCAGCATCTGCCTGTGTGCATGTACAAGTGCACATGTATAGACAGAGTGGCTGCCCCAAGATATCCGGCCCTAATCCTCAAAGCAGGGACCTTGCAGATGTGATTGAGTTAAGGATCTTGAGGAAAGCAGTTGATCCTGGATTGCTTGGGAGGGCCCCAGCTGCTAGTACAGGTTTCTGCTGAGGTGGGGCAGTGGCAGGTGCACGCACAGGAGAAGATGGACTTTTGGGGGGGCATGCAGGGTGCGATGCGGGGGCATCTCCCAGGGCTCTCCCCCCAGTGCTGTCCCCAGGGTGGCCCACCTGCTGGCTCCAGGCAGAGCCTCAGGTAAAGCCCCATTGATGGACATTGTTGCTGCAGCATATGCATTTGTGGCCTCTGTGTGTGGGTGTGCATTCCCTTCTTCCTGATTATTCAGGCTTTTCCTGCTTCTTTATTTTCTATTTTAACTTTTCTACTCTTGATTAATAACATGTTTCCACTTTCACTTAATTTGCTGCTTTTTTTTAAAGAGTTCTAGGGGCATTTAAATATTTGGTTTATTTATTTCCAATCTTTAAAATAGTAAATTTATTTCAGTTTATAAAGTTTTCCCCAAATATCACCTTAACTGAAGTCCACATATTTGAGTATGCATTGTTTTCTTTGATGATTTCTAAATATTTTGCAATTTTCATTGTTACTTCCTCTTTAATTTATGAGTTTTTTAGGTGTGTATTTTTTGAGGGTTGCTATACATGTGGATTTTATTTTAAAATGTGTTTTTATTGTTGGCTTTTAATTAATAGAAATGCAATAATATTAGTTCTTTGAAATTTTCTGAGGCTGGTCAGTTTTCAAAGATATTAGTGTATTTGAAAAAAATAAATGTTCTCTGTTTTTTAGGAACAGAATTGGATAGATAAGAAATGGTTATGACTCTCTGGTGAATCCAGTTGTTGATTTCATCTGAATCTTTTATAGCCACAGTAAATTTTCATCTGTTTGGTCTTCCAGGTTCTAATAGTGATTTGTTTCTAATAAAGTCCTCTATATTGGATAAATTGTCATTTTTTCTTTATTTATTTTGAGGTTTGGGGGTTAAGTGTATAAAATTAATGGTTATTATATTTCTTGGTGGAATTATCCTTTTATATTATGCAGTAGATCTCTCTTTAGCCCTGCTAATGCTTTCTGCCTTAAATTCTATTTGCCCTGAGTATTAGTATACTAGTTTTCTTTTTCTAGAATATTTACTTAGTATATCATCTTTATTCCTGTATTTTCAAATTTTCTGTATGTTTTTGCTTTGGTATGTCTCTTGTAAATAGCATACAGTTGGATTTTCAAAAATCCAATTTAATCTAAGATACATTTATATTTTTATGATTATCAATGTAGTTGGACTTAACTATATTACCTTATTTTGCTTTTTCTCTTTATATTATTTGTTTTCTTTCTTTTCCTGTTTTTTCCTCACTTTCGTGGATTGACAAATAGTTCTATATTACCTATTCAACCTATCCCACTTCACCCCTGTGCTGGTGAAGCTATTATATACCCCAGAAAAGCCATGTCCTTTAATTTTTATTCAGTATTGCTCCGTGGTATCTTTTTGATTGTTTCCATGGATAGGATGTGGCTTATCCAGTTGTGGGTGGTAACTTTTGAATAGGTGGTTCCATGGAGATGTGTCTGCACCCATTCAAGGTGAGGTTTCTTACTGGAGCCCTTTGAGAGGGATCCATTTTGGAAAAAGCTTCAGAGCCACCAGAGCCCACACAGCCCTTTGGAGATGCAGAAGGAAAATGCCCCCAGGGAAGCCTGAGGAAATGAGGGGAAAAAGCTGGCAGACGCCCAGTGCCGTTCCAGCTGACAGAGGTGTTCTGAACCCATTGGCCTTCTTGAATCAAGGTATCTTTCCCTGGATACCTTAGTTTGGACATTTTCACAGCCTTAGAACTGTAAACTTGCAACTTAATGAATTACCTTTTTAAAAGCCATTCTGTTTCCTGTATATTGTATTCTGGCAGCATTTACAAACTAAAACAACCCCCTCTGCTGGTTTAGAAATAGATCATATTTCTATTAGTTTATTGGATAGCCTTAACATTTAAAAATATATGTAGCTATCCATTTGTCTAATGCAAGGCTTGGTGAACTACTGTCCATCTGGCTGCTTGCCTATTTTGTAAATAAAGTTTTATTGGAAAGCAGCCATGCCCATTCATGGACATATTATGTATGGTCGCATTTGTGTTCAGTGGCAGAGTTGAACAGTTGTGATAGAGCTTGTAGGCTCACAAACCCTAAGCATCTCCTTTATAGGAAATATTTATTATCCTCTGGTCTGGCACCATGAAGAGTGATTTAGCCTTTCTGACATCCTTTGCTGCAAGTACACAGAAAACAACCCCTTCTCTAAATAGTTTTATTATTGCTTGGGTTGGAAGTTTTACATGAAAAAAACCCCACAAAAATGTAAGAAAAAATTGTATAGCATGCATTAAAAAAAATAAAACAATGAATGGCTAATTAAATTTACTTTAAATAGTTTTCTGTGTTCACCATTATTTCTTATATTGTATACATTCCATTTGGGTTCAGTTTTCTTATTGTTTTAGTTTATCATTTACTGAGGGTCTGGGGTGATGGCTTTATTTTATGCCCCAAAATATGTTTATTTTGCCCTCAGTCTTCATTGACAGTTTAGCTGGATATACATTTTTCAGTTATTTTCGTGCTGAGCTTTGTATGTATTATTCAGCATAGGTTTCTAACATATATTTTTGCTGAAATCCTCTCTCTTTTCCTAGACATTCTATCTTTCTTATCTGGTATCTTTTAGAATTCTCTTTTTATACTTGATGTTCTGAAATTTCTTGCACTATTTCTGGCTATAAATTTTTTTTCTCTCTGTCTAATTGGTACTTGTAGTATACTTTAAATCTGAAGCTTTTTTCTTTAATTCTGGAATTTCTCTCTCTGCTACCTCTTCAAATACCATGTTGCCAGATCCCCTCTGTTCACTTCTTCTGGAGCTGGGACTTGATGTATGTGGAATCTCTTGCTTGAACTCCATATCACTTTTGCCTTTCTGACATCTGTGCATGAATTCCTTGTTCTGTCCTTGGGACTCTCAGATTGTCTCAGCTTGGAGTCTTTCATCTATTATTATTTAGTTTTTAAAATTCCACTAATTATTTATTGCCAAGCCTTCTAGCTGGTTCTCTATATCTTGTGGTTTCTGCCTGTTTTTATTTCATAATTTGTTGAATTCACCTGAGCCATGTTCACCTTCCAGGCGTTGATGCTGTCGAATGCCCTTGCTGTTCCTTGTGTGCTGATGGGTTTTGGTTGGGAGAGGAGGTTTCCTCATTGCCCCTCTTTTCTTTCATATGAGATATTATTTCTGTTATTTTTGACCCCAGATCTGTCTCAAGTTTTCTCTGTCATGACCATGTATTTAGGGCAGGGGCACAAGACCTTCGGCACCAAGATTCCTGGATTCCTTTGGAAGGTGGAGCCCACAGGATGGTGGGTGATTGGGTGGGGATGTGAGAGAGCCTGAAGAGTCTGGGCTGAAGCTACGTTTTGGTGTAGACAAAGGTGAGCAGTGCTGCTTATTGAGCTGGAGAATACCCAGGAAGGAGCAAGTTGGGAGTGAGGATCAAGAGTTCTTCAGTTGTGTAATGTTTGATACGCTATTTTGATAACCAAGTGGAAATGTTTAAAAAATAAAAGTAGTATATGAGCTTGGAGCTTCAAGTTTGGGCTAAAGATGTAAATTTGGGAATAATAAGTATGCAGTGACATTCATATCTAAATCGCATACAGAGTAAGCCCAGGAGCATCCAACTTTGAGTATGGTGGAGGAGGGAAGGTGAGCAAAAAAGACCATGAAAGAACCCCTGAAGATGTAGGAGGAAAATGGAAGCATTGCCAAAAGGGCAAAGAGAAGAAAGAGGTTTCACTGCATGGCCTGGCAAAAGCACTTGGGTAGAGTGGTGGGGTGAGGGCCTAGCTTGAGGAAGTTAAGGAGACCCTGAAGTGTGAGGAGTGGAGAAACTGAACGAGTGAGTCTTTATATGAAGGGAGCAGAAAAATGTGCCACAATGGGAGTTGGGTATGGATCAGAGGAGCTTTGTTTCGGAGATGAGAGACACTGAGGCACATTTCTATGTTGATGAAATGGATCGTGCTGGTTTTACAGGGTCCTCTGCACCTCTTGCTCCCCCATATTGGGTCCCTTTCCCTTGTTCACCTCCTGCAGTTCATGTAGGAAGGTGACATGTGATGATGGTGTACAGTCTATTTTGTCCAGCAACTTCTTACCCCCATGTAGCAGGCAGCCTGGAGTGCGGTAGGAGCTGGTTAGCCCTTGATGAGAGGACAGGCTCCTGACGTGGCAGGTTTTGGGGACCAGGTGTCCTTTGAATCAGAGGGAGGGTCGTACAGATAAAACGCCACCCTGCTGGTGAGGGGTCTGAACTCAATTTTTGCCTGGCAAGCCCTTCCCTGTGCCTGGCCTGTGCGTGGGAGGTGGGATTGTGGGTTGAAGGTGACCCTGGTTTGGAGGGAAAGGACGTGGTGCTGGGAGGAGTGCACGCCTCCTGACCGGATGCTGAAGTCCTCCGCCTCCTCCTTCCCTTCCAGGATACTGGCGACAGCAGGCACCGACTTCGACCTGCAAACCCTGCGGGCAGTGCACGTGCTGAGGCCCCTGAAGCTGGTGTCGGGGATCCCCTGTGAGTTCGACCAGTCCCGGCAGGGTCTCCTCCCTCGTCCTGCCTTGTCCCGGCATGGCCTCCCCTTCTCCCCTCCTTACCTGCCCCCTCCACCCCCCACCACCCCTGAGCCAGGGGTGCTTTGGCTCAGGCAGGGAACAAGCTAGTACCTTGCTGCAGCAGGGTTGGGGGTTAGGATGCCGGAGAAATGTTCAAAGCAGCAGAAGGGCTCAGGCTCAGCAGGCCGTTGGGGTCTTCTCCCTGGTCAGCCCGGGGACCTTGCCAGGCACGGGCTTGGGCATGCAGTAAGGCCAGGGCCAGGCTGGGGAGTGGAGGGGGAGTGGGGTCACAGCCTCCTCTGTCCGGGGCTGATTGCCACAAGCCACTGGCCACCCTCACTTTCCCCAAGGATTGGGTCCTCCGGAATCCTGGCTCCTCTCCCAGAATCCTCCACCCCTACCCCAGAATTCCCTGCTCTTCCTCCAGGATTCCCTGCTCCTCTCCCAGGATCCCTTGCTCCTCTCCCAGGATCCCCTGTTCCTCTCCCAGGATCCCCTGCTCTTCCCCCAGGATTCCCTGCTCCTCTCCCAGGATCCCCTGCTCTTCCCCCAGGATCCCCTGCTCCTCTCCCAGGATCCCCTGCTCTTCTCCCAGGTTCCCCTGAGCTCTTCCTACCCTGAGCCTTCCATGGTTTCACTCCCCAGTAGACACCCTGCTCTGGCGCCTGCCTCCCTGCAGGACTCAATGCCCCAACCGTTCACTGCTCCTCGAATTCCTCGGTTCTGTCCTCTTGGACACTCACTGTCCTGCCCACCTTGCCTGGGGCTCACACTCTGCCCCTCAGGCCCGCTCTGCTGCCCCTAACTAGCCCACCATGCCCTGGACCAGGTTTGCAGGTGGTGCTCAAGTCCATCATGAAGGCCATGGCCCCACTCCTGCAGATCGGGCTGTTTCTCTTCTTCGCCATCCTCATGTTTGCCATCATCGGTCTCGAGTTCTACGTGGGCAAATACCACAAGGCCTGTATCCCCAACGGCACAGGTGAGCTGTCTCAGGTGAGGCCAGGGCTGGTTAGGCCAGCAGGGGCTCACTTCTGGGTGGAGAGCCTCCTCTGCTGATGGACACCAGGGTGTCCCTCACGTTCCAGTGCTCACACAGATAATGCCCGGCAGACCCAAATCAAAACACACGCAGAGGAAGTGCCTGCAGGTGTAGCAACTTTAGGAAGGAAGCATAAAGGTACTTGAAGTGGGGTGGGGTGGAGACCTGAGGGTTGCCCTTACAGGGTGCGGAGGAGATGGGGGAAGCTCACGTGCCCCGCAGACCTTTCTGAGAGGGCTGGACAGGGAGTGATGTCATCTGCTTCCTCTGGCTGCTCTGGGCTAACTTAGAGCTGATCTGGTCTGGCCCAGCGTGTCAGGGAAGAGGTGGCTTGAAGGGACCAGCTTGGGATGTATTTTGTGGGTGAGGAGTTCTCTGATTGTATGTGGAGTGTGAGAGAAAGAGAAGTGCTAAACATGACGCTAAGATTTTTGGCTTGAGCTGCAAACAGATTAGAGGAGAAAACACATATTCTCTTGATAGATACAGAAGAAGCAATTACTAAACTTTAAATCATTCATGATTTAAAAGTAAAGAACTCTTATTGAAGTAGAAGTAAAAAGAAATTCCTTAGACTCCCTAAAATTTCCTGTAACATCTTATTTATTTGTAAGACTTGAGAATCTTTTCCTTTAACATCAACAACAAAACAAGGGCACACACGGTTACTTGTAGGCCCCACACCATGGGCTGTCACAGCCAGTGCAGTGAGGCTCTGGAGAGACGGGGAAGCCCTACAGGACCTGGAGAGCAGGAGATGGGCCTGGCATTACTCTCAGATGATACCGTTGTCTACCAACAGGAAATTGATGATTTCATATTCTTTACACACTTGTAAGATATTTGGAGGAGATGAACAAACCTGGTCAGTTTTGCCTTCTAAACTAGGAGTCTTTGTTTCCACCCTAGAAATTCATCAAAGTGTCTCTCATGGTAATAGGAAGAATTGTCATGTGTTGTGATAAATGTATTGTTTTGAAGTAGTTTTGCTTTGCTCTCAGAGGGACCTTGGTAGCTGGGAAGTGGGTGGTGCTGCCTGCCGCCCTGTTCCACAAGTTAGCAGGGGTTTTCTGGTGTTTCTCTGCCCACCCTCTGGGTGTTCCCCTGCCAGCTCACAGACCCCCTGCAGGTCATCCCTGGCACATGGTGACCTGGTGACAAGCCCTGGGGCTGCCGGGCAGTTGGGTCCAGCTGGGGACTTTGCTGGCCGCTAATGTGGGGAACCCCAGGCTGGGGATTGTGGTGGCAGGGGCTGTGGGGGGAGCAGTCGGGGTGGCTCTGGCAGCAAGGTGTGGACTTGGGCCCTGTCGTTTCTGCTGTAATGCGTGGAGCCTGGGGCATGTGAATGTGCACGTGCCAAGTCCCGGGCAGAGGGAACAGTGTGGAGAAGGGAGGGGTCGGACGTTTCGCTGTGTTCCTGGCTGCTGCCTGAGCTCAGGCTGTGCCTTCTCCTCCTTACAGATTCGGAGGCTGTGGGCGACTTCCCCTGTGGCAAGGAGGCCCCCGCCCGGCTGTGTGGGGTGACACCAAGTGCCGCAAGTACTGGCCGGTACCCAACTTGGGCATCACCAACTTTGACAACATCCTCTTTGCCATCTTGACGGTGTTCCAGTGCATCACCATGGAGGGCTGGACCAACATCCTCTGCAATGTGGGTCACCACGGGGGTGGGGTTGGGGTATGGGGAGGAGACAGAGCCGCTGGAGGGGGCGGGGCCCTGGATGGGGGCAGGAATTGTAGTTGGGCACTGGTTCTCAGCCCTGCTTTGTGCCAGGCACCAGGCTTCTTCCTCTCTGCGCTGGCCCAGGTCCCCCACTGGCCCGCTCCTCACTGCCTCTGAGCCCTCCCCTGGCTGGGGCATCCTGGCAGCTCCTCCGTTCTGGGAACAGGCCTGGGTGCCTCCCAGCCTGCCTGCAGATAGGCCACCTTCCACTCCCACCTCCCTGTGTTGGCTTGTAGGCAGTGAACCCTGGGCGCACATTTACCAAGTCCCTGCTGCATGCCCAGCCCCAGGGTCTGTCTGGGTCTCCCTGGACCCAAAGAGGAGATGCAGGGTAGAGGGTCCCACCTCCCCCTTTCCCTCTTACCCACTACCCATGCCACCAGTATGGAAGCAGTGCAGCTGCTGGAGGGAAGTTGAAGGTCCCAGCACACAGCTGGCCAGGTTCCAGGAGACAGGCCCCTCCCAGCAGGAGCAGAACACCCCCCAGGCCTGAGGGTGGGCGGGGACCAGACAAGAAGCTGGAGCTGGTGCTGCTGCTGCCGAGAATGGCGCCGTGTGCACCCCCAGCCCAGCCCCACACTCTGACATAGCTTGGCCAGCACTGAAGGTGGGTGGGGGCTCTGGCCCAGAAGGCTCCCAGCGGATTCATGGGCCTTTGTTCAGCTCACTCGGGGCCATCTGGTAGTATTCTCTCGGGTTGTCCCAGCTGTCTCAGCGCTGCCAGACAGCCTGGCATGGGGGCCCACTACGTCTGTGGAGCAGTGATCCCTGTCCCTAACCCTCCCCACACGGAGCTCTCCCCAAGGCACTCCTGGACACCTGTGCAGACCGTGGGACCCTTTGATGTGCCTCCCTACCACCTTTCAGTCCCAAGTCCTGTGAGCCGCAGGGCGGGAGAGCTGCTGAAGTCACATCTCAGGGGCTTTGGGAGGTGGAGAGGAGGGGGAAGGGTGGCTGGCTTAGGGGTGCATCTTGGAAGCTGGGGGGTGTTCTGCTCCTGCTGGGAGGGGCCTGTCTCCTGGAGCCTGGCCAGCTGTGTGCTGGGACCTTCAACTTCCCTCCAGCAGCTGCACTGCTTGCATACTGGTGGTATGGGTGGTGGGTAAGATGGAAAGGGGAAGTGGGACCCTCTACACTGCATCTCCTCCATGGGTCCAGGGAGACCCAGACAGATTCTGGGGCTGGGCATGCAGCAGGCACTTGATAATTGTGCATCCAGGGTTCACTGTGTACAAGCCAACAGCAGATAAGGAGTTAAGGAAAAGCTGGCACAGGGAAAGCTGGTACAGGGTCCGTTGAATCAGAATTCCTCCTTGGAGTGGGAGTCATCTCTGATGATGTGTTTGATCGAGGGAACAGGGAACGGGGACAAAGCTTGTGACAAGAAGCCCGGCTGTTCTCTCCCCACAGTTGGGCAAGGAAAGTTTCCACGAAGACAAGCCTAAAAATAGCCCTGAGCTGGCCTTACCCTGCCAGCCCTGGCCCAGACATTTGGTCAGGGCTGCAGGTACCTCATGCTTCCCAGCCCTCCTCCATGTCCCCAGAGTGGGGGGGGGTGTCAGGAATCAGATCCTGCGGCAGGAGGACACTGGTCAGGGAGGCTGCAGAGACCTCCCTGAATACGTTTGTTGGGATCATGATGCTGAGTGTGCTGTGGTGAGCAGGAGGCATCAGTGCCCAAGGGCCCTATGATGGCAGGTGCATGGAGCAGAGTGAAGGGGGGCAGAGGTGAGGTTCCCTGAGCTGGTGGACGGGGAGGCCCATGCAGACCCCTGGAAGTTGGGCCACAGCACCCAGGCCCAGTGACTGCAGAGAGCAGTGAGGGCGGGGCCTGGCAGGACTCCCAGTTCTGGTGGCCCAGAACTGACTGGACTAAGCCACTCATGCCAAGGCACAGCAGCAGGGTCAGTTGTGGGAGACTGGAGGGTATTTTTTTTAGCATTTTTTTTGAGAGAGTGCCTGCCCCTCACCCCCTACCAAGCGGGAAGGGCTTCCATGCCCACCCCTTGTGCTTCTTCAGTTTGGAAGGTCCCAAGAGGCCAGAGGTGCTGTCCTGTACATGGGTGCAAAGGGGGAGGCTGAGTAGGGGCAGCAGAGGCAAAGGAACAAGGGGACCCCAAGAGACAGCATCCTTATACCTGTTCTGCTGGGCACCGAGCAACCAAGTGGTGCTTTCCAAGACACCTCTTGTGTCTTAAAGAGTAATTAGAGTCCAGTGGAGTCTCTGAGGAACCCCCAGGAGTGCTAGGAGAGATGGTGCCACAGCCAGTTCTCGTTGGGCCCCAAGGGATGAGGTTATCTTGTGGTGTCATGGAACACGAAACTGGCCTGCCCCCTCATGTGCCCTTCCTTGCTTTGACAGTGGTGGCTAGAGAGCTGAGGGAGGAGGAAAAATGCTCATTGTTGGGGAGAAAAGAAGGTCCTTGGCTCCCCTTCCCATTGAAGGCAGCAGCATGTTGGCTGAGGAAAGAGATTCTGAGTGTAGAGCTGAGAGCATCTGCTAGGTCTGGACACTTTAAATTACTGAATTGAGATTGTGACACCAGCTTGATGTGGCTGTAGGACTTTCTATTATGCAGGAGTCATCAGGAAAGTCATGGACTTGCCCAAGTGTTCATCCCGGGGTATGGGAAGAACCCCCCACTTTTACTGTGTTTAGAGAGACAGTGGGAGATAAATGTACTGTTTGGTTTATGATGATATACATATTATTTCACAGTATTCATGTACTAGTTGCATAAAGATTGAGGAGTATTCAGATATATAGGTGCAGAGGCTGTATTTTGAAGTTAGAGCAGATAAGACTTGTCCATGAATTGGATGTGCAACATGAGAAAGGAAAAGAGTCAAAGCTAATGCTGGATTTATGACTTGGCTATTGGGAAAGGTGGTGCTATCTACTGAGAAGGGGAAAGATATTAGCTTAGTTTAGTTTTAGTGTGTGGTAGAACTTAGGATCTGTAAAGTTTTAGAGAGCTGTCTTCATCCAAGTAGAGGTGTTTGGTATGCCTTCTGACATGTGAGCGGAGAGTTCAGAAGAGACAGCATGGGTTAGGTATATACTTGAAGTCAGGGACATGCAGAGGGAGTTAAAAACTGTGAGGGGTGGGTAAGACTACCTGGCTGATGAGTACAGATGGAGAAGACAAGAAGGCCAGACACTGAGTCTTGGGGAAAGCCAAAGACCAGAAACCCAGGATGAAAGAAAGCGTCAGCCAAAGAGAGCAAGTTGGAGCCTCTCAGCGGGTAGGAGCCTTGGGGGCAGAGTGAACAAAGAGTTTCAAGAAAGTGACCAAGCAGATCAGATGTTGCCAAGAGGTTATAGAAGGTGAGAAGAGAAGCTTTGACCATGGCGGTGGCTGGTCTTGTTGGGCAAGAGCAGTTTCAGTGTTGGGGATACAGCTCTGAGATGTGGAGGTCAGAGGAGTAAAGCAGCGAGTAGAGAGTACAGCAACTCCTCAGAGAGTTTACCTGTGAGATAGAGCCGAACAGTGGGACAGTATCTTAGGGAGATCTGGCTCAAGGGAAATGGCTTTTTTTAAATGAACTTTTAATTTTGAGATAATTGTAGATTCACAGGCAGTTGGTAAGATAACACAGAGAGTTCCCATGTGCCCTGTTCCCAGTTTCCTGGGAAAACATCACAGCCAGGATTTACACTGAATGTCCCCTCACCACAGGACCCTCTGTTTATGCCCCCCAACCCCTGGCAAACACTGATCAGCCTTGATTTTTATAGTTTTAACATGTCAAGAATGTTGTGTGGATGGAACCGTACGGTAGGGGCCTTTTGGGGTTGGCTGTTTTCACTCAGCATCGAGCTTGAAGAGTTGTTCAGATGGTTGTGGGTATCAGTAGTTTGTTCCTTCTAATTGCTGAGGAGTTTCCATGGTGGACCACAGATCCCCCTCTTGAAGGACATCTGGGTTATTTCCAGTTTTTGGCTATTACAAATAAAACTGCTTTTGGCGTTTGTATACAGGTATTTTCTGGGATAAGTACCCAGAAGTGCATCTGCTTAATACTTGCATGCTTAGTTTTTTAATAAATTAAAACTTTTCTACAAAGCTATACTATTTTACATTCCTGCCAGCAGTGTATGAGTGACCCATTTTAGCAATTCTAAAGGATGTGACATGGTGTCTCACTCATATCTCATCGTAGTCTTGATTTACATTTCCCTAATGGTAAATAATGCTGAGCATCTTTTCACGTGTCTATTTGCCTTCTTATCTTCTTGAATGAAAAGCCTCTTCTTATCTTTTGCCCATGTTCTGTTTGGATTGGTAATTTTTTACTTTTGAATTTTGAGAAGTCTTATATATATTCTGGATACTAGTTCTTTGCTGTATATAATCTGCATAGTTCTTTGCACAGATTTTCTCCTCATCTGTAGCTTGGCTTTTCATACTCTTTGCATGGTCCTTAATAAACTTTTTTAATTTTGATGAAATCCAGTTTGTCAAGTTTTTATTTTATGGATCAGGCTTTTGATGTCAAGGACAGAACTCTGCCTAGATCTAATTCCCAAATACTTTCACCCATGTTTCTTTCTACAAGTTTTATCATTTTGTGCCTTACATATAAGTCTATGATCCATTTTGACTTAATTTCTGTATAAGGTATGAGGTTTAGGTTGAAGGTTTTATTTGTTTGTTTCTGGCTTATGGATGTCCAATTGCTCCAGCACCATTTGTTGAAAAGACTGTATTTCTTCCATTGAATTACTTTTGTGTCTTTGCCAAAAATCAGTTGGGCATATTTATATGGATCTTTTTCTGGATTCTCTGTTCTGTTCCATTGAACTATGTGTCTCCTTTCACTACCAGGCAGTCTTGATTATTGTAGATATATAGTGTCTTGAAATTGGGTAGGTTGATTCTTTCCACTTTATTAAATCTAGAGAGAATTAGCGTCTTTAGTACATTGGGCCCTCCAATCTATGAACATGGTATGTCTGTTCATTTATTGAGGTCTTCTTTGATTTCTTTAGTTTCAGCATGTAAGTCCTGTACCTGTTTTTGTTAGATTTATATCTAAGTATTTCTTTTTTGGGAACAATTGCAAATGGTTTTGTATTTTTAATTTTGGTGTCCATGTGTTCATTGCTTTCTGTATGTTATATTTGTACCCTGTGACCTTGTTGAACTCATTTATTAAGAGGTTTTTTTTGGAATTTTTTATGTAGACAATCATATCATCTGCAAACAGCAACAGTTTATTTCTTCCTTTTTGACAAGTATGCCTTTTATTTCCCTTTCTTGCCTTAATGCACTGCCTAGAATTTCTTATTGTTTAAATAAGAATGGTGAAAGCAGCCATCCTTGCTTTGTTCCTGTCTTAGGGAAAAGTATTTAGTCTTTCACTGTTGAGTATGATGTTAGCTGGGTTTTTATGCTCTTTATCAAGTTGAAGCAGCTCCCATCTCTTCCTATTTTTCTGAGTTTTTACCGTGAATGGGTGTTGAATTTTGTCAAATGCTTTTTCAGCACTGGTGTTGTCATGTGATTTTCTTCTTTAGCCTGTTAATTGGTGGGTTTCATTGTTTGATTTTTGAATATTGAACCAGTTTTGCTTTCCTCAAATAAACCCCATATATGATTATGGTATGTGATTCTTTTTGTATATTGCTATTTGCTAATTTTTAATTAAAAAAATTTTTTTTGTGTGGTTTTGATATCTGTCTTAGTTTCCCAGTTACTAAAACAAATGCTATACACTGGCTTGATTTAGAAATGAGAATTTATTGGCTTATGGTTTAGGAGAGGTCCAGAGGTTTTAGCAAGGTGCTTCTCCCTGAAGACTGTCGCTCTCAGGTTTGGCTGCCAGTGATCCTGGGTCCCTGGCTTTTCTGTCACATGGTGACACACATGGTGGTGTCTTCTCCCTTCTCCAGAGTTCATTTACTTCCATTCCCATCCTGTGGCTCACTTGTGTGCTCTCTCTCTCTCTCTCTCTGTCTGTTTCTGTCTCAATCTCAATTTCATCCTGTTTATAAAGGACTCCAGTGATCTGGATTAAAGCCCAACCTGATTTGTGTGGTTTCACCTTAATAGAAATAACATCTTCATAAGGTCCTATTTACAATGAGTTCCTACCCTCAGATTAAGAACATGTTTTCCAGGGGTGCATAATTTAACCTGCCACAGGACCTTATGTTTGCTTTCTGTGGTTTTCAAAATATTTCATTGTAATTAGTGGGAGGGATAAGGAAAAGTATGTCTACTCCACTTTCCCAGACACAGAATCCTCTTTGTAAAAGTGAAGAGTAATTATGGTAATTTGGTTGGGGGAGAATTGCAGGAACAGTTTGTGGAGGTGAGGGTGAGAGTGTGGCAGCACCCCCTCTGTTTGGGGAGGGGGAGGGGGTGAGGGCTGCTTGCAGGGAGGCTGGAGGCTTTGGAGGTGGTCAGAGCCCACAGTTCTGAGCTGCATGCGGGGCTGGGCAGGGTTGTAGTGAGGGATTGTGAGCATGGTTAGAGTGGGAGTCCTACTTTTTTCTGGGGCCAGGGATCTTGATGTCCAGCCTAGAGTTAGCATCCAGGGGTCAGAAGCCATAAGCTGGTCAGCCCAGGGACAAGCATCTACCATGGAAAGAAGAATTGCTTTCCCTCAACCCTGTGAGGCCAGTGGACCTGCAGGGAGGCAGCCCTTGGTGCTCCACTCAGCTGTGGCCAGTGCCCAGCTGCCCCTCTCCTGCCCTGCCCTGATTGGCACCTGGCCCGGGACTTGTGGACTGCCTCTGAAAAAAAGGATAAAGGTACCTGGGGCATCCCCTTGGCCCTGGCTCCATCACAGCTGCCTCCGGCACCTACTCTAAAAGGGATCCATAGAAAACAACAAGTAGCAGCCAGGAAATGAACTAAATTCAGAGGAGCTCACCCTTTTGCAGGCTGTTTTATTTTTTTAACATTTTTTATTGTGAAATATAACATATATGCAGAAAAGTAATCCATTTCAAAGAACAGTTTAACAAGTAAGTTGTAGCGCAAATTTCAAACTATGGATTACAGTTCCACAATTCCAGGTATTTCCTTCTGGCTGTTATAATCCATTAGAAACTAAAGGGAAATGCCTATGTAATTATTCAGTAGTCATAATTAGTCATAATCCTTTGTTAAATCCTAACTTCTGTGCTACATATCCTCCCTCTCATTTGATCCTTCTCTCAATCTTCAGGGGTATTTGGGCCATTACCCTTTTAACTTCTTCATGTTGAAAAGGGCTGTTGACATTATGGGGTAGGGGGTACAACTGTTAGATGTTCTTGGAGAGGCTGGTGCCTCTGGGCTTCAGGGCTTTGCTGGCCTAGGAACAATCGGGAGGTTTTAAGTTTCTGAAAAATAAACTTAGTATGACTTTTATAGAATCTTAGATAGGACCCTGGGTTTTCTTTAGGGTTTTCAGGAATATTGTTGATTGGGGCTTGGCATACTGTGGCAATTAGCAATATCTAGCTGAACCTTGCATAAAAGTAGCTTCCAGAGTAGCCTCTTGACTTTATTTGAACTCAGCCACTGATATCTTATTTGTTACACTTCTTTTCCCATTTTTGTCAGGATGGCATTGTTGATCCCATGGTGTCAGGGCTGGATTCATCCCTGGGAGTCATCTCCCATGCTGCCAGGGAGGCCTTCCCCCTTGGATGTCATGTCCCATGAAATGGGGAGGGCAGTGATTTCACTTACAGATTTGGGCTTGGAGAGAGAGAAGCCACATCTGAGCAACCAAAGAGTTTCTCTGGAAATAACTCTTAGGCCTATTAATAAATATGCTTATGCAGTCTGTGTTTTAAAAAGCAGAAGATATGGGGCCACTTTGGTCTCTCAGCTATTCAGATTATATCTGAATGTTAGCTTCTGTCTTGCACCGGCCATGTGATGAGAATTGATGAGAGCTCATGGGGGAGCTTTTTGTCAGGGGATGGACTCGGTCTATATGGAGAACCCAAGGCATGGGGCTCACAGCTGCCCCAAGTGTAGAGGTCAGACTTGAGGGTTGGAGCCTCCCTTCAGGAAGATGTTTCCTTGGAGCTTCCCAGGTAGATGGGGCAGCCTGGGGAGGATGTGCATGTCCTACAAGGAGGCGTCCAAAAAGCCCTGGACACACAGCCTACTGGATGTGTCCTTGGTGACTTCCGACACACTGGGGGACCCCTAGGCTTTTCAGCAGTGCTGGGACCTGGCTGGGAGGGACCTACAGCCCTAGGTAGGGCTGTGACAGTGCTCAGAGCCCACCTGGACTTGTCTTCTGGCACCACACAGACACCGCCTAAGAGTATGCCCAGTCTGGGACCCTGACAGGAGCTCGGTCACAGCCCAGGAGGCTGTCCTGACCTGCCTGCCCTGCAGAACCAGCTTCTGCAGCCAGGGCATGTGTCTTGACCACCTGTCCTTTCTCATTTTCTTCTCATTGCTTCCAGAGAAACAATGCAACAGGCAGTACTTGGAACTGGCTCTACTTCATCCCTCTCATCATCATAGGCTCCTTCTCATGCTCAACCTAGTGTTAGGCATGCTCTCAGGGTAAGAGGCCAGGCGTGGCCCTGTGGGCATGGCCATGTGGATGAGGACCTGTAGGTTTGGTTGTGCAGGCAGGCATGGATGTGTGGGTGTGGCCATGTAGGCATGGATGTGTGGGCATGGATTCACAGGTGTGGCCATGTGTGTATGGATGTGCAGGTGTGGATGTGTAGTGTGTCCTTGTGTTCTTAGGGTGAGGGAACAGAAGATGGGTCCCCTGTCCCTGTCCCTGGCCCTGGCCCTGACCCTGACCCTGGCCTGGCCCTGACTGTGAGTCTGAGGCTGAGCCTGAGACTGAGCCTGAGCTTGACCCTGACCCCGAGCTCAAGCCTGACCCTGGCCCTGGCCGTCACCCTGGCCCTGGCTCTGCCTGCCTCCCAGGCCAGGGTAGAGGGGCTAGCCAGGCCCATAGATGCCACCCTCTGCAGCTGCTCCGGCTTTCTGGGCTCTGGCCAGCCTTGCTTTCATATCTCTATCCGGTCTCTCGTGGGATTTCTCCCCCATCCTCTGTCCTGGCATCCTGCATGGCTGTCCTCCTGCCCAGTCCTCCATTACACCCTTGGCCTTCCCCTGACCTCTGTCCTCTGTCCTCTTGGCCTCGAGGAAGTGGGCAGCCATGGGGACCCCAGGGAGCACCTCTGTCACCGTGATGTGGCACTATTGGGGTGACTCCCATGTAGGGGACTGCAGAGTCTGGTGCGCCCGAGGGTACTTGTCCTGAGGCCTGGAAAGGAGCCGGCCTGCTCTCCGGCCTCACTCCCTGCACAGAAGGAAGGCCTGCCACCAGCATCTTTCCAAAGGCCCCCATAGCCAAAGCCTGGTGCCGAGCTCCTAGTCTGGTGGGAAGTCACATGGTCCGGGCTGGGATGGGAAGAGTTAAGCCTGGAACTCAGTGAAGACCCCTGGAAGCAGCCCCTCAGCTGGACCCAGAGGAACCAGGAAGGAGCTGGGTGGAGGAGGGAGGCAGGTATTCTAGGTTGAGATTATCTTGGGGAAAGACTAGAGATATGAGACGTGCACACAGGTGCAATGCATATTCAGAGTGGAGGGGCAGGGTATTTGTGCAGTGTAGAAGTGGGGTGGGGTGTGGGATGCATGTGCAAGGCACACTCTAGGTAGAGGGGTGGGGTGCTTATGTGAGGCACTCAGGGTGGAGGGGTGTGCAGTACACACCTGAAATGGAGATATAGGGTGTCTGTGCAAGGCACATTCAGGTGGAAGGGCAGGGTGTGTGTGTGAGGCACACTCGGGGCTGGTGTTTTGGTGTGAATGTGGTGGGCACACTTGGGGCTGGATCTCGAAGGTGTGGTGTTGCGAGGCAGCAGGTAGCTTGTGAGTGGGGACCCCAAGCTGAGGAGATGGGGCCTGGATGATGTGGTGGACTTGTGGGTGGCATAGTGCCCAGCTGCTCTACTGTGTGGCTGGGCAGCAGGAAGTGATTGGCTGGTGGTTTCTGCACTGAAAGGCTGCCTCTGGTGCTGTCTTGGGGTCCCTTCCCTTCTGGGATCTGGGTCTCTCTCCTGTCCCTAAGGGGCCTCTAGACAGGGTTAAGGACCATTGGATTCAGTGGGGTTGCACCTCAGCTGAAGGAGCCTCTTCCCAAAGCCCCATCTGCAAGGGCCTGTGCCTGGAATGGGGCAGAGTGCAGAGCTTTTACTAGGGGCCAGCCCCCAAGATAGGCAAGATGGCTAGTGTCCTGGTCAGGGTGATGCTGTGCAGCCCCCTAGAGAATGTGCAGGAAGAGTTAGAGGGCAAGTGAGAGCAGAGGTTGGAGGACAGCCCGTGGCAAATGGGGTGAGAAACCTCCTGTCTTCCCAGCTTTTTCCCCTACTTGGGGGCCCTTGGCATGGGTGTGTGTGGCTGAGAGGCTAGCCTGGTTGGATGCCCAATGGCTCTTCTCCTCTCCTGGCCAGGTTGGAGCTGTGTAGATCCTGGCAGCTGTGGCTCTGGGCTCGGGGTCAGGCCTGGCTCTGAGCCAAGCTTTCCCTCTTGCTGGGGCTGTGTGCCAGAGGCCCACTCAACCCAGAAGATGCTTCTCCTGCTTTCCTGAGAACAGGCATTGCCTGTTTGCTGTGGACAAGTGAGCAGCACCTGCTGGAGTTTTGGGAAACTGTAGTCCATTAGAAGCTGGACCAGGCTGGGTGTTGTCTGTCTGTGTGCATGTGCACAATGTGTCTCTGTGTGCATGTGTATGTGCTAGTTTTTCTGTGTGCATACAATGTGTACATGTGTCTGTAGCATGTGTGCATGTCTCTGTGTTCATGTGTGTGCATGTCTATGTTCATGTGTGTGTGCATGTGTGTATGCTCACATCTTTCTGTGTGCATGTGCACTCTCTGTGTACATGTGCATATGTTTCTGTACATGTGTCTCTGTGTGCTTGTGTGTCTGTCTGTGCATATGTGCGTGTGTCTGAGTGCTTCTGCAGTTGTGTATTGACTTCTTGGGGTGCTGGGAGGCCAGGGCTGGGGTGGGAGTCCTGGGTTTTGAGGGAGCGTCTCTTCTCTGCTGGTCACTGTGACCATAGAGGGTCAGGGGGACTCAGGTGGGCAGAGGGTCTCTCTTCTCTCCTGGTTATTGTGAGCCCCAAAGGTTTTGTTGAGGAGGCTGCATGCACTGCAGATGTTTTCCTTTTGCCTCTGGCCTGTCCTGATCCAGTCCCTTCTTTTTCCTGCTTCTAGCAGTGGCATAGTGAATGTTCTTCTCTGGGAGAGTTTTGTCCCAGAGCTCTCCCCAGGCATGGACAGGGTAGTACATTCACCTTGCCCTCCTGAGCATCCACTCCAGGAGCCAGGCCCTGTTCCTGGGTGGTGGGAGTCTGTGGTCTGTCCAGGTGGGAGCAGGAGCCCTGCTGGCCCCTCCCTGCCCCGCAGCCCCTGCCCGGCCCCTCCTATCCCAGCCCCTCCCTGGTCCCCTCTGCCTCTGGGAGGTGCTCCTGTGGGGTCTGCAGGGTGGGGAACTCAACTGGCCTGGGTGTGGGGCCCTCCCTCACCTGGCTGTGTGGAGTGGGGCACTCCTTCACCTGGCCTGTGTGTGGGGGCACTCTTTCACCTGGTCTGTGTGCAGGGGCACTGCTTCATCTGGCCTGTGTGCTGTTCTGGCCCCCCTACTGTGCAGTGAGTTTGTCAAGGAGCGTGAGAGGGTGGAGCACCGCCGGGCATTCTTGAAGCTGCGCCGGCGGCAGAAGACTGAGCGGGAGCTCAATGGGTACCTGGAGTGGATCTTCAAGGCTGGTGAGACAGCAGGGGCGGCCACCTTGGGACTGCTGGCCAGTCCTATGATGGCACCCTTTCCCGCATCCCCTGGCCACCTGCTGAGTGGCCCTGAGCACATTGTCCTCAAGCCTGGCCCTGCCAGCTGTACCCCATGGGCTGACCTTGAGCCAAGCCCTCTCCTCCCAGTGTCCAGCTCCCCTCATCCTGAGTTTTCTCAAGGGCCACTTTGTGGGGGATCCATGCACAGGGGCCACTGCAGGTGGGAATAGGGGACACTGCAGGTGAAAACGGGCCAGCGAAGGCCTGAGGGGACTGTGCGGGGAGCTGATGTGGGCCCTCTGATGTGGGTCCTACTGACTTCTGTGAGCGAGAGGGTGGGTGCTCTGTCCAGGCCCTGGCGGGCACCCCTGAGGCTGTTCTCCCTGGCAGAGGAGGTGATACTGGCCGAGGAGGATGAGAACGCAGAGGAGAAGTTGCCTCTGGATGGTAGATGCCCCTTGTCAGTGTGCCATGAGTGGGAGTGGACTGGGCATGTGGACACACACAGGGCATGAACACACCCACACGGTGGCACACTCAGGGCCTTTGGGGTGGGGCTGGCTGCCCGCTGTGGTGTGGGCCCTTTTCCTTCAGCTCCCAGTTGCTTTGTGGGCCATGTGGGTGCTGTGGGGTTGTGAGGGCTGCAGGGCAAGGGCACTTAGCAGGGGGGCACTGACTCTTCCTTGGGGGTTTGAACACTGTCCTCCTGCCCTGGCAGAAGGCCCTGTGTGTCCCTGACGTGGGGTGGATGTGGCTGTTGTGTAAGCTGCTCAGCAGGGTTTCCCCCCAGGGACAGGCCCAGCTGGTCCCACGCTGAGAGCCTATGCTGGCCGTGCAAGCCAGCCAAGTAGGGTGACAATTCGTGCCAGGTCCTGGGTCATGACAGCACATGCCAATGACAGCCCCCTGCTGGTCGGGACAGAGAGAGCCCATCCCATAGCAAGTCCCACTGGATGAGGTGTTGCATGGCCTGGGAACTGCAGGGAGAGTGCGGCTGTACCCATCTTGGGTGGGGTGTCTGCACCCTGGGGCCATGGCAAAGGTGGCTTAGGGCTTGGAATGGGGTGGTCCAGGTGGGGCTGCATCCCTGGTCTTGCCCCATCAGCATAGTCCAGTTGTCCTGGCAGCCAGGACTGCTCCACAGACTTCAGTTTGGAGAGAAGAGGACCGCAAAGACCCACCCTCATGTGTCTTGTTCTTCTTGCGCTGGGGACTGAGAGGGGGCAAGAGGTCAGGAAACACCCACCTCAGACTGGATAGCAGGAGCCAGGAAGAGGCCGTCAGCTCCCTGGGCCCCACTTGACTAGGGGATGGCCCAGCTCAGCTTACCCCATCCCTGCACCCCCATCCCTGGCTTCCCTGCTCCCCTGGTGCTTCCCAGCCCTGGCTCCCCCAGGCCAGCCTTCCCCCATCCCTGCTGCCCCCATCTCTGCTCCCACCCCAACTCCCTGCCCTCCCCACGAGCCCCGGCTCCCCCAGCCCTGATCCCCTGGTCCCCCTCATGCACCTCTTCCTGCCCTTTGTTTAAAGCAGTGTTGAAGAGAGTGGTCACCAGGAAGAGCAGAAATGATCTGATCCACGCAGAGGGTGGCGCCGACCTCTGTGCTGTGGGTGAGCCTCATCTGGGTCCCCCACCCCCTAGGCCCATGGGGGCTGTCCCAGTCCTCTGATTTCTCCCTGGGGGTAGGGAAGTGGGAGTGGGTCAGCACTGTCCCTCTGCTGGTTTTGGCATATCCTGGGGAGAACAGGCGCTACCCTGGGAAGCAGGAACCTGACCGATGCTCCTGCCCTGCAGTGGTGGCGAGTGAGTCCGTGTAAAGGAGATGTTTCAGCTGCATCACACTAAGAAACAGAAATCTTTAAAACAGTTTCCCCTTTCATGGGGGCTCCCTGTCCCTATGAGACCCCAGGTCCACGTGGCCCACTTATCAGCTTGGAATGGGCCTTCCTTATATCTCCACACTCGTCTCAGACATGCACACAGGGTTTTGGGTGTTTTTCTTTACATAAAAAGATTTTATACAGCCCTTTCTCATCAGTACCCTTTGGAGAACCCCCCAGTTGGTTAGTCTAACCCTAACTCATTCCTATAAATGGCTGCATAGTATTTATGGGGTCACTGCCATTTTTTCTGCTATCTGCTCTGATGACTCTTCACTTATCCCTGGTTTCTACAAATGGAAGATGCTACCCTCTACCCAAGTCCTTGTTAACATCTGTCCTTACTCACCAACACCAGGAGCAGGGTGGCTGAGGGAAGGGAAGGGTAGACAGTTTTAGGAGTTGTCCCCATACTTTTCCAGAAAGGCTATAACACTCTACATTTCCACACCCATGGGAGTATGTTTGCCCCTGTTTTAGTTTTTTAAAGCTGCCAGAATGCAAAATACCAGAAATAGATCAGCTTTTATAAAGGAGACTTATAAGTTTATAGTTCTAAGGCCATAAAAATGTCCAAGCTAAGGCTTCCAGAAAGAGATACCTTGACTCTGAAGAAAGGGCCAGGTGGTGCCTGGAGAGCCTCTGTCATGTGGGAAGGCATGTCGTGGTTTCTGCTGATCTTCTCTTAGCTTCCCTGGGACAATCCTGGATTTCCTCTCCTAGCTGCCCTGGGCTCTCTCCAGGTTCTGTCTTTTCAGAACTGAGGGTCCTTGCTCAGCATCATATGGGAAGGCCTGTGGCGACACCTGCTGGGCTCTGCATCTTCTACATCTCCAGATGTCTCCATGAGCTGTCTTAAAGACTCCAGTAAACTAATTAGGACCCACCCTGAGTAGGCAGAGTCACGTCTCCATCTAATAAAAGGTCCCACCGTATAGTATTGAATCAAGAATAGAAAAAGGCTGTTCTAGGGTACACAACAGTTTCAAACCAGCATTCCCCATATCCTGGGTAGGTGCTTTAGCTCCCTTTGACTTTTTCCATTTCTATGATTTCATTTGTAATTTTTGGGGATTGTAATTCTCATTTCACTTATTAGTAGTTTTGAATCTCTTTTAAAAGTTTATACCTTATTTTTTGTTTTTATTTTTTTTTTTCTTGGGCAGGCACCAAGAATTTATTTATTTATTTATTTTTATTTTTTTATTTTTTTACATGGGCAGGCACCGGGAATCGAACGTGGGTCCTCAGGCATGGCAGGCAAGCATTCTTACCTGCTGAGCCACCGTGGCCCACCCAGGAATTTATTTTTAATTGTGGTAAATATACATAATGTAAAATAATTTTAACGATTTTTAAATGGACAATTCAATGACATGAAGTACATTGACAATACTATGTAACCTTCACTATTTCTAGACTATTATCATCATCCCCAACCAAAGCTCACAGCCATTTAGCAATAACTCTCTCCCTCCTGCCAGCACATTGCCTCTTTTTACTGCTGAGTAATATGCCATTGTGTGGATGGATCACATTTGTTTCTCCATGATCACTTGATGGACAATTCAGTTGCTTCCCCCTTTTGTCTATTGTGAGTAACTGTGATGAACACTGGTATGCAGTTATCTGTTCGAGTCCTTGCTTTCAATTCTTTCGGGCAGAGACCTAGCAGTGGGATTGCTGGGTCATAGGGTAATGTTACATTTAACTTTCTGAGGAGCCCCAAATTGGTTTCCACAGTAACTGCTCCATTTTATATTCCCATCAGCAGTGTACAAGGGTTTCTCTTTCTCTTCATCATCACCAACAATTGTTTTCCATTTTTAAAATATTAGCTGTCCTAGTGGATGTGATGTGCTATCTTATTGTAGTTTTAATTTGCATTTCTCTAATGACTAATAATGTTGCATATCCTTTCATTACTTATTGGTGATTTGAATATCTTCTTTGGGAAAACCTCTATTCAAATCCTTGGCTGTTTTTAAAAATTATTTTTCCCTTGAATTGAAGGAGTTCTTTATATATTCTGGATAATAATCCCTCATCACATAAATGGTTTCCAAATATTCTCACATTCTGTAAGTTGTTGTTTTACTTTCTTAATAATGTCCATTGATGCACAACAGTTCTTCATTTGGATGGAGTCTATTTCATCTAATTTTTTTGTTGTTGCTGTGCTGTTGATGAGAATAAAAATCCATTGCCTACTACAAGGTCCTGCAGATATTTCCCTAAGTATTATTGTAAAAGTTTTATGTAGTATTAGCTCTTGCGTTTAGGTTGTGGATCCATTTTTAATTAATCTATGTGTGTGGTGAGAGGTAGGGGTCCACATCTTTTCTTTTGCCTATGGATTTCCATTTGTCTCAGCCCCATTTGTTGAAGAAATGATTCTTTCCCCCATTGTATGGATTTGGCTTCCTTGTCAAAAAATTAACTGGCCATAGATACACACATATACCTCTGGACTCTCAATCCTGTTCCACTGATCTAAAGGTCTATTCTTATTCCAGTACCACACTTTTAATTACTATAGTTTTGCAGTATGCTTTGAAATCAGGAAATATGAGTTCTACAACTTTGTTCTTTTTCAAGATTGTTTTGGCTATTTGGAGCCCATTGAAATTTGATATGAATTTGAGGATCAGCTTTTTCATTTACACACAAAAGACTGCTGGGATTTTGATAGGGATTGCACTGAATTTGTGGATTGCTTTAGGCAGAATTGACATCTCAACAATATTAAATCTTCTAATTCATGAACATGGGCTTGCCATTTATGTAGGGCTTCTTTAATTATTTTTTTCAGCAATGTTTTGTAGTTTTCAGTGTATACATCTTTCACCTCCTTGGTTAAATTTATTCCTAGATATTTCATTCTTTTAGACGTTACTGTAAATGGGATTTTTAAAATTTCCTTTTTACATTGTTCATTATTGGTATATACAAACTCAAATGATTTCTGCATGTTTATCTTGTACCCTGCAACTTTCTTGAATTTGTTTTAGTTCTAGTAGATTTCTTGTAGAATTTTTTGTATTTTCTATATATAGGAAAATGTAGAATGGAAATAGGGGTGATTTGACTGCTTCCATTTAGTGTGGCACCTTTTATTTCCTTCTGTTGCCTGAATGCTCTGGCGAAAACTTCCAGTAAAATTCTGAACATCAGTGGGCATCTTTGTCTTGTTTCTGATCTTAGGGGAGAGTTTCAATCTTCCACCATTGAGTATGGTATTTGCTGTGAGCTTTTTATAAATACCCTTTATCATGTTGAGAAGGTTCCCTTCTATTCCTAGATTTCTGAGTAGTTGTTTTTTTTTTAACGTGAAAGGATGTTGCATTTTGTCAAATGCCTTTCCTGTGTCAATTGAGATGATCATGTATTTTTCTTTAACTTCTTTCTTTTAATGTGGTAGATTACATTGATTTTCTTATGTTGGACCATTCCTACATTCCTGGAATAAATCTCACTTTCTCATGTGTATAATCCCTTTAATACACTGTTGGATAAGGTTTGCCAATATTTTATTGAGGATTTGTGCATCTATATTCATATGGGATATTTGTCTGCAGTTTCCTTTTCTTGTAGTGTCTATCAAGCTTTGGTATCAGAGTATGCTGGTCTCTAACATGTATGTGGAAGAAATCCCTCTTCTTATTTCTCGGTAGAATTTGAGGACTCTCAATCCTTTGGTAGAATTTGAGAAGTATGAAATCTACTTAAAATGATAGGTAGAATTCGGCAGGGAAACATCTGGTCCTGAACTTCTATCTGTTGGGAAGTTTTAAATTACTGGTTCAATCTCTTTACTTGTCATAGGTCGGTTAAGATTTTCTGTTTCTTCATGTGTCAGATTAGGTAATTTGTATATTTTAGGGAATTTTTACATTTCATCTAGGTTTTCTAATTTGTGGGCATATAATTTTTTGTTCATAGTGCCCTCTTCGAATCTTTTCTATTTCTGTGGAGTCAGTTGTAATGCCCCCAATTTGATTCCTGGTTTTAGTTCTTTGTGTCCTTTTTCTTTGTCAGTCTGGCTAAAGGATTGTTAATTGTATTGATCTTTTTAAAACATCAATTTTTGGTTTTGTTGATTTTCTCTATTGTTTTTCTGTTCCCTATTTCATTTATGTGTGCTCTCATTTTTACTATTCCCTTCCTTCTACTAACTTTGGGTTTAGTTTGCTCTTCTTGTGCTGGTTTCTTTAGATTTAAAGTTGCTATTGATTGTGATCCTTCTTTTTTTGGGGGGGGTGCATGGTCCGGGAATTGAACCTTCTTTTTTAGTGTAGGCATTTAGAGCTATAAATTTCCCACTGTGCACTGCATACACTGCATCCTATAAATTTTAGTATGTTTTTTCATTTCTCTTAAGACATTTCCTAATTTCCCTTTTGAGTTCTTCTTTGACCCATTAGCTGTTTAATAGTATGTTTTTTAATTTTCACATATTTATAAATTTTCCAGAGCTCTTTCTGTTATTGATTTCTAACTTGATTAAATTGTGATCTTAGAAAGTACTCTGTATGATTTCAATACTGTTTTTTTTTTTTAAGATTTTGTAGCCTTAACATGTGGACCCTCCTGGAGAATAGAATGTTCCATGTGCACTAGGGTAGAACGCGTATTCTGTGCTGCTGGGTGGAGTGTTCCCTGCTTGTCCATTAGGTCTAATTGATAAAGTGTTGCTCAAGTCCTCTAGTTTCTTATTGATCTTATGTTTATATATTCTGTCAGTTATTGAACGTAGTTATTAAAGTTTCCAACTTCTTGTAGAAACATCTATTTCTTCCTTCAATTCTACTTTTATTCATATATTTTGGGGTCCTACTGTGAGGTGCTTATATATGTTTGTAATTGTTATATCTTCTTGCTTGACTGAATCTTATCAATCTGTAATATCCTTTTTTGTCTCTTAGCATCTTTTTTGGCTTAAAGTCCATTTTGTCTGAAAATAATATTGCTTTTCCAGCTCTGTTTGCTTACTGTTTTCTTGGAATATCTTTTCCTTCCCTTTTACATTTAAACTTTTTATGTCATTTGTACCTACAGTGAGCCTTATAGATAGCATATAGATGAATCATGCTTTTTCATTCAATCTGGCAATCTCTGCCTTTTAATAAGGGTGTTCAATCTATGAACATTTAAGGTAATAACTGAGAAAGAAGAATTTACTTCTTCTACTTAGATATTTGTTTTCTATGTGCCTTGTACATTTTTTTGATCCTCAGTATTCCATTAGTGCCTTTTTTTATATTTAATTGCCTTTTTTTAGAAGCCTTTTTTATTCCCTTCTTCTTTCCTTTTTTCTGTTTCTTAGTGGTTTCCTTTGTAATTACAATTAAGATCTTAAATTAATAACAACTAATATCAGCCTAGTTTCTGGAGTATATAAATTCTCTACTTATGTATATCTCTATCCCTCCCCCCTTATATTGTTATTTTCTCAGATTATATCTTTATAAATTGTATACTCATCACGTAGATTTTAAGTGTTATTTCACTCATTTTTTTGTTAAGTCATATGAGGGGAGGGGAGGCAGTCACAATAGAAAAAGTATAATAATACAGGACTTCATATTTGCCTGTGTAGTTAGCTTCCCTGGTGTTCCATATTTCTTCTCAGAGCTTCAAGTTAATCACTAGTGTCCTTTTATTTCAGCCTTGGCATGTGGCCGTGGTGGCTCCTGGCCCTCTGCAGGGTGGCCCTGAGGGTCATCTGAGCCCTTGCTGGCAGTGGTGCCGCAGTGGCAGCGGATCACTGACAGTGCAGCCATGCCTGGGCCTCACCCAGAGCAAAGGATCTCTGTGGTAGGGAGGCCACATAATTTGCCACGGGGGCCCTGTCATGGGTGCTCCTCTGGACCCTCCTGTGTTGCTGTCTGTCCAGATGCGGCTGCTCAGCTTATAAACAAGTCTCTCCAATGGTCCCGGGGGTCTGTCCAAGTAGATGCCAGCTTCACGTTGCTCTCAGTGTGTCACTGAGTGTGGATGTGCACACACATGTATGTGTACAAATACACATAGGCATACACATAACACATCCACAAGTATAACTGCATGCACAGATATGTGCAAGCACACACAGACATGCACACAGCACATGCACAAATATGTGGACATGGGTATAATACACAAACACAAGTCTGCGGGGACATGTACTTAGCACATGTATACACATGCATATAATATGTGTACATATGGATGGTCATCCACATGTGTACATACATGCACATAACACATTTACCCGCATGTGCACAGGTGCATGAATATGCACTCCCAGTACTTATCTGTGTCCAAGGCCAGATGTTCAGAGCTGACAGACCCATCACTTGGGCACAGCTGGGTGCTCATCCAGTGTCTGGATTAGTGCAGTGACATGCCCAGAGGCACACAGACACACACTCAGCTCTTTATCCAGGCAGAGGGGCACCCTGAATAGACAGATTCCCATAGAGCCCCACAACCTGGCGCCCCACCCCAGACTGTTTTTCTGTCTTCACACACTTATCCTGAAGGTTTTGATGTGAAATAGCCCAGGGCAAGCCTGTCCTCAGGGCCCTGCAGCCTGGCCTGGGAGTTGGGTACAGAGCAGACGAGATGGAGTGATGCAGTGTCACTGCGAGCATTGGGAGGGAGAGGCCCGAGGGCTCGAGCTTAGACTGCATGGCTAGGAAAGGGTGCTGTGCTGGGTCTGGGAGGAATGGCACTGGTGTGTGCCAGAAAATGCCAGAAGGTTGCTGGGTTTGGGTGGTGAGTAGGGAGAGAGGTACAGGAGAGAGTTGAGCATCCAACTTTTCCAGGCAGCATTTGTTTGGACTGTGTGGGTTATAGGGTCCCTGCTGCAATGACACAGCTGCTCAGTGCTGCTGTCCTGGCAGGAGAGAAGCTAAGATGACCTGGACTGGAATGAGCCGGGTACCCCAGTAAAACCACCTCCAGTAACTGCTGAGCCCCAGATAGAGAGCCAGGGAGGGGTGCCCAGGGGAGGAACAGGGACTGGTTAGTGTCAAGAGAAAAGCACTGCTAGCCATGGACAGTGGTGAAGAGTGGGGGCTGCCCAGGATCTGGGTCCATTGGCCTCCTTGTCTGGAAGATGGCTTGTGTGAACCCAGCTCTACCTGCCCTGTCCTCTCTCCCAGGTTCTCCCTTTGCCTGAGCCAGCCTCAAGAGCGGTAAGAATGAGAGCTCTTCCTACTTTCCGCGCAAAGAGAAGATGTTTCATTTCTTCATCCGCTGCATGGTGAAGGTGCGGAGTTTCTACTGGGTCGTGCTGTGCATTGTGGCCCTGAACACGCTGTGCGTCGCCATGGTGCACTACAACCAGCCACAGCGGCTCACTACTGCCCTGTGTACGTGCTCGCCTGTGCACCCCCCCATCTCCCCCGTGTACCTCTCCACCCATTCTCCCACGCCCTTTCACACTCTTCCCCTGTGCCTGCTGGTCCGCTCTTCCACCCAATCTTACCCTCCCCTGTGCACCTACCAGCCCTTCTCACCATCCCCTTCCCTCTATACCTTCATGCAGGCTCTCCCACCCCGTTACCCCTGTTCTCCCTACTGCCCTTGCTGAACCAGCTCTTGTCTGCAGCCTCCTCCATAGTTCAGCTTAGACCTGGTCAGACCCCTTGGCCACCTCTGTGGGGTGCTGGGCTGTGTCCAGAGTCTGAGGGTGACCTCCCGTGATGGCGGCCCTGCCCTGCTGATCCTCTAGAGAGGGGCATGACATTAGCCGGGGGCATGGGGCACCTGGAGCGTAAGCCTTGTGTAGTGTAGCGGGGGGTGGAGGGGGCACGCCAGCAGATGCAACCGTGTTCCTTAGGAGGTGGTGCTTAGTTTCCTGCGGCCTCGGCCGCTGCCGCCCTTGCTCTGACTCCTCTGAGGGCACTTCCCGTAGCTGCCTCCAGGCGCGCCCAGGACTTCCTACTGTCGGGTCTGCCCTGTGGTCCTCTGGGTACGAGCCTCTGGACGGGCCACAGAGTCAGGCATGACTCCGGTTCTACCTCCAGAAATGGTTCATACAAGGTGAAGAGGGATTCAAAGGTGGTTGGGGCCCCTCGCTCCCCACCCGGGACCAGCACTGAAATTTCGAGGGCGGGTCCTTCATCCCTTAGGGCTGTGCTGGCAGATGGAA
Organism: Tamandua tetradactyla; assembly: GCF_023851605.1. Taxonomy (NCBI): domain Eukaryota; kingdom Metazoa; phylum Chordata; class Mammalia; order Pilosa; family Myrmecophagidae; genus Tamandua; species Tamandua tetradactyla. The sequence goes on from NC_135327.1 coordinate 403,194, forward strand.
CCTGAAGCTGAGGTTGACCAGCCTCGGGAAGAGGATTAAAAAAGGCAGAAGCCAGGCGGGCCACGGTGGCTCAGCAGGCAAGAATGCTTGCCTGCCATGCCAGAGGACCCAGGTTCAGTTCCTGGTGCCTGCCCATGTTAAAAAAAAAAAAAAAAAGGCAGAAGCCCCAAAACAAAAACAAAAAACCCTGGTAAAAAACAAAAGCAGAGGCAGAAGCCAGCAAGGTCCCTGCGTGCGCTCCCCCTGCACCCTCCAGCTCCTCAGGGCCAGTGGTGCCCCGGTCCGTGAATCCCGAGAACCCCTTCTGGCCCCGGAAAAATCTACCACGTGCACAGTCTCAGCTTGAGGTCTGGAGTCTAAGATGAATTTCTTTTCTGGTGGCCGTAGCTGAAGTTCTGGGGACAGCCCGGGTTCTGACTGCGGGACGCGAGCCCCCAGCGCCCAGACGAGCAGCGCCCTCCGTGGGTCCGGCCCGGAGTGTAAGTTCCTCTGCGTTCAGCACACCCAACCGGGTTCATGGACCCCTCCTCTGGCTGCCCGGGGTCAGCGCGGCCCCGAGTTAGCGCGGGCTGCAAGGAAACCGCGGAGACTGCGGGGCTGGAACAGGTCCGGGGGGCGCGTCTCCGGAAGCAGGCGGGGCAGGGCCCGACCCTGCAGGAAGGGGCCGCAGTGGGCGAGGCAGGGTGGCGACGTCATCCGACGAGACACCGCCTCCCGCTGCTGCCTGGACAGGATTCGCCGGAAAGTAGCATTTCTGTTCCTTGGCGGGCAGGAGGTGTTTCTATCAGGCTTCTTGGCTCCCTTCGCTGACCTTGCTGACCTGAGTAACTGCCCTGTCAATACCCCGAGCTAGACAGAGCAGTTAGCACAGCCGCTGTGGAGCCCGGGGCGCAGGCGACGTATCCCGAAACCGGCCGCACATTATTGAGTCCGATGGAGGCACAGGGTGCTGTTTATACTGCGGCATGGGAGCTCGGAGGGGTCCCCACGAGATGCAGCTGCGGAAGCGGGCAGGTTCATGGAAAAGGCCAGCCCGTTTGGAGGACCTTCAGGGCGCGGCTCTCACTAGGGTTGGGGAGCAGGCTACGGGGCGGCCTGGAGTTGGCGTCCCCATCACGGCCCTCAGCGAGGAGCCACAGCAGTGACCCGCACCCTCATGCACACCAACTCTCTGGCTCTTTAGAGGCTTGAGGGGGGTGCGAGACGGGCAGGGCTCAGCGCCTGACTGGCCCCTCTCTGACCTGTGCGGTCGGTTCCTCACGCTCTGACACCAACCTCACCGGGACCCTGAGGGCTCCTGGGGTTTCTGAGCTGTAGGCGGAGGCTCCAGTGCTCGCCATGGAAGGGGCTCCGTGTGGCAGGATTCCTGGACCCGGTGGGAGCAGGGCAGGGAAGAACATGGTGCTGTGCCCCACGTGGTGTGGGTCGGCTCTGCCTTCACGCTTCACTTTTCTTACACACCCACCCACTGCCAGTCCCTCTGAGTTCCTGCTTCCCCCAGATGAACACTGTTTGACTCTCTCTGCCTCCCCCTCCCGTGGCATGGGTACTCCTGGAGAGGGGCCGGTTGCTCCCTATAGTCCCAGAGTCTGTCTGTCAGGTGCAAGTTGCAGGAATGCAAGGTGAGTGCCTGACCCTGACCTTTCCGGGCTCAGAGGGGCTGAGTGTGGGAGACTGAGGACCGTTTCCTGATGAGAGCAAAAAGGCTGAGGAGGGTTATTTTCTGAAAAGGTTCACTTTCGAGACTGCTCCTTGCAAGTACCGAGATGCCTGGTGGCCTGACCTCTGAGCTTGTGGGGGCAGGGTCGGGGTACACAGGTGGTAGAAGTGAGGACCCTGCCAGGAGACCCCCCCTGTACAGGTGTGTGTGGGAGTTTATGGAGTGGGCGTCCACCCCTGGCTGTGCAGGAAAAGTGGGCTGGGGGTTCAGCCCCAGGTGGGCGTTTGGTAGAACTGGGGATGAAAGTCAGATTTCAGGGCACAAGGAGATGGGGCTAACAGGGTGCCCCTCCTCTACTTTGTCTAGAGCGGCTCTGTGCAGGGCCTTAGATGGCAGGGCCTGCCTGCCAGGGACTGGATTCCTGAAGCTGCTGTTCTGGCAGGTGGGAAGGGAATGATACCTCCTGGGAGCCTCATACTGGGTGATCTGGGGGGCTCACAGAGTAGAGGGACAACACGTGAATGAGGTGAAAGTCTGGCAGGTGGGCTGGGCAAGGCCTGTTCACGCAGAAGGTTCTGACGATGTGTCAGAAGGATTTCAGAATGCAGAAGCCCTGCCCGTGGCCCCACCTGAGCGTGGTGCAGGGTGCCCACCTCCTGTGGAGGCTGTCTCCCAGTGTGCCCTGAGCTCTGCCACCACACCGTGTTTTGGGTGGAACCAGCCTTGTTCCACCCTCTCCTGGGCTCACATTTCCCAGGAGACTGCAGGCCTGGAGGGCTCAACCCAGAAGGTTCCTGAGGTCTGGTGCTTCCAGCCTGGACTGGAGCCAGGATGGGGGAGGCAGCGAGCTAACCCCCCTCTTCTTTGGCTTCTCCTAGACTTTGTAGAGTTTGTCTTCCTGGTTCTCTTCCTCACAGAGATGTCTCTGAAGATGGGTCTGGGGCCCAGGAGCTACTTCCGGTCCTCCTTAACTGCTTCAATTTTTGGGTGAGTGAGATGCCTGGCTGTGGATGCCTGAAGGGGCGGACAGCACTCCCCAGTCCCACTATGCTGTGCCCGGGTGGTGGGGGCTATGGTCCTTTGTGGGTCAGACGGTCCAGAGGTTCAGGGCCTCAGGGGGAAGGTGTTGGCCACTGTCCCTGGCTGCAGAATCCCAAGGCCAGGATTACTAGAGTAGATCTTCCGTCTGTCCTCACTGTTCCTTGCTGGAGCTGCTTTCACCCCTGTGGGGACTTTCTCTTGCCATGCTTTCCATGCCTCCCCCATCTCCTTCCAGGGCTACACATTTTATTTTGAACCCTGCATAGGGCCACAGAAATGTCCCCACTTCTTTTCCTGTGCCTGTTATGAGCCTCCCTCTGACTTCCCCTGGCCCCGCTCAGTTTCTACTCTTGTGGCATCACCCATGGCTGAGGCCTTGCAGCCCTGTCCATCTCAGGGGTCCTGCTGACCTATGTGGGGCTCTGTGCCCCACCCTGAGCTCAAGGAGATATGGTCCTAGCTCCCACTGCCTTGTGGGCCCTCAGGGGGCAGGCAAGGACATATGCCCCAGGACCACCCCTGCCAGGATGAAAAGGTGGAGCGGCCCCCCCGAAGGACCCTTTAGCCGTCCGTGGCTGTGGCTCAGAGAAACCTCGAGGGGTAGACAGTGCTGGGGTCAGCAGAGCAGGGTTAGCATAGGGAGACCATGTGTGCTTCTTCCCGGGTGCCGAGCCTAGGGCCCAGGATGTGGCTCTTCCAACACTGCCCGAGGCTGAGTCTGGTCCTCTGTAGGAGAAGTGGAGGTGCTAGGACCCCAAGGATGGACTTGGATCTCTATAAGATTCGTAGTGGTCAGGGAGGGGACCTTGGACCAAGGTAGAAGAGAAACTCCAACCTGAAACTTCGATTTAACTTTGTGTCTAGCTGTGGCCCTTGTTCTTATTAGCACTGACCTTCAACGGTTGACAAAACAGATGTTAAATGCTCACAAAAGCCTTCATTTTATAGGCAAATAACTGGACATGATTTGTTATCAAAATCACTCATGGATGAGTGATTTGTCTAGCACTGCCCAACTGGTTTTCAGTGGAGGCAGAATTTGAGCAGGTGTTCTGACCGAGCTGGTGGTTTGACACTGTGCTGGGCTGCATGCTGATCTGTGATTTTGATAGGTGGCTGGGAAGAGATGGGGCTGCTCCTTATCTTTTGGTCTTCTTCGCAGAGAACTGAGGAGATGCCAGTGATGGCTTATCTTTAACTGAGTTCTAATCTTCTAGGTTGAACTAATGGATTGCAGGACATGGGGGTCATTTTCACATAAGATTAGTGAAATGTACTAGTTATCTATTGCTACATAGCAAATTGTTCTGAAATGTTGTGGCTTAAAACAAACATTTAATGCCTTCTAGTTCATTTGAGTTGCGAAGCTTGGGTGTGGCTGAACTGAGTGGTCTGGCTAAGGGCTTGTAGGGTTGTGGTCAAGCTGAAGGCTGACTGCAGTCATTTCCAGGCTGAACCGCATCTGCAAGACCCACCTCTAAGCATTCTTGCTGCTACTGGCAGCCCTTAGGGCATCAGCTTCCAGCCTTACCCACGTGATGTGGCCAGACATTGTCTCCTCTGCAGTGGGTCTCAGAGGCTGCCTGTGGGTCCTCAGGATGGGGCAGCAGGGGGCCGAGAGAGAGACAGCCAGAGAGCACCTGAGATGGAAGCCACAGTTTTTTTTGTGGCATGATCTTTAAAGTGACACCTATCATTTTTGCCACATTCTGTTTGTTAGATGTGAGCAGCTATGCCCAAACCATCCTTGAGGGGATGGAATTACACAAGGGGGTGCACCCCAGGAGGTGGGGTCATTGGGACTCACTTTAGAGGCCACCTATCATGTCAGCATATGGGAAAATTTTTGAGGATGAATAGAAAGCAGGGGGGATGTTTGAATACTGCTAATTAAAAGATTTAGAAAACACAGGGCAAACAGGTGGATGATTTGTGAGCACTGAGAAAAACTGGTTGGCTGGTACCAGTACATGGCCACTGATTACACATTTTGGCACACTTACCTCATTTGTGTTTTTTTTAAAACTAGATTTTAGTTTTTAGAGATGTTTTAGGTTTACAGGGAATTTGTGCAGAAGTAGAGAGAGTTCCCCTATTTCCCCCTCTACACACACATACTATAGCCACAATTTCTCCTAATATTAACACTTTGTATTAGAGTGGTACATTTGTCATGATTAAGGAACCCAGTAGTGGATACATTGTTATTGACTAAAGTCATTAGTTTACATTAGGGTTAGTATTTTGTTTATGGGTCTTGATAAGTACATGATGTCATGTGTTCACCATTTTATCATACAGATTAATTAGTTCCACTGCCCTAAACTGCCCTTCTCCACTGAACCCATGGCAACCACTGATTGTTTTGCTTTCTCTGTAGTTTTCTCTTTTCCAGAATCTCATATAGTTGGAATCATACAGTATGGAACCTTTTCAGACTGGCTTCTTTCACTTAGCAATTCACATTTAAAGTTTTTCCATTGCTCTTTTTTTAGCTTGATCGATCATTTCTTTTTGTAGCTGAATATTATATCATGTATGGCTGTACCGGTTTGTTTGTTCATTCACTTCTTGAAGGAAATCTTTGTTGTTTCCAGTGTTTGGCAGTTATGAATAGAGCTGTTGTAAACATTTGTGTGTAGATTTTGTGTGGATATTAATTTCCAATTCATTTTGATTAATACCTAAGAGTATGATTGCTGAATTGTATGGTAAAGCCTGTTTAGCTTTGTATGAAATTCCAATATGTTTTCCTATGTGGCTTTTTTATATTGCACTCCCACCAGCAATGAATGAGAGTTACCTTTGCTCTGCATCTGTGTCAGTACTTGGTGTGTCATTGTTTTGTGTTTTAGCCATCCTAATAGGTATCTTGTTTCAGTATTGTGTTTAATTTTCATCGTTATTTCAATGTGCAGTTCTCTAATGACATAGGATATTGAACATTCTTTCATATGCTTATTTGCCTGGTGTGTATCTTCTCTTCAGATTATATGTCATCTCTTAATTGGGTTGATATGCTTTATTGTTGAGTTTTAAGAGTTATTTACATATTTTGGGTACAGGTCCATTATCAGATGTGCATTTTACAAACATTTTTTTCCAGTCTGTGTCTTTTCTTTTTCATTCTCATAACAGTGTCTTTCATGGATGAGAAGTTTTTCATTTTAATGAAGTCCAACATTAATTTTTTCTTTCATGGATTATATTTTGGTGTCATATCATTGCCAAAACCAAGAGGACCTAGTTATCTCCTATGTTATCTTTTAAAGTTGTATAATTTTGAGTTTTACATTTATATCTGTGTTCTCTTTTGAGTTAATTTTTCTGAAAGCTGTAAGTTCCATGGCTAGATTCTTTTTTTTTGTCATGTGAATGTCCAGTTGGTCTAGCACAAATTATTGAAAAGACTATCTTTTCTTTATTGAATGTTCTTTGTTCCTTTGTCAAAGATCAGTTAATATGTTTGTATAGTTCTATCTCTTGGCTGCCTATTCTGTTCCATTTATCCGTTTCTTTGTTCTTTCACCAATACAACAGTCTTGACCACTGTAGCTTTATAGTGAGTCTTGAAATCTTTGTTCATTTTCAGTATTGTGTCAGTGTTCTGGGCCTTTTGTCCTTCCATATAAACTTCAGAAGCAGTTTGTTGATATCTACAAAATAACTTGCTGGGATTTTGACTGGGGTTGTGTTAAATCTATTTATCAAGTTGTAAAATATTGACATCTTTTTTTAAAATTTTTTATTAATTTAAAAAAAATTACAAGAAAGGAACACAAACATTCTTAATATATGCTCATTCCATTCTACATATATAATCAGTAATTCACAATATCATCACATAGTTGCATATTCATTATCATGATCATTTCTTAGAGCATTTGCATCAATTCAGAAAAAGAAATAAAAAGACAACAGAAAAATAAAATGAAAACAGAAAAAACAAAAATATTAACATCTTAAGGATATTGAGTCTTCGCATCCATGGACATGGATAGCTCTCCATTTATTTAGATTTCCCTTCTTTCATCAGAATTTTGTAGTTTTCTTCATATAAATCTTGTACATATTGTCAAATTTATACCTTTTACTGATTTTACTTATTCTTCTCCAATCTCTTGTTGACTAGTTTTCTCAATCTTTCTTTGTTTTGAATATTTTAATCTCTCTCTTTGTTTTGAAGGGTAACTTGGCTGGATAAAGAAATCTTGGCTGAAAGTCTTTCTTGTTCAGCATCTTAAATTTATCATACCACTGCCTTCTTGCTTCCATGGTGTCTGGTAAGTAGGCTGACCTCAGTGTTATCTGTTTTCCTTTGCATGTAGTATGTTGCTTTTCTTATGCTGCTTTCAGTACTTCCTGTTTCTTTTCAACACCTGACAGTGTGATTAATTGTGTATCTTTAAGTAGGCCTATTTAGATTTATACTATTTGGCATTCCTTGGGCCTCTTTGACTTGCGTATTTATGTCTTTTATAAGGGTTGGGAATTTTTCCCTAATTATATTTTTCACTAACTTTTCCAATCCTTTAATCTTATCATCAGTGATTCTTGTATTTGTAAGCCTCTTGTCCATCATTTCCCTAAGATCCAGTTCCATTTTTTCCATCTATTTTGCCATTTGTTCTTTCATGCACTCTAGTTCAATTGTTCTGTCTTCTAGCTCACTTATTCTTTATTCTCCTTCTTTGATTCTGTTGTTGTGTATTTCTAGTATATTTCACATTTTGTTGACTGTGTCTTTTATTTCTGCCATTTTTATGTCCATTCTTTTAAATTCTTCTTTATTCCCTTCTGGTGTTTTCCTATATCCTTTATTTCTTATAAATATCCTTGAGTAGTTGTTCCATATTCTGTGCCCCTCTGGAATTTTGATTTGGTCATTTGGCTTCTCCATTTGTGCCTGGATTTTCATGTGCTTTGTGAATTTCTATTGTGTTCTAGGCGTTTGATTATGTTGATATGTTTATCTTGAAAGTTGGTTTCTTCACTCTTCTAAAATTTTGTATTTACTTGGTTTTCACTGAAGGTTTCCTTTTGCACTTGGTTTGTCAGTTATACTGCTAAACCAAGTCCCAGATCTCATGTAGGGGTTATAATTCAACTTGAGGGTCTGTTAAAGCTAGCCTGGGATGCATGGTTACTTCAGTGGCAGTGTGACTGCCCACCACGCAGGAAACCCAGGCTCAACTCCCAGCCCTTGCAGTCAAAAAAAGGATAATGAAATAAGACTATAATAAAAATATGAAAAAGAAAAAAGAAAAACAACAAAATATACCTCAATAGTAGTAGGTCCCAAAATCAAAAGGAGACACCACAAGATATACTGGGAGTGAAGTCAGACTGGTGCCCACCAAAAGGAGAGAAAATTTAAGAGAAGAGGAAAAAATAATAATAAAAATAAATGAAGTGGAATAATAAAAATAATATTTGAAATAAAAAATAGAAAATGAAGAATCAATGAAATATAAAAATATAAAATACCTTTAAACATAAAAATAAAGAAAAACAATTATATGACTAATAAAAATATATAGAAAGAATATATTTTAGAAAGGGGGAAAAGAAAAAGAATATTATAAAAAATTAAAAATAAAAAATAAAAACCTAGGCAGGTATGGAGTCAACCTGCCTGCACTTATGCCTTCTTCCAGCATGTGGCAATCCCAAAGTTCATCCTCCTTCAGTCCCACCCACCCTGGCTACAGCAGCTGAAGGCTGGCATGCTGGGGTGGGGGTAGGGTCTTCTCCAAAGCCAGTGGAGTGTTAGGTGGCTGGTCTCTGCTGGCAGGACTGGGGAGTCAACTAGCACCTGGGGATCAGCTGATCCAGAATGCAGGCAAGTCTGCCAGACACTGCACCTGGGGGTCCGGCTATTCCCACACCTGGCTGGGTAATTATTCCCCCCACTCAGGCCTGGCCCCCTGCAGTGTAAAATTGGGTCTGCTACCATTCTCCCCTCAGGCTCTGACAACTATGGACCCATGTGTGGAGGTCTCCCCAGCTGGCAGATGGGGCAGCTGGAGTGGAGAACTGTCCGCTATCTCCTATTGCACCTTACTTTGTGCCACAGCCTTCCCTCATGGGAATCTTGGTTACCCGACCCACCTGCTCTCCCTGTCTTAATCCCCCCACTGCTCTTCTCCCCAATATCCTCCTTGTTTACTCCCACCCTGGGACTGCAGTCCTGGTCATTTTCTCTCTGTCCCCTATGTTGTTTCTTGGAGCAGGAGTAAACTCACTCTACTTCACTCTGCCATCTTACCAAGTCCTACTCTGTATACTTTAATTTCTTTTTCTTGTCTTATTGCACCAGCCAGGACTTCCAATCCAGTGCTGAATAGGGATAGTGAGAAGGGGCATCCCTTTATTGTTCCTGATATTAGGGAGGAGAAATCTAGTTTCTCACTTTCAGTGTAAGCTTCACTGTAGGCTTTTTGTAGATGTTTTTTGTCAAGTTGAGTGTGTTCTCATCTAGTCCTAGTTTGCTGAGAGCTTTTATCATGTATGATGTTGCATTTTGTCAAATGCTTTTTCTGCATCTATTGATATGATTGTATGATTCATTTTTTCTAGCCTCATTAATTGATTTCTCAATACTGAATCAGCCTTGTATACCTGGAATAAATCACATTTGGTTGTGATGTATAATTCTTTCTATACATTGTTGAATGTGGTTTGCTAATATTTTTGTTGAGGATTTTTGCTTCTATGTTCATGACAGATATTGTCTGTCATTTTTCCTTCCTAGTAATGGCTTTGTCTGGTTTTGGTTTTGAGGTAAAATTCACCTCATACAATGAGTTAGGGAATGTTCCTTCTGCTTCTACTTTTTGGGAGAAATTGTAGATATTTAGTATCATTTCTTATTTAAATGTTTTTTTAGAATTCACCAGTGAAACCATCTATATCTGGTGCTTTCTGTTTTGGATGATTATTAATTATCAGTTAAATTTCTTGACTAGTTATAGACCTATTCAGATTATCTAGTTCTCCTCATGTGAATTTTGGTAGATTGTGTGTTCAAGGAATTGTTCCATTAAATCAAAATGATCAAGTTTGTGGGTATAAAGTTTTTTACAGTATTTCTTTATTATCCTTTTAATGTCTATAGTTTCAGTTGTGATGGCTCCTCTTTCATTCCTGACATTCATAAAATTTGTGTCTTCTCTCTTTTTTTTTCCTTGGTTAGCCTGGCTAGAGGTTTGTCGATTTTATTGATCTTTTGAAAGAGCCGGCTTTTGATTTTGTTGATTTTCTCTATTGATTTATTATTTTCTGCTCTAATTTTTATTATTTTTCTTCTGCTTACTTTGAATTTAATTTTTTCTTGTGTTTCCTTAGGTAAAAGCATAGATTATTGATTTTATATTTTTCTTCTTTTCAAATATACACATTTAATGCTTAAATTTCCCTTTAAGTACTGCTTTTGATGCATCCCACAAAGTTCAAAAAGTAGCATTTTCAATTTCATTTAATTCAAAATATTTTAAAATTTCCCTTGAGATTCTCTCTTGACCTATGTGTTATTTAGAAGTATGGTGTTTTAATATCTAAATAATTTTAGACTTTGTTAATTTATAATTTAGTTCCATTCTAGTCTGAGACCATACTTCCTATGATATCTATTCTTTTAAATTTATTTGACAAAGAGAGTGTGTCAAAGGGTCTAGATCTGTCTATCTCGGTTGATTTTTGGAGTGACTTTGATGTTGTTGTTATGTGACGTATGCTATAAATGTTGATTAGATTCAGTTTACTGATGGAGCTGTCCATGTACTGATTTTTGCCTGCTGGATCTGTCTCTTCCTGACAGAAGTGCATTAAAGCCTCCAATAAAATAGTAGATTTGTCAACTTCTCCTTGTGGTTCTTTTGGTTTTTGCCTCACATATTTTGATACTTTGCTGGACACATACACCCTCAATATATGACCACTTAACATAATGTAATGACCCTCCTTATCTCTGATAATTTTCCTTGCTATTTAATCTGCTTTACCTGAAACTTATATAGGTACTCCAGCTTTTTTTTTCATTAGCGGTAGCATGATATACCTTTTTACATCCCTTTTAATCTATCTATGTCTTTATATTCAAAGTGTATTTCTTGTAGAGAATATATGTTGGTTCTTGATTTTATTGCCCACTCTGATGTTTCTGTCTCTTAAGTAATATATTTAAAGCATTCACATTTAAAGCAATTATTGATATGGTTGGATTAATATCTACCTTTTGCAACTGTTTTCCATTCATTGCCCTTGTCTTTTTTTTTCTTTTTGTCTTCTTTTTTTACCTCTTCTAGTTTAATTGAACATTGTATAGGATTTCATTTTTTCCTCTCTTAGCATATTAATTACAATTCTTTTATAATTATTTGCCCTAGAGTAAGTCCATTTTCAAGTAACACTATACCACTTCATGGAGCATGTACCTTAAAACAGAATTATCCTTGTTCCTTCCTCTGCTCCTTATAACATTGCTGTATTCATTTCACTTATCTTTAAGCTATAATAATGCAATGTATTTTTTGCTGCTATTATTTTGAATGCACTGTTAGCTGTTAGACCAGTTAAGAATGAGAAAAATAGAAACATGTTAGAGTAGAAAACTCCATTAATTGCTAACTCTATTGAAAGGACTGCTGTGGAGTCTAGAGGATCACGTGCAGCATCCAGGGAAGAGCTGGGTGAACAGGCTGGTAAAGTGGACTAAGTATCAGTGAATTTTATCTTTTTTGTAGTAGCTACTGTCCCAATCCCCTGACTATAGCCCAGATTCCTGGTGCAGCTTCCTGGTGCCAGGGTGGGCAAAAAGGACCTTGCCATCCAAAATACTGGGGTGTGTGGTTTGACTGCAGATCACTGCTTTTAATTGCTCCTTTTGAACACTGGGCAGCTGGCAAGAAGGGTAGCCATTGTTCCTATTCCACAGGTAAAATTGGATACTAGTATTAAAGAAATAGTACCATTTTTCTTTCTTTCCTTTCTCTATTTGAATGTAAAAATAATGTGGAAAAGTTAAGAACTGATTGCTCCAACCTTCAACAAGGAGAAGAGTACAGCAATCCCAGAGGGCTGAGGAATAGTATTTCTTGAGTTAAAATAACTTCATACTCAGAGTGTCCATTTCTTAACAAAAAATTACAAAATACACAAAGTAACTGGAAAGTATAGTCCATTCTCAATAAAAAAAGGAATTAGACCTACCCTGAGGAAGCTCATACATTGGAACTGTTAAATAAAGGCTTTAAATCAAGGCCTTAAATATGTTCAGCGAACTAAAGGAAAACCATATATAAAGAACTAAGGAAATTAGAAAAATTTCCTTAGTTTGTCTGATCAAAATAAAGAAAAAGAAATAAGAAGGAAACAAACAGAAGTTCTGGACCTGAAAAGCACAATCATTGAAATGGAAAACTCATTAGAGGGTTTCAGTAACAGACCTGAGCAGGCAGAAGAGAAAAGAAGTGACCCCGAAGACAAACAATTATCCAATGTAAGGAATAGAAAAGAAAAAGAATGAAGAAAAATGAACACAGCCAGAAGGATCAGTGCAACACTATTGAGTATGCCAACATGGATATTAGAAGACTCCCAGAAGAATAAGAGAGGAAAAAAAGGGTCAGAAAAAGTATTTGGAGAAATAATGGCTTAAAACTACACAAATCTGATGAAATACATGAATATACACATTCAGGAAGCTCAGTGAACCCCAAGAAGAATAGACACAGAGAGATCCACACACTGACACATTATGTTGAAGTTGTCAAAATCCAAAGAAAGAGAATCTTGAAAGCAGCATGAGAGAAGTAATTTATCACGTACATGGGACCCTTGGTAAGATTACAAGCAGATTTTTCTCATCAGAAACCACAGAAGCCAAAAAAGCAGTGGGATGACATATTTAAAGTCCTTAAAGAAAAACAAAAAGATCAACCAAAAATTCTACATCAAGCAAAATTATCTTTCAAGTATGAAGGAGAAATCAAGTCATTTACAGATAAACAGAAGCTGAAGGAGTTCTTTACTAGAAGTTCTACCTTATGAAAAATACTAAAAAAGTCCTTCAGGCTGAAGTGAAAGGACACTGGACAGAAACTCAGAGTCAAAGGAAGCATTAAAGAACATTGGTAAAGGTGACTGTATAGGAAAATATAAGCCCTATATTATTGTACTTTTCTAACTGCTTATTTCCCCTTTATGAACTAAAAAACAAATGTGTACAACAATAATTAAAATCTTTTAATGTGCATACAATATAAAAAGACAATAGAATACAATCACATTAAAAGGGGTAGGGGCATAGATGTATAGAAGTAGAGTGTGTACTACTGTAACTTGAGTTGGTAGTATGTAAACTAGGTTGTTATTAGTATCAGATGTTAATTGTAAACACAAATATAATCACTAAAAAATATAGAGAAAAGGTATACAAACTTTAAAGGAAGAAGAACTATCTTTAGTCACAAATGACATGATCCTATATTTAATAAATCCCAACAAGTTATTAGAAAGCTATTAGAAATAATAAGTTGAGCAAAGTTGCAGGGTACAAAATCAACACATAAAAAAATCAGTGGAATTTCTATGAACTAGTAATGAACAATCTGAAAAGCAAAGGAAGAAAGCAATTCTACTTCCAATAGCATCTAAAAAATAAAATACCTAGGGATAAATTTAACCAAGGAGGTGAAATACTTGTATACTGAAAACCGCAAAACATTGCTGAGAGAAATTAAAGAACACTTAAACAAATGGAAAGACATGCTGTGTCCATGGATTGGAAGACTTAATATTGTGAAGATGTCCGTACTACATAAAGCAATCTACAGAGTCAGTGTTCTCCCTATCAAAATCCCAGCAGCCACTTTTGCACAGGTGGAAAAGCTGATCTTCAAATTCATATGGAATTGCAAGGAACCCCAGATAGTCAAAACAATCTTAAAAAAGAAGAACACATACCTACTGATTTGAAAGTTACTATGAAACAACAGTAATTAAAACTGTTCCTGGTGTAAGGATATACACATAGACCAATGGAATAGAATTGAGAATCCAGAGATAAACCCTTACATACATCTATGGCCAGTTGATTTTTGGCAAGGGTCCCAAATCCATTAAATGGGGAAAGAATAGTGTCTTTAACAAATGATGCGGGGACAATTTGAATTCTACATGCAAAGGAATAAATTTAGACACCTAAATCTCACCATATAAAAATTAATTCAAAATGGATCAACAACCTAAATAAAAGAGTTAATACTGTAAACACTTACAAAAAAGAACCTCAGGAAAATATCTTGAGGACTTTGTCAGGCAGTAGTGTCTTAGATTTCACACTCATAGTATGAATAATAAAAGATAATCTGGACTTAAACTTTTTATTTAGAAATGCTTTTAAAGTTATGGGACAGTTAAAAAATATATACAAATCCCATTCAAGGAACTCCAATATTCCCCTGTCCCACAGATACCCAGATCCACTAATTTTAACATTTTGCCACATTTGCCATCATTCAATCTATATATATCTCTCATCCCTCTATCATCTATCATTTATCTATATATCCATCTATCAACCTGTTTCTGAACACTTGTGTGCAGAACACTTAATACTGCATATATCACTAAGAATAAGGGTTACTTATGTAACCATCTCAAGTGCAGTTATCCAGTTCAATAAATTTAATATTGATGTAAAGCTTTTTGTCTTATATTCCAATATTTTCATGTGTCCAAATAATGTCCTTTTGAGCCTTTTCTCTTCCCTTATTAGATCTGTCCAGGATCACGTATTGCATTTAATGGTCATTGTCTCTTTAGCTGTTCTGCCTTATTTTTTTAAAGATTAGGAACATAAACACAATATAAGCTTTCCATATGAACCACTCCCAGGTACTCCATTCACTTAGATTAATTACATTCCCAATGTTGTGGTTGCCTTGCCAATTCCCCATTATGAAACCCTACTCCCAACAATACAAACTAACTCCCCAGTGTCCCTGCCCCGGACTCTGCTCTCTACCTCTGTGTGCTTGCATATTATTCAGTCTTCTGTTTAGTTACCATGGGGCTTCAGTTTAACATCCTAAATCTTTTACAAACTTGTTTGCTTTACTATGAATTTAACTTCGATAGTATACAAACAGTTCCTATACCCCTGTCCCCCCTTTTGTAGTTTATGTCACATTGCATGCTTCTACATTATGGTCCCAAGCCACTGATTTATCATTAAATGTTTATGTATTTGATCCTGTAAAAGTAAAAAGTATAGTTATAAATCAAACCAAAAATACAGTAGTGCTGGCATTTATACTTGTCCATGCCATCACCCTCACTGGCGGTCTTTCTTTGTGTGGCTTTGGTGCACTGCCCACTGTCCTTTCAGTTCAACAGGCAGAACTCAATTCAGCAACTCCTGTAGGGCCGGTCTAGTGGGGATTAACTTCCTCAGCATTGGTTTATCTGGGCTTGTTTCAATCTGTCCCTTATTTTTTAATAAACATTTTTTAATGTAAAGTATAACATATATACAAAGCAGAGAAAACAGAAGCAATAATTTTCAAGGCACACTTCAACAAGCAGTTACAGAACAGGTCAGATCCCAGAGTTTGTCATGGGCTATGATTCCAACATCTCAGATTTTTCCTTCTAGCTGCTCTAAAACACTGGAAGCTAGAAGGAATCTTAATATAGTGATTCAGCAGCCTTACTCCTTTATTTAATCCTATTTTCTCTGTTTTACTTCCTCCTTCTCCTTTGATCCTTCTCCCAATCTATAGGGATCTTTGGGGAATGCCTTTTCTGACTTTTTCATCTTGAGAAGTGCTATTGACAATAAAGAAAAGGAATGTTAGTTAATTGATAATCTTGGAAAGGCTTGACCCTCTGGGGTTCAGGATTGATCTGACCTGGGAACCCTGTGGGAATTACAGGTTCCAGGAAGGCAGACCTGGTGCATGAAACTTTATAAAAGTTTTGGTTTGAGACCTGGGTGTTTTTAAGAGTCAGCAGGAATGATATTGGTTGGGGGTTTAGCAATCCATGTCAATTAGCACTATCTAACTGAAGCTTGCGTAAGAGCAGCCTCCAGAATAGTCTCTTGACCCCATTTTATCTCTCAGCCACTGGTACCTTATTTTATTACACTTCTTTTCCCCCTTTTGGTTAGGAAGATATTGTTGATCCCACAGTGCCAGGCGCAGACTCATCCCCAGGAGTCATCTCCCATGTCACCAGGGAGACTTTCACTCCTGGATGTCATGTTCCATGTAGGGGGGAGAGCAATGATTTTCCTTGCAGAGTTGGGCTTAGAGAGAGAGGACACGTCTGAGCAACAAAGAAACTTCCTGGAAGCAACCTTTAGGCCTCATTAGGATTAGTCTTAGCTTCTCTCCTACAGAAATAAATTTCATAAAGGCAAGCCTCAAAATCTAGGGCTTTGCCGATTTTCTTGGGAGTCCCCAGTAGTGGAGAGGATACCCAGGGTTTCCCAGATGGGAGAGTTTAATAATTTCACATATATATAAATATTCCCCTTTAGATCCTACCAAATGTTTTTTTTTTTTTGCATGGACAGGCATCAGGAATTGAACCCAGGTCTCCAGTATGGCAGCTGAGAACTCTCCCTGCTGAGCCACCATGGTCTGCTCTCTACCAATACTTTTTAATGATCAGCCCACCATAGTTTGAGATATATCCTGGTATTACAGTAAACTATGCTGAATTACAAGGCTTTTCTCCCATTGCTGACTCCAGGAGTCTGGGCTGTCTACATGAGCTATCCAGAAAGGCTGATGCAGACTATGTGTCAGAGAAAATTTAGGTTCTAGATGTAATAAACCTCTCAGCCTTTGGTCTCAGAGTAGGTGAAAGTCTAGAGTACATACACTATCACCTTTTATACTGCATTCTAACTTACCTTAGACCCAGCCAGACTGGATTAGTGCCACGTCTGGCTCTTGAGGCCGAGTCAGGAGAGGGGCGTCGAGGTTGATTTAAGAAATCAGCACTCAGGAGACAAGTATGGTTCCATCACTCAGGGCTCCCTGCTTCTTGGGAGTGAGCTCTTTATTAGTTCTTTCTTAGTAGTTCCCCATCTTAGTAGTCCTCTTAATGTTTTCTTGCCTCCCTTTTATATCCTCAGAACTTCCCTTATAGGAGGGAGTTCGTGCCTGCGGGAAGGTCCCGGCGGGAACCTTGTAGTACTATCTCTAGTGGGTCATCTCCCCCAGGTCACACCTGCTTCTTCTCTACCCCCCTTACAGGGGGCATTGTTTTCAGAAACTTCTGCATGCAATGATCCAGGAAGTTCTACTCACTCGGCCGAGGGTAGATAATTGTAAATCAACTGGGACGCCTGTTAGCTGCTTGCTCAACAGAGCTTGTAAAAGAGCTTGCCCAATATTAACCTCATAAATGCCTGCAACTTCTCACCGATAGGGGAAATAGGGGAATTACTTTATTCCTAGGCACAGATGTCCCTCTGGCCAGGAGGCAACAGATTAGTTTTTCTAATCTGATCTCTTTTTCAGCTACTCTAACTGTTGTTGTATATAGCCATGTAGGGCTGCAGCACTCCATTTCTGGCACCCAGGTGTCATAGGGCTACTCAAGGTTCCAGGGAAATACCAATTGATATATATATATAGCTCAATGTCTCAGAATCCAGAAATATATCCACAATTTCAGATCAAACGTGGCTGCTTTAAGGGCCCACAATCCAGGCTTTCATTTTTTAATGTGTTTTTTGAGAGAGACTTTGGCATGTTTGCTCTTTTGTTTCTGGCCTGTTCTGCACCGCCCATTGCCCCCAAGGTTTATTCAGTTCATTGTGTGCCCCTCAATGTCTCTCCTTTTTGTAGCCACACCACATTCTATCATGTAAATGTATCACTGTTTGCCATTGAACTTTTTTTTTTTTTTTTTTTTTTTTAAAGGAAAGACAGAGAGAAGGAAGGAAGGATAGAAGGAAGGAAGAGAGGAAGAAAGGGAAACATCTTTTAAACATTTTCTTGTTTTTTTATTGTATTTTGTTTCTCCGTTTTCCTTACATGGGCTGGGGCCGGGAATCGAACCGAGGTCCTCCGGCATAGCAGGCAAGCACTTTGCCCGCTGAGCCACCGCGGCCCGCCCTGCCATTGAACTTTTCAGTCATTGTGTCCTTTGGCTCTCTCCATCTACTGGGCATTGTGGATAAAGTCCAAAATAAACTGTGTCTTATATATCTCCGTTTGGTTATACAATCACACTCTCTATTTTAAACAATTTTCATTGGTCCATAATGACAAAGAACCAATAAACACAGCGTCACCAACTATCAAATCAAAGCTACCCCTTATCACTTGTCCCTTCCTCACAATTACTTTCCCTGGTAGTACTGAGGTACTGTTGATGTCTTCCTGTTAACTATTGGCCATAGCATGCATTTTTGGTTCCTTCCTTATGTCCCTCTACCATTGACTCCTTGTCCACTATTGAACCATTGAAATAGTTTGTGTGAGAACTTATTTATAATAATAAATTTCATCATTGGGGTACATGGTATTATATATCCCCTTTCAGTCATATTCACCTTCAGTATGGCAATGTTACTTATTAACCTGCTAATTAGTTACCATCATTTCTATCCCCTTATGTTTAAGTTCAGCTTCATTGGGTAGCCTTTCTCTGTCTCTAGCTTCTGTGTATCTGCTATATTCTACAGTGTAGCCTTTTAGATTACCTTTACCAGAATTATAATAATGAAGTCATACAGTAACTATCCTTTTGTGACTGTTCTCATTCAGCATTGTGTCCCCAAGATTCATCCATGCTGTCATATGTCATAAGTTCCATTTCATCTTACTGCTGCATAATATTCCATTGTATGTATATATACCATATTTTGTTTATCCACTTGTCTGTTGATGGGCACTTGGATTGTTTCCATCTCTTGGCAATTGTGGATAATGCTGCTATGAACATGGGTGTGCAAATATCTGTTTGTGTCATTGCTTTCAGCTCTTTTGAGTGTATACCTAGTAGTGGTATTGCTGGGTCATATGGCAACTCAATATTTAGTTTTCTAAGGAATTGCTAAACTGTTTTTCACAGTGGCTGCACCATTATATGTTCCCACTGGCAGTGAATAAGTGTTCCTATTTCTCCACATCCTCTCCAACATTTGTAGTTGTCTGTTTAATAGCCACCATTCTTATAGGCATGAGATAATATCTTATTGTCTTCTTAATTTGCATCTCCCTTATAGCTAATGAAGATGAGCATCTCTTCATGTGCTTTTTAGCCATCTGAATTTACTCTTCAGAAAAGTGTCTATTCATATACTCTGCCATTTTACAATTGGTTTGTTTGTTGTGTTGTTGAGTTGTATAATTTCTTAATGTACACAGGATATCAAGCCTTTTTCTGATACATAGTATCAAAATATTTTCTCCCATTGAGTTGGCTGCCTCTTCACCTTTTTAACAAAGTCCTTTGAGGTACGGAAGCTCTTGATCTTGAGGAGTTCCCATTTGTCTCTTTTTTCTTTTGCCGCTTGTAGTTTAGGTATAAAGTATAAGAAGCTACCTCCTATTACTAGATCTTGAAGATGTTTCCCTAGATTTTCTTCTAGAAGTTTTATGGTTCTGGCTCTTACACTTAGGCCTTTAATTGTTTTGAATTAATTTTTGTATGCGGTTTAAGGTAGGGGTCCAGTTGAAGTCCAGTTCTCCCATGCCCATTTATTGAAGACTATTCTGTCCCAATTCAGTGGATTTGGGAAACTTATCAAAGATCAAATGTCCATAAGTTTGGTGGTCTAGCTCTGCACTCTCAATTCCATTCCATTGGTTGATCCTTCTATCTTTGTGCCAGTACTTTGTGGTTTTGGCCACTGTGGCTTTACAGTAAGCTTTAAAGTCAGGAAGTGATAGTCCTCCCATTTCGCTCTTCCATTTCAGGATATCTCTAGCTATTTGGGGTCTCTTTCCCCTCCAAATAAATTTGATAATCAGCTTTTCCAAGTCTTCAAAGTTGGGTATTGGAATTTTTGATTCATATTGTATTGAATCTGTACGTCAGTTTGGGTAGATCTGACATTTTAATGTTATTCAACCTTTCTATCCATGAGCATGGAATATCTTTCCACCTATGCAGGTAATTTTTTATTTCTTTTAGCAATTTTTTGTAATTGTCTGTGTATAAGTCCTTGACATCCCTAGTTAGGCTTATTCCTAGATACCTGATTCTTCTGGTCACTATTTTGAATGGAAATTTTTCCTTAATTGTCACCTTATATAGATCATTGTATTAATACGAACCACGAACCATTACTGATTTTTGTACATTAATCTTGTATCCCACCACTGTGCTGAATTTACTAGCTCAAGTAACTTTGCTGAAAATTTCTTATGGTTTCTAAGTTTAGGATCATGTCATCTGAAAATAATGAAAGTTTTACTTCTTCTTTTCTTATTTAGATGCCTTTTATTTCTTTCTCCTGTCTAATTACTCTAGCTAGGACGTCTAATACAATGTTGAATAATAGTGGTGACAGTGGGCATCCTTGTCCTGTTCTCAAGCTTAAGGGGAATGCTTTCAGTTTCTAACCATTAAGTATGATGCTGACTGTGGGTTTTTCATATATTCCCTTTATGATCTTTAGAAAGTTTCCTTCATTTCCTAACTTTTGAAGTGTTTTTATCATGAAAGAATGCTGGATTTTGTTGAATGCTTTTTCAGTATCAATCAGTATGATTATGTGATTTTTTCCCTTTCAATTTGTTAATATATTGTATTACATTGATTGATTTTTCTTATGTTGAATCACCCTTACATTCTAGATATAAATCTCACTTGGTCATGATGTATAATTCTTTTAATGAGATATTGGATTTGATTTGTTAGTATTTTGTTAAGAATTTTTACATCTGTGTTCATCAGTGAAATTGCCCCTAGTTTTCCTTTCATTTAGTGTGTTTGCCCAATTTTTGTATTAGACTGGTGTTAGCTTTATAAAATGAGTTAGGTAGTGTGCCTGTTTGACTGTACTTTAATCCTCATTCAGTATTGTTGGGTACTTTTTGATTACTTTTTGATTGTTTCCATGGTGATGTGACCCACCCAATTATAGGTGGTAACTTTTTATTAGAATGGTTTCCATTCAAGGTGGGATTATTGGAGCCCTTGAAGAGGGAACCATTTTGGAAAAAGCTTCAGAGCCATGAGAGTTACCAGAACCAACAGAGCCAACAGAACAGACAGAGCACCAGGGAAGCTGATGAAGGCAATGCTAGCAGATCTCACTATGTGTCTTTCCAGCTAGGGAGAAACCCTGTACCTCACTGATGTTCTTGAACCAAGGTTTCTATCTCTGGATGCCTTAATTTGGACATTTTCATAATCTTGTCTTAATTTGGACATTTTCACAGCCTTAGAACTTAAACTTGTGACTTAAAATCCCCTTTTTAAAAAACCATCCCATTTCTTGTATATTGCACTCTGGTAGCTTGTAAACTA
Organism: Tamandua tetradactyla; assembly: GCF_023851605.1. Taxonomy (NCBI): domain Eukaryota; kingdom Metazoa; phylum Chordata; class Mammalia; order Pilosa; family Myrmecophagidae; genus Tamandua; species Tamandua tetradactyla. The sequence continues at coordinate 424,399 of NC_135327.1, forward strand.
GAACAGGTAGCATTCCTTTTTCCTCAAGAAGAATTTGAGCAGGATTGGTGTTAATTCTTTTTGGAGTGATTGATAAAATTCTGTGAAACCAATCTGGTACTGGGCTTCTCTTTGTGGGAAGATATTTAACGATTGATTGAATCTCTTTACTTGTAATTGGTTTGTTGAGATCATCTAATTCTTCTAAAGTCAGTATAGGTAATTAGTGTATTTCTAGGAATTTGTCCACTTCATCTAAGTTGCCCAGTTTGCTAGTGTATAGTTCTAATATTCTCTTATGATTTTTAAAATTTTTTTACGATCTGTGTTAATGACCCCCCTTCTCATTTTTTTGTTAGTCTAGCTAGGAGTCCACCAACTTAATGGATTTTTTTTTTCCAAAGAACCAACTTTTGGTTTTGTTGATTCTTTGTAATGTTTTGTTTTTCTCCAGTTTGTTCATTTCTGCTTTAATCTTTATTATTTCTCATCTTTTATTTGCTTGGGGATAGTTTTCTGTTCTTCCTCTAATTCTCCAGGTGAGCAGTTAAATCCTCATGTTTTGCTCATTCTTGTTTTCTCATATAAGCATTTAGGGCAATAAATTTCCTCTCAGCACTGGCTTTGCCACATCCCATAGGTTTTGATATGTTGTATTCTCATTATCATTTGTCTCCAGGTATTTCTGTTTTTTCTAGCAATTTCTTCTTTGACCCACTGATTATTTAAGAATGTGTTGTTTATTCTCCATATAGTTATGAAAGCTCTGGTTCTTTGGTGATTATTAATTTTGAGCTTTATCCCATTGTGATCAGAGAAAGTGTTTTGCTTAATTTCACTGTTATTAAATTTATAATGACTCAGTATGTGTCCCAGCATATGATCTATCCTGGAGAATATTCCATGTGTCTTAGAGAAGAATGTATATACTGGTGTTTTGGTATGTAATGATCTATATATGTCTACTGTATACCATTTGTCCTATTGTTTAGTTTTTCTACTTCCTTGTTGATACTCTATCTGGTCATTCTATCTACAGTGGAGAGTTTTGTATTGAAGTCTCCCGCTATTACTGTTGAAATGTGTAAAGCTCCTTTCAGTTTTTCCAATATTTGCCTCATGTACTTTGCAGATCCTTGATTGTGAGTGTATACCATTTGTCCTATTGTTTAGTTTTTCTACTTCCTTGTTGATACTCTATCTGGTCATTCTATCTATAGTGGAGAGTTTTGTATTGAAGTCTCCCGCTATTACTGTTGAAATGTGTAAAGCTCCTTTCAGTTTTTCCAATATTTGCCTCATGTACTTTGGAGATCCTTGATTGTGAGTGTATACATTTATGATTGTTATTTCCTCTTTGTGAATGTCCTTTTTATTAATATATAGTGTCCTTTGTCTCTTATGATATCTTTACATTAAAGTCTATTTTGTCTGATATTAATATAGCTATTCCTGCTTTCTTTTGATTACAGCTTTGCATAGAAGATCTTTTTCTATCCTTTCACTTTCAATCTACCTGTTTCCTTGTGTCTAAGATGCATCTCTTGTAAATAGCATATAGATGAATTATGTTTTTTTAAACCGTTCTGCCAGTCTGTATCTTTTAGTTTGTGAGTTTAGTCCATTAACATTCAAAGTAATTATGGTAAAAGCAGTTCTTGACTTTACCATCTTATCCTTTAGATTTTATTTGTCAGATCTGTGTATTCTTTTCTTTCTCTCTCTTTTTATCCTTAAAATTACCTTTACTCATATTCTTCAACTCTGCTCTTTTCCAGATCTCCCTCTCCTGTCTTTTTTTTCAGCTGACAGGTCTTCCTTTAGTATTTCTTATAGGGCAAGTCTTTTGTTGACTAGTTCTCTCAATCTTTGTTTGTCTTTGAAGATTTTAATCTCTCCCTCAATTTTGAGGGATAACTTGGCTGGATAAAGAATTCTTGGCTGAAAGACTTTCTCATTCAGAATCTTAAATATATCATACCATTGCCTTCTCGCTTCCATAGTGCCAGTTGAATAGTCTGAACTCAGTCATATATATTTTACCTTGAATGTAGTAGATTGCTTTTCTCATGCTGCTTTCAGGACTCTCTGTTTCTCTTCAACAACTGATGTTTGATTAGTATGTATCTTGGAGTAGACCTATTTGGATCTGTTCTATTTGGAGTTCGTTAGGCCTTTCATTTGTGTATTTATGCCTTTTATAAGGGTTTGGAAGTTTTCACCGATTATACCTTCAACTAACTTTCCTAGCCCTTTACTCTTCTCTTCTCCTTCTGGGACACCAATGATTCTTATATTTATGCATCTCTCATTGTCCATCATTTCCCTGAGATCCAGTTCCATTTTTTCCATCTTTCTTGCCATTTATTCTTTTGTGTGCTCTAGTTCAATTGTTCTGTCTTCTAGCTCACTTCTCCCTTCTGCTTCTTTGAATCTGCTATAATGTGTCTCTGATATATTTCACATTTTCTCTACTGTATCTTTCATTTCTATGAGCTCTGCCATTTTACTGTATAATCTTTTGAATTCTTCCTTATGCTCTTCTGTTGTCTTTCTGATGTCCTTTATTTGTGTTTGTAAAAGTTCTCTTTCTCTGGTGGTTTTTGATCGAGCTTCATTCCATTGTGATCAGAGAAAGTGCTTTGAGTAATTGTGCTTTTAAATTTGTAAAGACCTGTTTTGTGTCCCAGCATGTGATCTATCCTGGAGACTATTCCATGGGCACTAGAGAAGAATGTGTATCCTGGTGTTTTGGGGTGCAACAATGTACATATGTCTGTTAGGTCTAATTCATTTATCAAGTTCTTTAACTTTTCTGTTTCCTTGTTGATCCTCTGTCTGGCTGTTTTATGGAGGAGAGCAGTGTATTGAACTCTCCAACTCTTATTGTTGATATGTGTGGCTCCCTTCAGTTTTGCCACTTTTGTCAAATGGCAGTTTGTCAGTTTGTCTCACGTATTTTGGCACTCCTTGATTCGGAGCATTGACATTTATGATTGTTATTTCCTCCTGGTGAATTGTCCCTTTTATTAATATATAATGTCACTCTTTGTCTCTTATGATGCCTTTATATTTAATGTCTATTTTGTCTGATATTAATATGAAAACTCTTGCTTTCTTTTATTTGAGCTTGCACAGAACATCTTTTTCCACCATTTCACTTTCGATCTATTTGTATCTTTGTTTCTAAGATGAGTCTCTTGTAAGCATCATAGCTGGATTATATTCCTTAATCCATTCTACCAATCTCTATTTTTTAAGTGATAGATTTAGTCTGTTAACATTCAAAGTTATTACTGTAAAAGCCTTTCTTGAATTCACCATCTTATCTTTTGGATTTTACTTGGAGATCTATATATTCTTTTCCCTCTTTGTCTTTTTATGCTTTAAGCTACCCTTACTGGTACTCTTCAATTCTGTGCCCTCCTCCAGACCTCCCTCACCTTTTTTTTTTCAGCCAACAGAACTACTGCTAGTATTTCTTGTAGGGCTTGTCTCTTGTTGACAACTTTTTTCAGCATTTGCTTGTGTGTGAAAACTTTAATCTTTCCCTCAGTTTTGAAGGACAATTTGTCTGGGTACGGAATTCTTGGCTGTAAGTCTTTCTGTTTCAGGATCTTAAATATATCATACCACTGCCTTCTCACCTCCATAGTGCTGGTTGACTAATCCAAACTCAGTTTTATGTGGTTTCCCTTGGTGTAGTAGATTGTTTTTCTTTTGCCACTTTCAGGATTTTCTACTTCTATTCAACATTTGACAGACTGATTAGTATGTCTTGGGGAAGGCCTATTTAAATTTATTCTATTTGGAGCTCATTGAACTTCTATGATTTGCATATTTATGCCCACTATAAGGGTTGGGAATTTTTCTCCCATTATATCCTCACTAATCTTCCTAGCCCTTTACTCTTCTCTTCTCCTTCTGGACACTGATGATTCTTATATTTGTGTACTTTGTTTTGTCCATTGTTTCTCTGAGAGTCAATTCAAAATTTTCCATGTTTTTTCCCATTTGCTCTTTTGTGTGTTCAAAATCAGTTGTCCTGTCCTCTAATTCACTTATTGAATTATGTTATTGTTTCTTCTGCCTCTTCAAATCTGCTGTTGTGTGTCTCTAGTATATTTTTTATTTGGTCTACTTCCTCTTTAATCTCTGTGAAATCTGCTATTTTTCTATTTATACTTTCAAATTCCTCTATGCTCTTCTAGTGTCTTTTTTATTTCTTTTATGTCACTAGCCATCTGATTGATTTTATTTAGCAAAGTTATATGAACATCTTTGATTAGTTGTTCCAAAGTCTGTGTCTCCTCTGGTGTCTTAATTTGGTCATTAGGCTGGGCTCTATCTGTCTGTTTCTTCACATGGTTAGTGAGCTTCTGTTGCCTTGGAGGCATGTAAATACCTTGATAGGGTTCCTTTGCTAACTTTCTCATCCCTGACTCCTGGTCTGTGCGTTCCAAAGGGCTCCCGGCCTCCATTTGGAGATGGGCACATTAGGCTGTTTGCACCAGCTGGATGGTCTCTGGTTCTCTGTGTCTCTGTTCTTCAGCTTTTGCAACCAGGGTTTCCCTATGTGGGGTAGAGATTCTTCCAGGTCACTCACACCCTGGAATTGACATTCCCAGTCACCTATTTCATTACAAATATCCTTGAGTATTCACGTATTCTGTGTTCTCTCTGGAACCTTTGTCTGGTCATTTGGCTGGGTCATTACTGCCTAGATCTTCACATGCTTTGTGATTTTCTGTTGTGTTTGGGGCCTTTGTTTGTATCTTGTTATATTTATCTTGCAAGTTGGTTTCCTTCACTCATCTAAAATTTTATATTTAGTTGGTTTTCATTGAAGGTTTCATTTTGTACTTAGTTTACCAGTAATTCCCCACCAAATCAAGGTCCAGATCTCATGTAGGGGTACAGTTCAACTTGCAGGGCTATTAGAAGCTAAGCTTGGATGTACGGGTAGTTCAATGGCAGAATGGCTGCCCACCACACAGGAGACCAGAGTCAACTCCCAGTTCGTGCACTCCCCCCAAAATAAAGAAAGATAATAATAAAATAAAGACATGAAAACCAATGAGAACAAAAACAAAACACACCTCAAAAGTAATAGCTGCCAGAGTCAAAATGAGACATCCCAAGATATATTGGGAGTGAACTCAGATTGGTGCTGATCAAAGGGAGAGGAAATTTAAGAAAAAAAAAATGAAATAAAATAATAAAAATATATAAAATAAGAAATAAAAATAATTGATAAAAAATAGCTATAAAATAATGAAAACAATTATGCTACTAGTAAAAAATATATAGAAAGAATGTACTTATAAAAAAGGTGAAAAGAAAAACAAGAATATTTAGAAATGAGTAGTGTGATGTTTGCCCTTTCTCACCAGCAGGTGGCAATCCTGAGGCTCCTCCCTTAGGCTTCCCCTTCCTGGCCACAGGGTCTCAAGGATGGCATGCTTGGGGCGGGGGGCTGCTCCCATCCAGAAGTGGATGGACTGCTGTTCCCTGCCAGCATGACTGGGAGTTGACCAGCACCTGGGGGGTCAGCTGACCTGCAGTGTTGCTGGGTCCATCAGATACCATGCCTATGGGGTAGATATTCCTGCACCCGGCCAGGTGATCACTCCCACTGCCCAGAGGCCTGTCCCCTCATTATTTCTCCCTTATGATGGATGATCAGGTCTGCCTCTGGAGTCTCTGTGAGCACTGTCCATTATAACCTGTGTGGGGAGGTCTCCCCATCCCGCAGCTGGGCAGACTGGAGCCGAGGACAGTCAGCTCCCTCCTATTGCACCTCCCCACACAGTGCGGCCTGTCCCATTGGGGATTTGGTCACCTGACCCACCTCCCTGTCCCTGTCCCTACACTCCCATTCTCCTCCCCCAGACTCCCTAGAGACCCTGTTTGATCACTTACATGCATCAGGACTGCAGTCTTGGTCATTTTCTCCCTGTTAACCATCTTGTTCCATGGAGCAGGGGTGAACTCATTCCACTCTGCTCTGCCATCTTCCCAGAAGTCTCTCCCCTACCCCGCCTTTTTTTTTGCATGGGCAGGCACCAAAAACAAAACCTGGGTCTCAGGCATGGCAGGCGAGAATACTGCAACTGAGCCACTGTAGCCTGCCCTCCCTTGTTTTTTTAAAAAACAGATTTGCAGGGTATAGAATTATTTGTTGCCATTTTTCTTGTTTTCAACACTTTAAATGTGCCATTCCACTGCCTTCTTGCCTCCATGGTTTCCGTGATAAATTGGTACTTAGTCCTATTGAGGCCCCTTGTATGTGGCACATTATTTCTCTCATGTCTTTCAGAATTTTCTCATCTTTGGCATTTGGAAGTTTGTTATAATATGTTGTGGTGTGGGTCTATTTGGGTTTATCCTCTTCACTGACTTTTTGACTTTTTTCTCCAGTCTGCTCTGATCTCATCCCTGTAGGGAATTTTTAATTTCTGTTACTGTGATTTTCAGCTTTGTTCAGTTCTGTTTTAAATTTGTTTTTTCTATTGATACTCTCTTTGTGTTCATCCATCATTTTCTTGATTTCCCTCAGCTCTTTCCATGTTTTCTTTCAGTTTTTTGAGCATGTTTAGGATCATTTAAAAAAAAATTAGGTATGTCCTAGGTCTGGTCCTCCCCATTGATGGTATATAATGCTTTACTTTTCTCCTCTGCTTGAACCATTACTTTGTATTTCTCTGTATGTTTTGTTATCTCTTATCGAAAACTGGATGTTTTGCTATTTTAATGTGTTATCACTGAAATTTAGACTCTGCAGCATCTATTTCTTTAACTAGTAACCAGCAAGTATTACTACAGAACTTTCCTTGAATCCAAGGAGCAAACAACAAAAATAGTATGGCAAAAAAGAAAATGGCTTTCCCAGTTGTGATAGCTAGATTCAGTTGTCAACTTGGCCAGGTGAAGGTACCTAGTTCTGTTGATGTGGACATGAGCCAATGGTACATGAACCTCATCTGTTGCTCATTACAGCTGCAGTTGGCTAGGAGGCGTGCCTGCTGTAATGAATGATGTTTGATTTAATTGGCTGGTGCTTAAATCAGAGAGTGCAATGTAGCACAGCCCAAGCAACTCAGCATACCTCACCTCAGCACTCACAGCTCAGCCCAGGCCTTTGGAGATGCAGAAAGAAATCACCCTGGGGAAAGTTGTTGGAACCCAGAGACCTGGAGAGAAGGTCAGCAGAGATCACCTTGTGCCTTCCCACATAAGAAAGAACCTCAGTGGAAAGTTAGCCGCCTTTCCTCTGAAGAACTAATGAAATAAATCCCCTTTTATTAAAAGCCAATCCATCTCTAGTGTGTTGCATTCCAGCAGCTAGCAAACTACAACACCAGTCTTTGCAGATTGTCCCCTGTGAGGGCTCTATTTCACAGCTTTTCCATACAATGGGATTAAAGAATAGCTTGAAGCCAGAATGTAGGGGACTGACTCCCTGATCATTTCTCTGCATGTATTTTATCTTTGGCATGCACATGTGGCCCTAGGGATTCTCCCATTTACAAGGACATGAATGTCCCCTCTTCCCTAGGAAATAGTTTCCTTAAGGTCCCAGGCACTGCATGCTATGTCGTATAGCCAAGAATCCTTGCCTTGGGTAGCCATGAATTGAGTTTTTCTCCCACAGTGTTCTTTAGGACTGCTCTTTGAGCTGCTTTCTACACATAGGACAAGTTCTGGGATTTTGTACACACAGGACAAGTTCTGGGATGGCAATCCTGTAAAGAGTGTCCTCATTCAGTCTCCCTGGCTGACACCAGACAGACTGGGCCTAGCATATATGCTCCTAGTTTGTGCTTGAGGGTTACTCTGCTCCCTCTGGAACCCAGACCAGGGACCTGCTTTGGGAGCCCAGTCCAGCTCTGTGCCACTCTGGTGAGGGGATGGGGAGGAGCCAATCAAGGCACCACAAGTTCCTGTCATTCTAAACTTGCCTTTTTCTTGATTCAGCACACACCATTACTGCAATCCTTTAATTGTTTTCTGGAGCTTTAAGAAAGATGTTTCTTTCAATTCTTGCTGGTTGTTCAGAGTCTTTGCACAGATAAAGCCCTGAAGCTTCTTCTACCACCTTGAACAAGGCAGGGCATTGTAGGAGATTCTCAAGAAACTGAAAAGACAATCTGTAGAATGGGAGAAAATGGTGGCCAATCATTTATCTGGTATGGGTTTAATATCCAGAATATATAAAGAGCTCCTGCAGCTTAATAATAAAAAGACAAATAGCCCAATTTAAAAATGGACAAAGGATGCCAATAGTCATTGCTCTAAAGAAGATATACAAATGGCCGATAAGCACATGAAAAGATGCTCAACATCTTTAGCTATTAGAAAAACGTAAATGAAACCCATAGTAAGATAACTCTTCACACATGCTATGATAGCTGTTATTTAAAAAATATAAAATAACAATTGTTGGTGAGGATGCAGAGAAATAGGAACCTTCGTATGTTGTTGGTGGGAAGGTAAAGTGGTGTCACTGCTGTGGAAGACAGTTTGGTGGCTCCTTAGAAAGTTAAGCGTAGAATTACCATATGGCCTGGCAACCCCACTTCTAGAAATATATCCAAATAAATTGGAAACTGGGAACCAAACTGCTGTTTTTACACCAGCACTTATAGCAGCATTCTTCACAGATAATGTGTTTTTGTTTGGGATGATGAAAGAGAGCTGCATAGATAGTGGTGAAAGTTAGACAACATTGTCAATATGCTTTATGTTACATAAACATACACTTAAAATGGGTAAGATGTTTTTAGCATATATTCTGCCACAATAAAAAATGAAAAAAAGAATAAAAAATGAAATATTTTATTTTACCTTCATTTATTCCTTCTCCAATGCTTAGCTTTTCCTTATATAGGTCCACATTTCTGATCCATGTAATTTTCTTTTTCACTCAATAACTTAACATTTTTGCAAGGCAGGTCAGTAGTTAAAAAAATTCCCCTAATTTGTGTTTCTCTGGGAAAGTTTTTATTTCTCCTTCACTTTTGAAGAATAATTTTGCGGGGTATAGAATTCTAGATTGGTGGGTTTTTCCTTCAACACTTTAAATCTTTCTTCTACTCTTTCTGAGTCACTCCCCCAGGACTGACCTGATGGCCCTTCTCAGATTACATGTGAGGGGCGATGGTCACCCTGGGTGGGTACCAGAGGCCTGCTGACCTCCAGGCCCCCAGCTTCCACACCCGTGGAAATGGGGCACACTTGATGACCATGTGTGGACTCCTGTCAGTGGGAAGAAAGAGTCAGTCACAATTCATGAGTCTGACCACCTCCAAGCAGTGGCAGGACAGGGAGGGGAAGTTACAAGGAACTGGTTGGTGGTGAGGGCTATCTGAAATGGTTTGCCTGAGGTAAAGCACGGATGAGACATTAGACAAGTGGGTTTAACGTCAGGAAACTGACAGGCATAATGCTGCCCCATGTCCTGTCTCCTTGCCAACTTCCTGTGTCTGTAGGTTGGGGGATGACAGGAAGGACAGGTCCTGAAGATTAAGGAACTTGACCTGTGCGGGGTGGAGGGGGGGAGTGGGGGCAGGTGACACCTAGAGATGCAGGGTGACAACATGTGGGGACACTGACACATACACACAATGCCGTCTCCTTTGCAGGTCATTGTGGGGAGCATCTTTGAAGTGGTTTGGGCTGCCATCAAGCTGGGAACCTCCTTTGGGATCAGCATGCTGCAGGTGCTCCACTTGCTGAGGATCTTCAAAGTCACCAAGTACGTGGTCTTTGTGCTCCCAGGTGCAGGACAGGGTGCGAGGTGTGGAATGTGTGCTCTTGGATGCAGGACAGGGTGGGAGGTAAGCAGCTCTGGCCCAGCGAGTTTTGCCAGCAATAGTGTAAGGAATTCAGGGTGCCAGCCTGTATCTCAGTCATCAGGATGTTCTTTTTGTGGCTTATAATTAGCTTACATTTTAAAAGGTGGTTATGAAGCAGCACATGCTGAGATACAAGTCCATCCCCAGCAGAACACCTTTGCCTTGGGGCTGCTTCTAGCTCGGTGCTGCCAGCCCTCTTTCTAGTTATCCAGATAGCTAGCAGTCTGCTATTTCAGACCATCCTCTGTCATGAACCCCCCATTCTTGTCTCCCCAACCTTCAAAAGATGAATTAATAGAGAAAAATGCAAGTTAACAGATAGAAGTGTTTTCATCTTCTGAATCTACCCACCTACCTTGCAGCCCCCACTCTAGAGAAGGGAGAGAGCTCAGGGTGACCTGTGGAGGCCTGTGTTGGAGTGGCCCCTGAGGCCTGAGCCCATGGCCTCCAAGAACCAGCCTGGAGCCTCCAGGGCCCCCTGCCCAGCCTGCTTCCTCTGCTCTCTCCATTCTTGGGTGTGACCCTATGTTGTGAGTCTCCTGAGATGAGGATGCTGAATTTCCAGTTTTACCCATTTGATCCTCAAATAACCCTGTATGCATGTTGCTCCATTCTGCATAGAAGAACTGATGGAATGCAGTTAGTGAGGGGAGCTGGGACAAAATCTGGTCCCCGTCCTGCCAGAGGTGGGAGTGGAGGGCAAGAGGGACAAAAACTCTTCCACCACAATTCTACCAGTGGCAAAAGCTGGAGGTCACCCTCTCTTAACCGTGGTTGACCAAATGGGAACCCACAACTGTCCTGGGTTCACCTCACCCTGGTTTCTGAGGCTGCGATGCCACCAGCAGCTGAAGTGCAGGATGCCAGCACCCCCTGGCCCTTCAGTGTCCTTGGCAGACTGGGCCATGTCCTTGCAGGGTCAAGCACCAGACCTGCTGCCACTGACCCACTCGGTCCCACATGGGCACCACCCATCGTGAATGGGGACATCTCTCTGAGTAGGCCAAGTCCCATCAGTCTTTCACCATCCACTTTAACTCTCAGCCCAAGACTTCTGTGGACATGAGGGTGTATGTACAGCAGAGTTTAGGCTGGCCTTCTGTGGGAATTCAGGCCAGTTAGGTCTGCCAGCACTTGCTGAGCATTTAAGGTGGCATGTCCTTAGCCTTCTGCCGCTTTCCTTGAGATTCCAAGGGAGAGGGGCCTGGTGAGTGCCAGCAAAGGCTGCCATAGCACCCACTGTCTCAGGGGCTTCAGGAAGAGGATGGTCCTTAATTGCCTGGAGGAGGGCCAGCCTAGATCCCTACTCACCCAGGCAGGTGGCTGGATTCCTTTTAGCCCATCCGCCCACCAGCCCTCAGGCACCTTGAAGAGAACTGGGGGTGGTCTGGGCCTCCTGGATTTTAGACTGTGTCCAGCTTTGTGTTTCATTCTGCTTGGAGAGGTGACCTCTGACCCTGTCATGGCCAGCTCAGTGAAGTGGATGGCTGGACCTGGGTGGGGCTTTCCTGCCTGGGTGCAGGGCTTGGCAACCAGAAGAGAAGCAGTGCAAGCTCTCAGGAGCCCAGAGCAGCACAGGGGGTGGGCCTGAGGTGAAGAAGAAGAAATAGGTAACAGCTGAGGATTAGGGTGAAGAGCAGAGCTTCGTGTTGTCAGGCCTTCACCTTGGTTTCCTCACCTGTAAAATGGGGACAGAAGTAGTATTTACCTCCAGGATTTCAGTCACACTTGTAAAATGTTTACTATAGGGTCTTGTAAATGGTGGATGCCTAATAAATGCTAGCTGTTGATGTTATTGTTATTATTTTCTTCATACCTGAAGTAATGCTCAAGGAGCAACAGATGATTCCATTTAAGAAGGGAGGGGCATTCCAGGGTGAGGGTATAGCACGTACAAAGGAACAGAGGCATGTTAGGGTGTCCCTGGTGGCTTGGGGGTGACTCACTTGGACTTCTGAGAAATCTGTGCACCCTGGGTCTCCTGAGAAAGTTCCCTCCAGGACTGGAGGCTATACCTGGAGGAGGCTATTGCCCTCCAGGAGTGTTTGTGTGGCAGGATGAGGAGGAGAAGAGCATTGAGGGAGGCCAAGAAACCTCAATCCTGTCACATCCCCACCCCAAGTGCAGGCTCCAGACCACTCATGGTTCTTGGAGGTGCTTGCCACTGAACACACTGCCTGGTGCAGCTGTGCTTTTATCACAAGCTGGACTTGCTGCTGAAGTCTGGTCTGTGTTCTGGCTCAGCTCCATTATCTGCCTGCTGATAACAGACAATTGGAGGACCTGTGGCTGATGGATGTTGCAGGGAGAGGGAGAGAGAGAGTGGGCCAAGGATGAAGTCTGGGTTTTCTGGCCACCTGATGGATGGTGGCATTTTTCTGCTGAGAAGAGTGACAGGAGGAGGAGCAGGTTTGAGATAGAAATGGTGAGCTGAGCGCCGGTCACGTGTCTGTGCCTCCCAATGGGCCTCCAGGTAGAGAAGTCCAGGATGGTGGGTCTCAAACTCCAGGGGAGATTTCAGTGGGAGCATCAGGGCTCAGAAGGGCACAGAAGGCACAGGCTGAGAGCCAAGGGCCAGATAAGGGTGAAGCTCAGTGTCCAGACCTGCCTGTCTCCCTCCAGCTACTGGAACTCCTTGCGGAACCTGGTCATGTTGCTGCTCAACTCCCTGAAGTCCATCATCAGCCTCCTTTTCCTGCTCTTCCTCTTCATTGTGGTCTTTTCTATGCTGGGAATGCAGCTGTTCGGGGGACAGTAAGTGGTGCCCTAGAGGAGAGGGTATGAGCTGCATTCCACTTGGAGTTTGAGTTCTGAGCAGACAGTTCTGCTGCTGATCTCCTCCACCTGCCTTCCCTCCCTGAAGGTGCTCAGTGGGAATTTGGGGAGTTAACCCTAGGCTGGTGACTCTGAGGAAGCAGCCCATTGCAGTCTGTAAAAAGCTTCTGATGGAACTGCTGCTTCCCAAGACTTCTTATTTTTCTCAGGTTCAACTTTCAAGATGAGACTCTGACAACCAACTTTGACACCTTCCCAGCTGTCATCCTCACTGTCTTCCAGGTAAGGTTCTCTGCACACTCCTGGTCTGCTCACTTCTCATCTCCTTGGGTGCCGGGAAGGTATCCTCTTCTTGGTTCCTGAGCACAGCTCAGACAGCTGGCATATCAGACAAACTTTCCACAATATGTAAGAGATCACATAGGGGGCAGGCCACAGTGGCTCAGTAGGCAGAGTTCTCACCTGCCATGCCAGAGATCCGGGTTTGATTCCAGGTGCCTGCCCATGCAATAAAAAAAAAGAAAAGAAAAGAAAAAGAGATCACATAGGAAATAAACATAGGCAGGTTTGCAATGTGTGGGTCTCCAGTTCTAGACCCCGGCCTGATTGGAAGGGAAGCTGGATGCTACAATGCCATCTAAGGGGCAAGTTTAGTTCCTTAGGGACCAGACCATCTGGCAGATACTGGGCTTCAAGTCACTAACTTATCTTCTTGACATCTCAGACCTGGCATCATGTCTCTCTTTTCTTCTCTGAGAACAAAAACACAAACACTCCTTAAACACCTCTCCCCAGTGTCTAAGACCACAATAGGCCCCTCAGTTCTCTTTTGTATCTGGAGCCCATGCTCCAACCAAGTTCCTTGGAAGTCAAGGCTGTGGGCCCATTTTCTGCCATGACTGACCTCACCAATATGTTGACACCACTGTATTTCCACTCTACTGACTCTCTCTGTGTGCCATGTCAGAGAGCATGTTGTCTCACCCACCATGACCCTTGGGAAAGTCTCACAGGCTGCATAACCTCCAAGTCATGGATTTTGCTTGATGTCCCTAGCCTCTTAGACTGTCAACCCTACGGAACTTGTTTTTGTGCTTCCTATCCCTTGCTCTTAGTTCCTGTCAGCCCAGGCTCAGCTCACCATTCTTATTGCTTAGCCTTGTATGCCCTCCTTCTGGTTCCCTTTGTTTGCCATTCAAAATTCCTCTGGACAGTTGTGGTCCTGTGGCCACACAGGAAGAAGTAACCTCTCCTCATCAGCCTCCTTTGCTCAATCACCAAGTGGATCACAATTCCTCGGAAAGTTTATGTGGCTAAAACTGTTCTTAAATTACAAAGCATACAATGAAAACAGGAAATTATGGCCCATCCATGCAAAAAAATATTTGACAGAATTCATTTCTCAGGAAGCCTAACCATAGAAATTACTGGCCAAAGATATTAAATCAACTGTTCTAAATATTCTTAATGAGCTAAAAGAAACCATGGACAAAGACCTAAAGGAAATCAGGATTAGGTATGAACAAATAGGGAATGCTAATAAAGAGACAGACATTTTAAAAAGAAGGCAAGTGAAATTCTAAAGGTAAGCAATTCCACAGAAATTGACCACTTGTTAGATCACAATGAAAATTCCCACTGAATTAAAGAATTGTTACCCTACAGAACACGTTCTTCATATCATTTAAATAGACTAGAGACCATTGAGATAAAGTCATTTTAAGTGTTCCCTATATTTGAAATCTGAAAGGTGCACTACTAAATATTGGTGTAAAGAGGAAATCACAATGGAAATGATAAAATGTTTAGAATGGAACAAGAGCATAAAAACTTATGAGATAAAGCTAAGTTAATACTTAGAGGGAAATTTAAATTTTAAATGGAGTGATCAAAATACAAGAAAGACTGAAGATAATTAAGTACTCATCTCAGGAATGTAGAAAAAAGAATAATAAACTGAAGAAAACCTGAGAGCAGGAAAATCATAGTATATGAGCAGAAATGAATGAAACAGAAAATTAAAACCCAGTTGACAAAATCATGATAAGCTTGTTCTCAGGAAGACTAATAAAGTAGAAAACTTGATAGCAAGTCTGATAAGAGAAAAAAAGCACAAATAAAAATTAAAGTTCTAAAGGGAGATATGATACAGAAAAGGGGGAGATTTTTTCGAAGCCACAAAGAATACAAGGGTGATTGAAAACTTAAATGCATTTTTTTTTTTTTTGTTTTTTTTTTTTTTTAAGAGAGAGGGAGGAAGGGAAGGAAAGACAGAGAGAAGGAAGGAAGGATGGAAGGAAGGAAGGGAGGAAGAAAGGGAAACATCTTTAAACATTTTCTTGTTTTATTATATTTTGTTTGTTTGTTTGTTTTTTACATGGGCTGGGGCCGGGAATCGAACCGGGGTCCTCCGGCATGGCAGGCAAGCACTCTTGCCCGCTGAGCCACCGCGGCCCGCCTTAAATGCATTTTTATAGGAAAAGATAAATTACTTAAATTGGCTGAAGAAGAAATCAAAACTCAGATAAAGTCATAACCATTAAATAAATTGAACTGTAGCCTGTCTGCTTCCTGCCCTGGATACAGTCAGTTACAGAGGTGAGTTTTACTGACTTCAGAAAACAGAAAATAACTGTCTTAACTCATTTCACAGAAGGGAATGAATCACTCATGAGACTAGTACAGCCTTGATTCTAGAGCCAGAAGTAGGCAAAGCAATGTGTCCCTGGCCCCTAAGCACTGCCCCACACAGAGGACACCCAACACTTTGGCTTGGTCAGGTGGACACCAACAGTCCAAAATAAAACAATCAAAACTCAAACCCTGCTGGGTATTAAAAAACAGAACCTCATAGCTAAACAATAATTTATTAGCAGAATTCCCTGTCTTTACAGGTTAAAAGAGGAAACTAATCATGTCAGTAGATGCAGGGAAAAATATCATTGATGTCAACTTTCATTCATAATAAAAGCATCTTATCATACTAAAAATCAATAGGACTTTAAAAAAAACTCGTAAAGATTATTTCCAAAAAACCCAGAGTAAGGAGGGTGATAGCTAAAGGGTCCTTTGGGGGGGGTAGGTGTGGGGGGATGAAAGTGTTTTCAAATTGACTGTAATGATCATTGCACATATCTGTGAATATATTAAAAGCCATTGAATTGCATACTTTAAATGGATGAATTATATGTGAATTATACTTCAAGAAAGCTGCTATTTAAAAAACTCATAGCAAGCCTCATAAATAATAGTGAAATATTAGAAACATTATCATTAAAAAACAAGGAAGCCTAATGTGCTGGTTTGAAATTGTAGGTACCCCAGAAAAGTCAATCTCTAATCCTGATTCAGTACTGCAGAGTGGAATCTTTGATTAGGTTGTTTCCATGGAGATGTGAAATGCCCAATTGTGGAGATGCTCAACTGTGGGTAGGACCTTTTGATTAGATGGAGATGAGACTCCACCCACTCAAGGTGCTTAGTTTACTGGAATCCTTAAAAGAGCTCACAGAGAAAGAGGTCTGAGTCAACAGGGATGCAGACATTTAGAGATGCAGGGAGTGCTGACAGACATAGCCCTGGTGCTAAGCAAGGACTCACAGAAATAGCTGGAACATGAAGAGAAGAAATCTCCGGCCCTGGGAGAGGCTAAGCTCAGAGATGAAATCCAGAGTTTGCCCCAGAGCAGCTATAGTATGGCCCAACAGATGCTTAGAGAGGAAGCCACTGGCATCAGAAGCTGGAAGCAATGGAACCAGGAAGGAGGATCAGCAGACACCAGCCACATGCCTTCCCATGTAACAGGCATCAGCCTTACTTCAGTCAAAGTTTCATTCTCTGGATGCCTTAATTTGGACATTTCTGTGGCTTTAGAGCTGTAAACTTGTAACTTAATAAATTCCCTTTATAAAAGCCAACCCATTTCTGGAATATTGCATTCTGGCAGCATTAGCAAACTAAAGTACCTAGTATTCAGGCATTATAAGTCAGTGTTATGAAGTGAGGGAGAAAGTCTGGAAAGAATTAGACAAACTTGTTATTATTTGCAAGTGATTTGATTGTTCATATAGAAAATCCAAGATAATCTGTTAGAAATAATGAGAGACTTCACTAATATCGCTGAACCCAAGATTGAAGTACAAAAATCAATAGCTTTCCTATATAACATTATTCATTTAAATAAGAAAACTCTCATTCATTGTAGCAACACAATATGTTATAAGGTTCCCAGGAATAAATCTAACAAAAATTATGTCAGACTTGTATGGGGATAATAACATAATGTTAGTGAAGGACCTCAGAGTAGGGCTGAAGATGTGGAGAGATGCATTATAAATGGGAAGGCTTGAAATGATAAATGTGTCAGTTCTCCCAGTCTAGTCTGTGAATTCAGTGCAATCCAGATCAGATCCCAACAGGACTACACTTGGAATTTAGCATATTGATTCCAATATGGAGAGCTAATGTCCAAGAACAGTCAAGACATTTCTAAAGAGCAAGAAGGGAAAGTTTCCCCTGCATACATCAAGACATTTTTTAAAGCTAAGTAATGAAGATAGTGTGTTTCATATATATATATATATGTATATATATATATATATATATGTATATATAAACACAAAACATCAAGTGAACAGACCAGGGAGCCCGAACATAGACAGAGATTTATGGCAGCAAGATGGCATTATCATTCCACAGGGGAAAGATGATGTGTTAAAAAAAATGGGTCTGGGAAAATTGGCCGTATGGAAAAAAAAGGACTCTGACCTCACCGCCATGCGTACGTAAAACAACAGACTCCAGTTGGAATAGACACCTAAATATGAAAACTGAAACTTTAAAGGTATCTGAGGAAAGTATTTATGACCTTGGAATAGGGAAGGGTATCTTAAGCCATGAACAGTAGGGACCATAAAGGAAAAGACTACTAAAATTTATTAGCTAAACTTCTTTATAATGCAAAAATAAGTTTAAAACAGACAGAAGGCATGAAGACATTATTTACAGCAGGCATTTCAGATGGATGCATATATGCAAGGGTGCATTAGGAAGCCTCGCAGAGTGAGGGAGGAGACCCCCAGGAGCGTGGGTCCCGGCAGTGAAGAGGACGAGACTGGGAAACAGTGAAGGTGTGAGGACTGGGGGTGCATGTGCTGCTGCTGAGGTGAGATCCAGCCACTTGGGACCCTGAATAAAAACTGGAAACCTCTGAAGTATCTGTAAGGATGCACCAGTAAATTGAAGGAAAACTATGCATTGGTTTATAGGAAAAAGTAGATTTATATGTATCGAAATGGATAAACTACAGAGATATAATATGGAATACAAACAGCTGCAGGGTGTGCACAGTTTGAGCCCATCCTCAGTGTCTGGAGGTGCCTGCTGCATTTTCCTGCAGACAGGACGTGTCATGTGTCCTCACCAGGCACTGGGGTGAGCAAGATGGTGTAGAACTTCCCAAAGGACCCTGATGCACACATGACCCGAGAGAAACAGTTTTCCTTTTGAGTGTGGACTTACGAGTGTGTGTTATTTGATCCTCCTGTACTTTCCCCAAAACAGCCACAGAAGAGAGTGGTGTTCTATGCAGCAGGGATTGCACCTAGTGTCCTTGCCCTGCAGGCTGATGTGGGGCCCTCAGGGAGGCCCAGTTCCCTCAACGGTCAACAGCCAGAGGGCAGCTCTGGGCCTGACAACTCCTGTGCTCAGCGCTGCCTCTGAGCCGCCCTGGACACCACTGCCCCCTTTTCCTGTGTGGAACAGCCCCTTGTTCCCGGCTGACACCTGAGCTGTACTCACCTTTGCAGGTCTAAACAGCTTTGCTGCTGGCACTTGTGGAAGTTTTCTGGGGGCCACAGAGGCAGCAAACCTGGGCCACAGGCATGTGGGTACATGTGTGCCAGGTGGAGGTGGCGTTGCAGGCATGTGGGTGCTTATGTATCAGGTGCAGGTGTGTGGTTGTGTGTGTGCCAGGTGCAGCCACCCTGCAGGCATGTGGTGCATGTGCTGGGTGCAGATGTGTGGGTGCATGTGTGCCTGGTGGAAGCGGCCATGCAGGCGTGTAGGTACATGTGTGCAGGGTGCAGGTGGCCATACAGGCATGTGGGTGTGTGTGGTGGGTGCAGGTGTGTGGTGGGTGTGTGCCAGGTGTAGGTAGCCCTGTGGGCATGTAGGTGCATGTGCTGGGTACAGGTGTGTAGGTGTGTGTGTGCTGGGTGCAAGTGGCCCTGTAGGCATGTGGGTACATTTGTGTTGGGTGAGGTGTGTGTCAGGTGCAGGTGTGTGCTGGGTGCTTGTGCTGGGTGCACGTGTGTGGGTGTGTGTGCCAGGTGCAGGTGTGTGCTGGGTGCAGGCGTGTGGATGCTTGTGTGGGGTACAGGTGGTCCTGCAGGCCTGTGGGTGTACGTGTGTGCCTGGTGCAGGCAGCGTACATGTGTGTGGGTGCATATGCCACATGCAGGCTGCTATGCAGGCATGTGGGTGTGTGTACTGAGTGTGGGCATTTGGGTGCTTGTGTGCCAGCTGTAGGCATCTACCTGCTGCTCCGTCTGCCCCACAGATCCTGACCGGGGAGGACTGGAATGTGGTGATGTACCATGGGATCCAGTCACAAGGCGGAGTCAACAAAGGCCTGTTCTCATCCTTTTACTTCATTGTCCTGACTCTGTTTGGAAATTGTATCCTTCTCTGGGAAGTTAATGGGCCTTGAGCTTTCTCCAGGAGCATAGGGTGAGGAGGCGAGCAGACTGAACCAGAGAGGCTCTTAGGAATGTGAGCCTGGAGAGCTGGGAGGGGGAGATGGTCTTTGCAGACCAGGAAGGGCACATGGTCTGAGCATGGGGAGCCAGTGGCAAATGGTGGGGCCTGGCATAGTGAGGCTGCAGGCACTTTGGTCACCAACAGCAGCAGTTGGCTTGTTTTTTAAACTGGAATATAGTTGATCCATTAATTTCTGGCATTAGTCTTAGAAAACCTTCTGC
Organism: Tamandua tetradactyla; assembly: GCF_023851605.1. Lineage (NCBI taxonomy): Eukaryota > Metazoa > Chordata > Mammalia > Pilosa > Myrmecophagidae > Tamandua > Tamandua tetradactyla. Next base: position 443,990 of record NC_135327.1, read on the forward strand.
TGTGGATAAATGTAAAGGTGCATGTAGGAGAATGACAGGGTCAGGCTGGGGGACCCGGCAGGGCAGGAGAGGCGGGTGGGCAGCAGTGTTTTGGGCACCCACAGGGCTGGATCTGCAGCGAGAGTCGGCGCCTAGTCCCTGGAGGCTGTTAAAGCAGATGCTCCAGCCCCAACCCAGGGCCCAGGCAGGAACATTCCTGCAGAGCCCAGGTGTTGTGCTGCTGGCTGCAGCCAAGAAAGTCCTAAGCTGTGGCCCATGTGCCCTGCTGTCATCTCTGAGGAAGGAGCATGTTGAGCAGCCTGCTGGCCCCTGGCCTGCCCACTCTCCCCATCTGTCCTGCCTGGTCTTCCTGTCTGTCCTACCCACTCTCCCTGTCTTGTCTGTTCTCCCTGTCTTGCCCGCTTGCGCTCCCTGCCTGTTCTCCCTGTCTGTCCTGCACGCTCACTCCCATCTGTGGCCCATGACCTGGCTCAGGCACTCTGCTTCTGTCTGCCTGTCTGCTCCCCTGACCTGTCACAGGCAGTGGCCCCTCATCTCCCACACCCTGTGCTGTGGCTGCAGATGGGTCCTCAGTCACACGCACAGACCCTGGTCCCCAGGGAGAGGTCTACGTCCCCCTGGGAGGCTGAGGCCCAAGGGTGGGGACTCAGTGGTGGCCACAGACATTCCCCTAGACATATACCAGCCTGTGCTGTCCAAAATGAGGCACCACCTCCCTGAGACAGAGGCCGGGCCCCTCCCATCCCTAGTCTCTCCTGCTGCCCAGTGTGTGCCTCTGGTCATCCCCAGCAACTATGCCCTCCCTCCTCAAGTCTGTACCTTGTGCTGGGGTATCCTGTCCTCTGGGCTCTGCTGACACCCTGAGCACACTTACCTGTGGTGGGACCCTGGGATGCAGCTCACCTGAGTCCAACTGGGGGGAGCACCTGCCTACCCCAGCCCGAGGCTTCTCTTCCCAGCAGGGGCATCACCTTGTCCTTGCCCGCAGCCACTGGGACAGTGGCTCTAGTCACTACAGTTCTACAGAGCACAAGGTTCTCAGCTGGGTGGCTGCCCCCAGGACCGTCTGGAGATGGGGTAGTGAGTGCACCTCCCCTCAAGTGGGTGGAGGCCAAAGGTGTTGCCTGGCACCTTGCAGTGCCCAGGATGGCCCCGCAGAGATTTCCTGGACCAGAAGCAGCCATGCTGGCCTGAGAGCCCTGGAACCAAGAGATAACTAGGAGGCAGCCCTGGGCGCCCTGGGCAGATGGGCAGGTGGGCAGGAATGGGGCTGGGCGCAGCTGGGGTGGCTCTTCAGGGCCCTGCTTTAGGGCCCAGATTGAGGGGATGCTGCCAGTCAGTGGTAGCATGAGCTGTGGGAAAAGTCACTTCCCAGGGTAGGACAGGAGAGCCTTGTGCAAGGAGAGGCCTGTGACAGCACAAGGGCACCCTGGAGAGATTCAGAGGGCCAGGCTGGGGAGGAGGTGGCCTTGAGTGGTCCTGCAGGGGTGGGGGCAGCCCTTCCTTGGGGTTCTGATGGGGCTCTCAGAGCCCTGGGTGTAGTGCTGGGCACTCAGCGGACTCTCAGAGCTGCTTTCCACCACAGAGAGGGAGGGACCCAAGCCTAGCCAAGGGCTGGAGCCCATAGGACCCAGCAGGTGACGGAGCCCCCTGGAGACTGCCAAGGCAGGGCATTTGTGGGGAGGAGTGGGAACAGATGCAGCGGTAGATGTGAGCAGAGCACAAGCCCTCATGAGGTGCAACAGGTGCAGGTATAACTAGCACAACCCCAGAGCTCAGGCTGAAGAGCTTGGGCTTAGGGGCAGTAGAGGAGGGTGGATGGTCCGGGACTGAGTGAAGGGGAGACTGGGAAGACTGTTAGGAGAGAGCTTGGCAGTGAGCAGAGTCTGGGAGCCTGGTGGGGCCTGAGGGGCCAGATGGATCTGGGTGGGCAGGTGGATGCCAAGGGCTGATGGACCTGTTATCCAAGGGGGACCGGGGCTCAGCTGGCGGGGAGGATGTGGGGGCCGAGTTCCCTTCCTTAGCTGGGGCCAACCAGACACCCTGCTGAATGTCTTCCTGGCCATCGCGGTGGACAATCTCATTAACACCCAGGAGCTAACCAAGGTATGTGGGCAGGAGGCCACCTTCAGCCCCATGCTGGGCAGGGAGGGGAGGGGAGGCCTACATAGCTCTGGTGAGGCCTGTGGAACCTGAGGAGCTGCGGGCCTGGGTGCAGCCTCGGGCCACCTGTCTAGGGGAGTCCCTGAGCATCTGGGCAGGCAGAGGTCAGTCTGCCACGTGGAGTGTGCAGGGAGAGAGCAGAGGCAGCTTGGAGAGACCTATGCCAGAAACGCTGAGGGAAACCTGGGCAGATGGCCCCAAGACGTCCCTGCCTGGGAGAGTGGCCTGGAAGGCAGGATAGAGTGTGGGGACCCAGAGGGGCTGTGTCACCTGGAGGGAGCCCTTGCAGCCTCAGGACTGAGGCTTCATTCAGGATAGCTGTGTGAGGAAGGGGGAGTCAGACACGAGAGGGATGGGTTAGCTGCGCTCTAGTGAAATTCCAGGTCTAAAGACCCTAAAGGCAGAGCATGGACACCAGTGGTCATCTCTGGTCAGTGAGGGGAAACTTGTGGTCATAAGGGCAAAGGGCCACCTGCTGCACCCTGGGCTGTGGGGTGGTGTCTCTATGTTCTCCCCTCCACAGACACTATCTACTCTTCATCTCTGGTCCAGGCCCAATGGGAGACAGGATAACACATGTCCCCCTCTGTGACTTCCCTGCTGGGGACACGGCTTCTCACTGCTTGGCCCTCCCCTGTGGTGCTGAGCACAGCACTGCTGGCATCTCACTGCTTTGTGACCTCCAACCCAGGCTCCCCTCCTTGTGCTTTGGCCCCTTGTGGGCTGCAGCTGCCCGAGCTGTGCTTTTGCTCTGCAACCCGGCTGTCACCTGCTGCCTGTGTATGTGCCCTACACTGTGTGGCTCCCACCCCACCCCACGCCGCACTGTGTATGCCCCTGAGCTCTGCCTGGGCCCCACCCCTGCACTGTGTGCACCCCAGAGTTCCGCCTGCAACCCACCCCCATACCGTGCCCGCCCCCGAGCCCTGCCAGCACTCACTGTCCCTGCACCAATGTCTGCGTGATTTTGTGTTGCCACATGTATGCCCCCACAGGAGTTTGTAGCACAGTTCAACAGTCCTGTCCCTGGCCCAGGCCCTCCCTGACAGAAGATCCAGAAGCCTGGAGCCAGGAAGGTGGAGGCTTAGGTGCCTCTTGGAGCTATGCTGGGTAGGAAGCCCCCCATCATCCACAGTGACCTGAGTGTTTCTTGTGCCTTCATTGTCCTTAGGCACTCACCAGCCCTTGGTTTCTGCCCAGCCTTCCTTTTCCACCCTGGTCCTTGGCCTGGTCCATGGTGGTGCCTGCGAGTCCAGCTTTCTTCCTTGCTCAGGCTTCCCACTTCTGAGAACTGAGCCAGACTGGACCTCTACTGAGCCCCAGGCAGGGCTGGAGAGTTGTGGCAGTGTTGGGAGAGCTCTGTGGTGTCAAGGTTTCCTGGGCAGGGGCCAGGCCTGAGGACACCGTGAACTTGGCTATCTGCCCCACAGCCATCAGGGGCATGTCTGCTTGAGCTTTGAGGCGCTCATGGTCTCTTTGAGGTCTGCTATGGGTGAGAACCTTGTTTATGGGAACAGACATGCCTGATGCAGCCCGACCTTCAGGCTAACTGCCCTTGTTTGAGAATTCCCTTTCCTGGGGAGTTAGGATGGGAGGAGGCCCAGCTGGCTGGCTGCAGGCATTTGCTGAGTGACCATGAGTCCAAAGGCCACCACTTGACTCTTCCCTTTTTTATACCCTCAGAAACATCTTACAGCATTATTTATTCATTGAAATGAGTCAGTTCAAGTTTAGGACTTGTTTGTAGAACTTTTGGGGGAACTTCAGGAGACCCCTTGGAGTGACTGGGGAAGTCCCCTGCCCAGAGGGTCATAAACTAGGACAAATTCCGTAGCTCTGAGGAGGGACCCTGGGTCCTGGGCTTTTGTGGTATGTCCAGTTTTATCTCCTCTCTGGTCCTGAAGCCTGAAGGTCTTTTCACAGCAGTGGTAGAGTGGAAGGTAGCCAGCAGGTGGCTTAGTTCTAGCCATCTTCGTGTACCTGAATGCAGATTTGAGGACATTAGGGACTGTGTGCTGGGGTGCCCAGAGTCACCCGCGGTCCTGGGCCACCATGTCTACGTAGGAGGAAATGCAGTAGCCCCAGCAGCCAGACAGGCAGCGTGGAATCCTTAGCTTTTCACCTGGAGCCATGGACACTCAGAGCTCTTGTCTCCAGGCCCTGGGAGCAAAGCCTATGGGTTCCACTTAGCAACTTGTGGGTCAGACGAGAGGGTCTGTCGAGGAGCCACTGTTCCCCTCCTTGCACATGCGCACACACCTAGCCTCTACAGTGGAGAGCCTTGGGGGGGGGGCAGGCCAGGTGGGGAAGCCCAGAAGCAGTGCTGGCCCCGCTGGAGACACCTCAGCAACTGGGCCAGGGGTGTGCAGGTTCTAGAGCCTGCCCTCTGTCCTCGGGGTTCCTGCTCTGCAGATGAGGCCAGCATAAGGACAACACGCCCACTCTTGTGAGGAGCAAGTGGAATGGAAGGAGAGAAGAATTTGGATTTCGGCAAGTTGAGTCTGAAGTGCTGAGGGACAAGCAAGCAGAAATGTCCAGTCTGAGTTGGGCAACTGGGTCTGGAGCTCAGGAGGATCAGGGCACACGTCTGCATTGGGGGTCAACCTGGGAGTGCCTGTGCCCAGAAAGAGCAGGAGGGTGCCAAGGGAGCTTCTTGGGGGCCTCCCCTTCATGCAGTGGACAAGGAAAGGGGATACCCAGAGGGCTGCCTTCTGCAAGGTGTGGGGGGCTCCAGGAAGGAGATGCAATGGCATCAGAGTGAACACAGGGCTTGGTGGCCACTAGAAACTTCTGTACCTTCAAACAGAATGAAGAGGAGATGGAAGAGGCAGCCAATTAGAAGCTTGCTCTGCAGAAGGCCAAAGAAGTGGCTGAAGTCAGCCCCATGTCTGCCGCCAATCTCTCCATTGCCGCGTAAGGCTTTGAGATGGGGGTGGGAGAGGGGCTGCCGCAGCATCCCAGGCCTGGGTCCTCACCAGGGCACCCCTTCTGGAGGTTTCCATAGAGGTCCCCAGCCTTAGCTGTAGCTTGTGAGGACATGGCCCTTCCCCAGGAGCTGTGAACCCTGAGGTGGCTGTGGGAAGAGGGGAGCCGTTGAGCAAAGGGTAGGCCAGGGCCTGCTGTGGCAGTCTTTTGGCTGGGCAGCCTCAGGGTAGTCGAGGCCCCTGCAGCTGCCCCTGGTGGCATGAAGCTGAGGCAGGGAGTCTGCTCTCAGGGGACTGTAGGTGGTGTCTTGGCAGGCTGACAGTCTTGCTACAGCTTCCAAAGATGTCTCTGCACGGTTCCAGTGTTGGGTCAGAGGCCACAGGAAGACGGCGACGGGTAGCCCCCTGACCAGGAAAGGTGGGGGCAGGCAGGGGCTTCCATGGGACAGAACCCAGGCTTCAGTGCTCAGCAGAGCCCAGCCACACTGTAGTCACTTTCCTTTAGGTGTTCAGGGTTTCCCTGGGCCGAGCACCACAGAGGGCTGGGGCAGATGAGCCCAGGGAAGGCAGTGTGTGGAAGGAAGCAAGGGACTCTGGCATGGCCTGGCTGCGGTGCACCTCCAGGGCACAGAGCCTGGTCTACTCACAGAGGTGCTACACCTGGGCAGGCGCTAATGCCCCTGCCAGCATCATGAGCACTCTGCTCATCGGCCCCACCCTGTAGCCGGCCACCCTCTCTTTTCAGAGTGCCTAGACCATGAGTGACTTGTGCCAGGAGCGTGTGTGCAGTATGTGTGCACTGAGTGTGTGTGATGGCATGTGGGGGTCTGTGGGGGTCTAGGGCTCGTATGTCCTTGGCATGTGCTGAGAATGTGTGTCTGTGTGGTGGCCAGTTCTTGCCTATTTTCAGGGGGGTGTTTGCAGGGCCCACAGCCCGGTCTCCAGGCCAAACAGGTGGTTCCTGGGGTAGGCCAGGCATGGGAGGGGCTACAGGAGAGTTGACCTGGTGGGCCTGCGGGTGGGCTCATGGCTTTGTGGTGTTGTCCAGGTGCTTAGTTGGTCAGTTTGAGTCTATGGTTGGTTGGTTATTTTGTCACTTCAATTTGGCCACCTGCCCCTGGGGTTGCACTCATCTCAGGATGCTCCAGGCCCATGAGTGTGATTTGTTCAGCCCCATGCAAGCCATGGGGGCCCTGCTGCTGGCCTCGTCCTGGGGTGTGTCCACTTCCCTGTGGCCCTAGTGTCCTGAGAAGAGAGGCTGCGGCCCCAGTCCTGAGCTAGGTGACATTGGGCTGTCCTGTGGAAGGGGGTCTGGGGCCCCCCTGGCCTTCTCCCCACCTTCCTCAAGAGACATCAGCCGTGGGCTTTGTGACCTGCTCGGGTCTACCATGGAGATGCCCTTCTCCTCTCCTGGAGTGGGCTCCTGGGAGCTGTAGATGCTCTGCAGCCAGCGCCAGCATCCCAGGGGCTCATCAGAGACACTGCTCTCCACACAGGAAAGGGCCCCTGCTGTGCCCCCCACCCAGGGCCAGCTGTGGGTCTCTCAGGCTCTACCTGGAACATGACTTTAAGGTGCCCTTCTCTGTAGCCAGTCACAGCAGGCCACTGCCCAGTGTGGATTGCTCTGACCTCCAGCCCCCAGGAGTGTGATGGGAGACCTCCCAGGGTGCAGCCCATGCTGCCTTCCCTCCATCCACTCTTCTCCCTAGTCCCTTACTTGCCTGCTTTCCTGGTGACTCACGCTGGCAGGGGCCAGCCATGCCCAGGCCTGTCCCCTGCCCATGAGGGTGAGCTGCCCTCTGTCCTCACCCTGAGCCCGTGCCCCTAGATGCGCCGTGGGCTGTGTGAGATGAGCACTTTCACATTGTGAGGACTTCTGGCTCCTTGGGGTTACGAGAGGACCCAGCCGGGCCCTGTGAGTGTGTGGGAGACGGGGTCCGTGTGGGAATCCCACTTGTGTTGGCCGAGGCTGCAGCCCCCGCTTTGCCTAAACCTGCCCTCGGCTCACAGCCACCAAGGCACATGGGAAGAGCATAGGCTCGACGTGTCCTCCTGGCTCACTGTGTCAACACCCCAACCTCTGTGCACATGCACACACGCTGACAACTTATACACAAACACATGTATTTTCACACACTTGCATGCACATATGCTCACAGTGCTCACATACACTCACACATGCACACACTCACATCCTCACATGTACTTTCTTATATCCTCACATCCACAGCCCATTTCACAAACACACAAACATGCACACACGCACCCACAACACACTCATACCCATACATACCTTCTTACACCCTCACAAGCAAACATGGTCACTCACACTCATGATACTCCTACACACTCACATACCTTCTCACTCACACTCAGTATGCCCTCACACATAACTCTTATACATTTTGTTTCACATACACACTTGCACATACACAGCACACCTGCACATACATAGCACACTTGCACTCACACATACCCTCTCATACACTCACACTCACATCCACACAAACACTCACACACATGCCTGTTTGCACCCAGGGCCTATGGGCAGGGGAGCTGTTTCTAGCTCCTTACAGATACACATGGACTTCAGCCTTGAGAAGGAGCGACTTGAAACAGAGCTGGTCCTTTCTCAGGGGTGCGGAATTGTAATGAAATGACTGTAGAGGGACACTCAGCTTTTCTTGGTTTGGAAAAGCTTCCAGAAAGTCATGTGGAAATGGCTGGAGTCACACCCAAAGGGAAAGTGGGTCTGCAAGAGCCTCTTTTCCCCTTGGAAGTGTCAGAGGGAGCTAGAAGCAGCTGAGTCTACACTCTGGGGAGCAGGGAGGTGTGGAGAGGGCACTCCACCAGGAGGCAGATGGGCCAGGCAGCCAGGCTAGCAAAACCCCTCAGGTAAGGACCCACACACTACCCTGCCTGGCCCCTAGACTGGGCTCCTCTGTTCTGTACAGACTTGTGAGGCGCTGCCCTCTGACATACCCTGCAGCCCAGACTTCTCTGAGAAGGGGCCAGGGTCAGTGCTCATTAGCCTCAGAGGGGCCAACTGGAGGCCCAGCTCGTCCCAGCCCTCTGCAGGTCGCCTGTGGCCTCCTTGGGCTGTGGCTCTGCCTTGTTGACCGGTGTGGCCAGGCCTTGCTAGACCACACATCTCCATCAGATACTTGTCTTCCCTTTCACCTGAACCTGGCTCCATGACTGCCTCGCTGAGGGGCCCTGAGCACATATCCCCTCTGTAGGCTCAGTCCCCTGCTCTGTAAAATGGGGACAGCAGTAGTGCCTGAGGCTCAGGGTTGTTGCGAGGGTTGGGTGAAGGGAGGTGCAGGTTGCTGAGGCCTGTGTGCCAGTTGGGAGAGTTCCTCACTAGGCTGAAGGCTGTGATGCTGGCCGAAAGGGGGGCGTGGGCTGGGGTTGCCTACCTGGGTGGCTTATTCAATAGGAGCCAGATGCCAAAGGCTTCCCTTGGCCACCGGGGCTGTGGAGGCCACATGGGGTGGGGGAGGGGGTAAGGGCCTTTACTAGCCTGAAAGTGGGGCTGACCCGGTATTGCTGGCTCTGTGTGGGCCAAAGAAAGGGGGCGTCGGTGGCCAAGAGGGGCACATCCATGTCCCCATCCCTGCCCTAGTCCCAACTCTGGGCTCCTGAAAGTGGTGGCTGCTAGGCAGTGCTGAGTGCCCTGGTATACCACGTACCTCACATTGGCTCTACGGGGCCTGGCTGTCCTGGCTTCCTTCACATCAGGACGTATCTCTCTGACCCTCTCACAAATGCCTTCCTGCTTCTGGCTTGTAGCTTTTTTCCTGGGGGGTGGATATAGGGGAGTGCCTTTTGGAGAAATGGCTACATCTTTGGGCCCTTCCACTCAGGTACCCCTGGCAGGCTGGGAAAGGGCTGCTGCCTCCTGCCTCTCCATCATTCTGCCCCATTTGAATGGTGCTCTCCCTCCTTCCCCCCTTTTGTCTTTTCTGGGCTCAGGGTGCGAGTCCTGGAAGCCAGTCTGTGCCATCTTGCTGGTGCCTGCTGTCCCCACAGCCTGCACCCACCGAGGCAGGCAGGCAGTCTGGGGGGTGGTGAGGGACTCCATGAAGGGAGTGGAGCTCTGGGTGGGCCTCTCTAGGTCTTCCGCCTCGACTCTGAGGAGGGGTCTTGAGGGTTCCTGCTACCCCTCCTCCCTCCTTGCCTGGCACCACCCTCCATCCCTCCATTGCTGTGTGTCCATCTGCGGCTTTCTCTATGCTAGGCAGAGCGGCGGGGCAGCCGGCAGGCACAGGTGCCCGTCGCTCACCCGTCGTCCTCCCCACAGCAGGCAACAGAACTCGGCCAAGGCGCGCTCCATGTGGGAACAGTGCGCCAGCCAGCTACGGCTGCAGAACATGCGCGCCAGCTGTGAGGCGCTCTACAGCGAGCTGGACCCTGAGGAGCCGCTGCGCTTGGCCACCATGCTCCACCTGCGGCTGGACATGAAGACGCACCTGGACCCTCCCCTGGTGGTGAAGCCAGTCCGCGATGGCCCGCGCGCTCCCACTGGGGGCCCGGCCCAGCCTGGTGCCGATGGCTCCGACGCTGCCAAGCCCGCCTGGCCGCCCTGCACCCCGGCGGACCTGCCCCGCAGGCACCACCGCCACCGTGACAAGGACAAGGCCCCGACCCCCGCGGCGGAGCAGGAGCGGAGCGAAGGCCCCAGGGCGGAGGGCGGGGAGCCCGGTGGCCGGGAGGAACGGCCTCGGCGGCGCCGCAGCCACAAAAGGAGGCCGCGGGCTCCCGCAACGGCAGGGGTGAGCGCACTCGTGGCTCGGGACCGGGCCTGGAGGGCGGCCGGCGCCATCACTGTAGGGGCTCTCGGGAGCAAGCGCCCGAAAAGGAGCTGCGGCGCCACCGCCCCCACCGGCATGCGCCCGAGCGGGGCGAGGATGTCCCCGGTGTCAGGACCAAGGCTGAGCAGCGGGTGCAGTACCGCGGCGGCTCACGGGCGGGCACCAGGGAGGCGGAGAGCGCCCAGGAGCCCGCGCGGCGGCACCGGCCGCGGCACAAGGCGTTGTCTGCACATGACTCCTTGGAGGAGGAGGTCGCGGAGAAGGAAGGCGAGGCTCTGGGCAAGGAGTAGGACGACGGCCGGAACCATCAGCCCAGGTCAGCCCCTGAGCCCACAGGGGCGAGTCGGGGAGACAGTGGTGCAGCTCGGGTGTGGCGTGGAGACCTCCAGGCAGCCTGCCTTATCCCTTGTGGTCTGCGGGTACCTTTCAGGGCTAAAGTATGGAGCTTGGCAGAAGGGTCTGATCATTGCAAGGAGCCCGGGAGGAAAAGAGGGCTTGTGGAGAGATTGTTGGGACTGGCTTGGGAGGCCCTGGCTTGGGAATGGTAGGAGAGGAGAATAAAGTGGCCAGGAAGAAGAGAAAATGAGGAAACTCTGTGGAGGAGGGAGAGGTGGGAAAGAAGTAGCCTGAGGGAGCAGCCCCGGCGGGCTGGGCCTGGCTGTGAGCACTTTGGGTCAAGGAGGCCTGGCTAAGCCAGCCCTCCTTATAAACCCTGTGCATAGCTGGGAGGTCAGTGCAAGGCCTAACCTGGGCTTTAGGAAGCATCAAACTCTAGGCCTGTTCATCCTGCAGACGGCTTTGCTGCTCACATGTGTGATGATGCCCTCTTGCTACCTTCCACATGCAAAGGCACAGAAGTACACAGATGATAAGAATTTTACAAAATGCTGGAGGAGCAGAGGAGGTGGTCAATGTTTTCTCAGTCTGGGTAGGGGACTAAGGAGCTGGATTTGCAGACTGAACAGGAATCTGGGGCAATGTCGGACCCTGAGATGTCATTCTTGGTTGCAGGGAGCCGCACTGTGACATGGAGGCCAATGGGATGATGGGTGTAGGCCCTCTGCACGCACTGCCCAGCACCTCTCTCCAGAACATGGTGGAGCAGCCAGAGGATGCTGACAATCAACACAATACCTCTCGGATGAGCAGCCAGCCCTCGGACCCGAGTGCTACCGCGCACACCCCAGTGATGCTGACAGGCCTTCCTGGAGAGAGCATGGTTGTCCCCAGTGAGTGTCTCCCTGCCCCAGCAGGGCCCCCATCCTCCTGCATCAGCAGCTGCCTGGGCACCCAGTGAACTGATGTGGTCACTCCCAGCTGGAGAGAAAAGCTTTTGCTGTCAATGCCTCTCCCTCTGTCCCTTGTATCCAGGTGCCCAGAAGTAACTCAGGCTCTATTTTTCTCTTCCCAAAAGATCTGTAGGTTACTGGCTAAGTGCCAGGTGCATGGTGAGGTGCTGGGGGCTCAGCAGGAGGGAGCAGTGGGTGCCAGGTGGGTGTCCAGTCTAGCCGAAGATGCACCACAGTCATAGGTCTTTAGAGTTGTGCTCTAGAGTTACAAGGTTGTCTAAAGTTGTAAAAAAAAAACTTTTTTTTCCTTCCCAAATAATTTTTTTTTATTAGAGAACTTGTCAGTTTTCAGGAAGATTATGGAGAAAATAGAGTTCCCATATACTCACCCGTATTTAAAAAAAATTATTGATTAATCTTTACACACAGACACTCCATACATAGTGTATAGTCAGTGGCTCACAGTGTCATCACATCATCACCATGATCATTTTTTAGAACATTTGCATCACTCCAGAGAAAGAGATAAAAAGAAAAATGAAAAAACTCATACATACCATACACCTTATCCGTCCCTCTCATTGAACACCAGTATTTCCATCTACCAAATTTATTTACCTTTTATCCCCCATTATTTATTTATATTTTCTTTTTGTTTATTTTTCCTCACTGCCATTTTTAACATTTTGCATTATTGTAGTACCTTTGTTACAACTGATGAGAAAATATTATCATAATCACATTATTAAATATAGTTCATGGTTTAACACAGGTCACTGTTTGCATTGTCAGTCAGTGGATTTAAAAAAAATTTTATTCTCCTTGTGTACGTATGACATAAAATTTCTTCTTTGATCACATTCAGATACGTAACTCAATGGGTTAACTGTGTTCACGCCATTGTGCTGCCATCACCACCATCTAGTATCAATACTGTGCATCATCCCAAATAAAAATTGTACATTAAAATTTTTTTTATTGTGGAATAAAAGATTTATACAAATAAAAGAAAGAAAAAGCAATAATTTTCAAAGTACTCTTTAACAGTTATTTACATAACAGATTTCAGACTTTGTCATGGGCTACCATTCCACTATTTCAGATTTTTCCTTCCAGTTACTTTAAAACACTGGAAGCTAGGAGTGTTAATGTAGTGATTCATCAGTTGTATGCATTTGTTAAATCCTATTTTGTCTGTTATAACTCCTTCTCCTTTGATCTTTCTTCTAATCTATAGGGATCTTTAGGGAATGCCCGTTCTGACTTTTTCACATTGAGAAGGGGTATCAACACTAAAGGATAGGGCAATGTAATTAATTGAATATCTTGGAGAGCCTGGTCCCTCTGGGTTTCAAGATTTATGGCCTAGGAACCCTCTGGAAATTATGTGTTCCAGGAAAGCAAATTTTGTGCATGAAACCTTTATAGAGTCTCAGTTTGCACTCTAGGTGTTCTTAAGAGTTAACAGAAGTCATGTTGGTTGGCAAACCATGGCAATTAGCACTGTCTAACTGAAGCTTGCATAAGAGTAGCCTCCAGAATAGCCTCTCAATTATATTTGATCTCTTAGCCACTGATGCCTTATTTCATTACACTTTTTTCCTCCCTTTTTGTCAGGAAGGCATTGTCAGTCCTACAGTGCCAGGACCAGACTCATCCCTGGGAGTCACGTCCCACATTGTCAGGAGACTTTCATCCCTGAATGTCATGTCCCATGGAGAGGGGAGAGCAACGATTCTCCTTGCAGAGTTGGGATTTGAGAGAGGCCATATCTGAGCACAAAAGAGGTCCTTCAGAAGTAACCCTTAGGTCTCATTATAGGTGGTCTTAGTTTCTTCCCTACAGAAATAAGTTTCCTAAGGGCAAGCCTTAAAATCCAGGGCTTGGCCTATTTTCTAGGGAGTCCTCAGTGGTTGACAGGGTACCCGGGTTTTCCCAGTTGGGAGAGTTTAATAGTTTCAATTTTTTTTCCTTCAGACCCTCAAGAGGCTCTACCAATACTTTTTAATTCTCAGTCCACCACAGTCTGAGATGTATCCTGGTATTATATTAAGCTGTCCAGAATGACAAGGTCTCATTCCTGTTCTGGACTGCAGGAGTTTGGGTTGTTTAAATGAGCTATCCAGACAGTTTGATTTAGATTGTATGTTAACAGAAAATTTAGGTTCTACACATAATAAAGCTTTCTGCTTTTGGTCTCATACAATAGGTAGAGGTCTAAACACTATACATTAAAAAATATGTATTTTTATTGATTTCTTTTTGTTAGGTTGTAGATTTACAGAAATATCATGCATAAAATACATCAAAAATGACATCTTCATACACTGCCCTATAACTAACAACTTGCCTTAGTGAAGTATATTTGTTATAATTCATGAAAGAATGTTTTATACTTGTACTGTTAGCTATAGTTCATCATCCACAACAGGGTTCATTGTGTTGTACGGTCCTGTTTTTCCTTTTAATTTTCATTCTAGTGACATATATATGACTTAAAATTTCTCTTTTTAACCACATTTCCATTTATAATTCAGTGCTGTTAATTATATTGACAATGCTGTGCTACCATCAACATCATCTATTCCCAAAACTTTGTAATCAAACCAAATAGAAATTCTGTCAAATTTAAACATTAGCTACCCATTCCCTACCCCCAGTCCAGCCCCTGGTAACCTATATTCTAGATTATGACTAGTTTTGCTTGTTCTGATTATTTCATATCAATGAGCTCATACAATATTTGTCCTTTTGTAACTGGCTTATTTCACAACATAATGTTCTTCAAGGTTCATCCGTGTTGTTGCATGAATCAGAACTTCATTCCTTTTTAATCCTGAATAATATTTTATTGTATGCCTATACCGCATTGGGTTTATTCATGACTTGATGGACATGTGGGTCTCTTCCATCTTGTGGCAATTGTGAATAATTCCACTGTGAATATTGGCGTGCAAATACCTGTTCCAGTCCCTGCTTTTCATTCTTTGGGGTATATATGCCTAGTAGTTGGGTTGCTGGGTCATATGGTAATTCTGTACTTAACTTTCTGAAGGGTTCAAAACAATTCCACAGTGGCTATACATTTTACGCTCCCACCAGCAATAAATGAGTGTTCTATTTCTTTATATCCTAACACTTGTAATTTTCTGTTATTTTAATAGTAGCCATTCTAGTGGGTGTAAAATGGTATCTCATGGTTTTGATTTGCATTTCCCTAATAGCTAATCCTGATGAGTATATTTTCACTTGCTTTTAAGCCATTTGGAAAAATGTCTATTCAAGTCTCTTGCCCATTTTTAAATTGGATTGTTTTCTTTTTATAGTTGAGTTGAAGGATTTTTTATATATTCAGAATATTAAACCCTTATTGGATGCATAGTTTCCAAGGCTTTTCTCCCATTGTGTAGGTTATCTTTTCACTTTTGTGATGAAGTCCTTTGATGTACAAAAGTTTTAAGTTTTGATGAGGTACCATTGATCTTTTTCTTTTGTTGCATGTGCTTTGGGTGTTAAAGTTTAAGAAACCATTGCCCAACACAAGATCCTTAAGGTGCTTATGATGCTTCCCTATGCTTTCTTCTAGGAGTTTTACAGTCCTGGCTTGTATATTTAGGTCTTTAATTCATTTTTTTTTTAAATTTTTTTATTAATCAAAAAAAAAGAAAAGAAATTAACACAACATTTAGAAATCATTCCATTCTACACATGCACTCAGTAATTCTTAGTATCATCACATAGATGTATGATCATCATTTCTTAGTACATTTGCATCGATTTAGGAAAAGAACTAGCAAAACAGCAGAAAAAGATAGAGAATGTTAATATAGAGAAGAGAATTAAAATAATAATACTAACAAAATATATATATATATAAAAAGGAAAAAAAAACAAAAACAAAAGATACAAACACACAAACAAACAAACAAAAAACCATATTTTAGGTGCAGCTTCATTCAGTGTTCCAACCTAGTTACATTACACTTAGGTATTATTGTGCTGTCCATTTTTGAGTTTTTGTATCTAGTCCTGTTGCACAGTCTGTATCCCTTCAGCTCCAATTACCCATTATCTTACCCTGTTTCTAACTCCTGCTGGTCTCTGTTACCAATGATATATTCCAAGCTGATTCTCGAATGTCGGTTCACATCAGTGGGACCTTACAGTATTTGTCCTTTAGTTTTGGGCTAGACTCACTCAGCATAATGTTCTCTAGGTCCATCCATGTTATTACATGCTTCATAAGTTTAGTCTGTCTTAAAGCTGCATAATATTCCATTGTAGGTATACGCCACAGTTTGTTTAGCCACTCGTCTGTTGATGGACATTTTGGCTGTTTCCATCTCTTTGCAATTGTAGATAATGCTGCTATAAACACTGGTGTGCAAATGTCCGTCTGTGTCTTTGCCCTTAAGTCCTTTGAGTAGATACCTAGCAGTGGTATTGCTGGGTCGTAATCCATTCTGCCATTCTATGTCTTTTGATTGGGAAATTCAGTCCATTAACTTTTAGTGTTATTACTGTTTGGATAATATTTTCCTCTACCATTTTGGCTTTTGTATTATATATATCATATCTGATTTTCCTTCTTTCTACACTCTTCTCCATACCTCTCTCTTCTGTCTTTTCGTATCTGACTCTAGTGCTCCCTTTAGTATTTCTTGCAGAGCTGGTCTCTTGGTCACAAATTCTCTCAGTGACTTTTTGTCTATAAATGTTTTAATTTCTCCTTCATTTTTGAAGGACAATTTTGCTGGATATAGAATTCTTGGTTGGCAGTTTTTCTCTTTTAGTAATTTAAATATATCATCCCACTGTCTTCTAGCTTCCATGGTTTCTGCTGAGAAATCTACACATAGTCTTATTGGGTTTCCCTTGTATGTGATGGATTGTTTTTCTCTTGCTGCTTTCAAGATCCTCTCTTTCTCTTTGACCTCTGACATTCTAACTAGTAAGTGTCTTGGAGAATGCCTATTTGGGTTTAATCTCTTTGGGGTGCGCTGCACTTCTTGGATCTGTAATTTTAGGTCTTTCATAAGAGTTGGGAAATTTTCAGTGATAATTTTTTTTTATTAATTAAAAAATGAATTAACAAAACAATTAGAAATCATTCCAATCTACATGTACAATCAGTAATTCTTACTAACATCACATAGTTGCATATTCATCATTTCTTAGTACATTTGCATCGATTTAGAAAAAGAAATAAAAAGACAACAGAATAAGAATTAAAACAATAATAGAAAGAAAAAAAAACAAAAAAAACAAAAACAAAAAACCTATACCTCACATGCAGCTTCATTCAGTGTTTTAACATAATTGCATTACAATTGGGTAGTATTGTGCTGTCCATTTCTGAGTTTTTATATCCAGTCCCGTTGTACAGTCTGTATCCCTTCATCTCCAATTATCCCTTCTCTTTTTTTTTTTTTTTAATTAACGGAAAAAAAGAAATTAACCCAACATTTAGAGATCATACCATTCTACACATGCAATCATTAATTCTTAACATCATCACATAGATGCATGATCATCATTTCTTAGTACATTTGCATTGGTTTAGAAGAACTAGCAACATAACCGAAAAAGATATAGAATGTTAATATAGAGAAAAAAATAAAAGTAATAATAGTAAAATCAAAACAAAACAAAACAAAACAAAACAAAAACCTATAGCTCAGATGCAGCTTCATTCAGTGTTTTAACATGATTACTTTACAATTAGGTATTATTGTGCTGTCCATTTTTGAGTTTTTGTATCTAGTCCTGTTGCACAGTCTGTATCCCTTCAGCTTCAATTACCCATTGTCTTACCCTGTTTCTAACTCCTGCTGAACTCTGTTACCAATGACATATTTCAAGTTTATTCTCGAATGTCCGTTCATATCAGTGGGACCATACAGTATTTGTCCTTTAGTTTTTGGCTGGATTCACTCAGCATAATATTCTCTAGGTCCATCCATGTTATTACATGGTTCATAAGTTTATCTTGTCTTAAAGCTGCATAATATTCCATCGTATGTATATACCACAATTTGTTTAGCCACTCTTCTGTTGATGGAGATTTTGGCTGTTTCCATCTCTTTGCAATTGTAAATAATGCTGCTATAAACATTGGTGTACAAATGTCCGTTTGTGTCTTTGCCCTTAAGTCCTTTGAGTAGATACCTAGCAATGGTATTGCTGGGTCGTATGGCAATTCTATATTCAGCTTTTTGAGGAACCGCCAAACTGCCTTCCACAGTGGTTGCACCCTTTGACATTCCCACCAACAGTGGATAAGTGTGCCTCTTTCTCCGCATCCTCTCCAGCACTTGTCATTTTCTGTTTTGTTGATAATGGCCATTCTGGTGGGTGTGAGATGATATCTCATTGTGGTTTTGATTTGCATTTCTCTAATGGCCAGGGACATTGAGCATCTCTTCATGTGCCTCTTGGCCATCCGTATTTCCTCTTCTGAGAGGTGTCTGTTCAAGTCTTTTTCCCATTTTGTAATTGGGTTGGCTGTCTTTTTGTTGTTGAGATGAACAATCTCTTTATAAATTCTGGATACTAGACCTTTATCTGATATATCATTTCCAAATATTGTCTCCCATTGTGAAGGCTGTCTTTCTACTTTCTTGATGAAGTTCTTTCAGTGATAATTTCTTCCATTAGTTTTTCTCCTCCTTTTCCCTTCTCTTCTCCTTCTGGGACACCCACAACACGTATATTTGTGCGCTTCATATTGTCATTCAGTTCCCTGATTCCCTGCTCAAGTTTTTCCATTCTTTTCCCTATAGTTTCTGTTTCTTTTTGGAATTCAGATGTTCCATCCTCCAGTTCACTAATTGTAGCTTCTGTCTCTTTAGATCTACCATTGTAGGTATCCATTGTTTTTTCCATTTTTTCTTCTTTGTCCTTCACTCCCACAAGTTCTGTGATTTGTTTTTTCAGATTTTCTATTTCTTCTTTTTGTTCAGCCCATGTCTTCTTCATGTCCTCCCTCAATTTATTGATTTGGTTTTTGAAGAGTTTTTCCATTTCTGTTCGTATATTCAGCATTAGTTGTCTCAGCTCCTGTATCTCATTTGAACTATTGGTTTGTTCCTTTGACTGGGCCATATCTTCAATTTTCCGAGCGTCATCCATTATTTTCTGCTGGTGTCTGGGCATTTGATCAGATTTCCCTGGGTGTGGGACCCAGCTGGTTGAAAGGTTTTTCTGTGGAATCTCTGGGCTCTGTTTTTCTTTTCCTGCCCAGTAGGTGGCGCTCGTGGCGATCGTTTGTCTGCGGGGCAGTCGGCCTGGGAAACCGTGCATGGAGGCGGGGGTCGCTGGCTGTGGCTTGGGGGAGTGCCGGTCCAAATTGCCCAGCTGGCCCCAGACGCCAAGCGTGACGGGAGGGCGCCGCTATCCAATGTTCCCAGTCAGACCGGGGAGCCACGTGCGTGGAGGGGACCCCAGTCGCCAGCCGCCCCGGCCGGGAAAACGTGCGCCCCTCGGGTATCTCACCGCAGCGGATTCTCCCCGCCCGTTCAGCCGTTCCAGAATGGGGTATGCTGTCTTTTTGGTCTCTGTCGTGACTCCGGGAGCTGTTTCGTATTGTTTCTGTTTCTTTAGTTGCTTTTCTGGAGGAAGAACTAAGACCCGCGTCTTACTAAGCCGCCATCTTCTCCCCTTTAATTCATTTTGAGTTCATTTTTGTATATGGTGTGAGATAGGGATCCTCCTTCATTCTTTTACATATGGATAACCTGTTTTCCCAGCACCATTTGTTGAAGAGACTGTTCTTTCCCAATTGACTGGACCTGGCAGCCTTGTCAAAACCAATTGGCTGTAGACTTGAAGGTCTATCTCCAAACTCTCAGTTTGATTCCATTGGTCTATATGTCTATCCTTTCGACCACTGTAGCTTTGTAATAACCTTCAAAGTCAGGAAGTCTGAGTCTTCCACTTTTATTCTTTTTCAAGATGTTTTTGGCTATTTAGGGCCCTTTACTGTTCCAAATAATTTTGATAATTGGCTTTCATTTCTGCAAAGTAGACTGTTGTTATTTTGATTGGGATTGCATAAATCTGTAAATCATTTTGGGTAGAATTGACATCTTAATAATATTTAGTCTTCCAATCCATGAGCCTAGAATGTCCTTCCATTTATTTAACTCTTTTTTCTATTTCTTTTAGCAAAGTTTTGTAATTTTCCATATATAAGACCCTTTACATTGTTGGCTAAATTTATTTGTAGATATTTGACTCTTTTGGTTGCTATTGCAAATGAAATTTTTTCTTCATTTACTCCTCAGTTTGCTCATTACTGTTGTGTAGAAACACTAATGATTCTCGTGTGTTCATCTTGTACACTGACAATTTGCTGAATTTCTTTATTATCTCTAGGAGCTTTTTTGGGGGGGGATTTTTAAAAAAACTTTTTAAAAAAGGTTTGGTGTAGGTTATAGTTCCACGATTTTTCGTTGTTTCTTCTAGGTGCTCTAAGGCACTAGAGACCAGCAGAAATATCAATATAATAATTCAGCACTTTGTTCATTTGTTAAATCCTGTCTTCTCTGTTATACTCCTCCTTCTGTTTAAATATGTGGTTAAATATGTTGTTGGCAAAATGTCCAACTTCAGCATACGTACAAGTAACCTCTAATGTAGCCTCTTGATTCTATTTGAAATCTCTCATCCACTGATATTTTATTTGTTACACTTATTTCCCCCCATTTTTCAGGATCTAGGAGCTTTGTTGTAGATTTATCTGGACTTTCTTTATGCATAGGATCATGTCATCTGCAAATAGTGAAAGTTTTACTTCCTCCTTTCCAATTTGGATGCTTTCATTTATTTTTCTTGCCTGATTGCTCTGGTTAGAACTTCCAATATAATTCTGAATTACAGTGGTGGGTGTGGCATCTTTGTCTTGTTCCAGATCTTAGAGGGAAAAGCTGTCAGTCTTTCACCATTGAGTATGATGTTAGCAGTGGTTTTTTTCATAAATGCCCTTTATCATGATGAGAAAGTTTTCTTCTGTTCCTATCTTTGAAACTGTTTTTATTAAGAAAACATACAGGATATTGTCACATGCCTTTTCTGCATCAATCAAGATGATCGTGTGTTTTTTTTCCTTTCATTTTGTTAATGTCGTGTATTACTTTAATTGATTTTCTTATGTTGCATACCTTGCATACCTGGCATAAATCCCACTTGATCATGGTATATAGTTATTTTAATGTGCTGTTGGATTTGATTTGCTAATATTTTTGTTGATGATTTTTTTCATTTATATTCATCAGAGAAATTGGTCAGTAATTTCATTTTCATGTAGTATCTTTCTCTAACTTTAATATTAGAGTGATGTTGACCACATAGAATGAATTAGTGTTCCTTCATCTTCAAGTTTTTGGAAGAGACTGAGTGGGATTGATATAACTTCTCCTTGAAATGTTGGTGGAATTCACCTGTGAAGCCGTCTAGTCCTGGGCTTTTCTTTGTTGGAAGGTTTTTTTGATGATTGATTTAATCCCTTTACTTGTGATTGCTATGTCCAGAGCTTCTGTTTTTTTCTCGAGTCAGTGTAGATTGCTTGTGTGTTTTTAGGATTTTTTTCTATTTCATCTAGCTTATCTAATTTGTTGGCATATGGTGGTTCATAGTATCCTCTTATGGTCCTTTTTATTTCCATGGGGTCAATAGTGCTGTCTTCCTCTCATTTCTTATTTTATTTATGTATTCTCTTTTTTTCTTTGCCAGTCTAGCTAAGGATTTATTAATTTTACTGATCTTTTCAAAGAGTCAACTTTTGATTTTATTGATGCTCTCTATTGTTTATATTCTCTAATTTATTTCTGCTCTAATATTTGTTATTTCTTTTTTTCTGCTTACTTTGGGTTTAGTTTGCCATCCTTTTTCTAGCTCCTTCAGGTATGCATTTAGGTCTTTGAATGTAGCTTTTTTCTTTTTTAATGTAAGCATTTAGGGCTACACATTTAACCACTTCCAAACTTACGGTTAAGTTTGCAGGTAACAAACTTTACTACATATCATGTTTTTTTAAAAATATTTTTATTGTGAAATATAATATGTATACAAAAAAGCAATAAATTCCAAATACATTATAATGATTAGTTATAGAACAAATTTCAGAGTTTGGTATAGGCTACAATTCCACAATTTTAGGTTTTCCTTCTAGCTGCTCATAGACACTGGTACTAAAAGAAATTTCAGTATAATGATACAGTAATCATACTCATTTGTTAAACCCTACCTTCTCTGTATAACTCCTCCTTCACCTCTGATCCTTCTCCCAATCTGTAGGAGTATTTGGACTATGCCTATTCTAACTTCTTCTTGTTGGAAAGGGCAGTCAATGATATGGGGTAGGTGAATGGAACTAGTTGATGTTCTGGAGAGGCTGACCCCTCTTCATTTCAGGACTCATCTGGCCTAGGAACCCATCTGGGGGTGGTAGGTTTCTGGAAAGTCATTTTAGTAAATGAAACTTTTGTAGACTCTCAAATAGAGCCCTAGGTATTCTCCAGAGTTAATAGGAATGGTGTTGGTTGGGGCTTGGCAAACCATGGTAAATAGCAATATCTTACTGAAGCTTGCATGAGAATAGCCTCCAGAGTAGACTCTTGACTCTATTTGAACTGTCTCAGCTTCTGATACCTTATTTGTTACAATTATTTTCCTCCATTTGGTCAGGAAGGCATTTTGATCCCACAGTACCAGGGCCAGACTCACCCCTAGGAGTCATTTCCCATGTTGCCAGGCCCATAGTTTTCTTATAGGTATCTTCTAAAGGAGACCATACAATATTTGTGGTTTTGTTTCTGGCTTATTGTGTACCACGTAATGTCCCCAAGGTACATTCACCTCATTGAATGCCTCACAACTTTGTTCCTTTCTGTAACTGCACAGTATTCCATCATATGTGTACACCACACCTCACCATTTTACTTCTCAGTCAGTGTATCCTTCAGCTACAAGGCATCAAGGATAATGACCAAAGTCAACAATCCATTTCTTACATTATCCTCACTTAGTTGTACAATCATCAACACTCTATTTTAGACAATTTTCACTGCTCCAAAGAGAAAAGTAACTGATGAACACACCCTCATCAAATAGAAAGTCCAAACCTCCCCTTAATTCTTGTCCCTCCTCACAATTATTTACCCCTGGTATTGCTGTGATACTGTTGATGTCTTCCTGTTAAATATAGGCCATAGCATCCAATAGTAGTTTTCCTCCATACCTCTCTATTATTGTCTCTTTGTACAAAATTCATATGTTTGAAGAAATTCATGCAAGAACTTATTTACATTTGTAGTATTAACTGGTGGGACACATGGGTCTATACAACCCCTTTCAATCATGTTCACCCTTAATGTGGCCATATTACTTATGGATCCACTAACAAACTTGCCTACATTTCTAACCATTCTCTTACATTTAAGTTCAACCTCATTAGCTAACCATTCACCTACCTCTAGCTTCCATGTATCTCTAGGTGCCCTATGTCCTGTATCATAAGTCTCTGAATTTACCTTTACCAAGATCATAATAGCAAAATCATACAGTATCTATCCTTTTGTGTCTGGCTTATTTCACTCAGCATTATGTCCTTAAGGTTCATTCATCTTGTCATATGCTTTCGGACCTTATTTCATCTTACTGCTGCATAATGTTCCATTGTATGTATAAACCACATTTTGTTGATCCACTTGTCTTTTGATAGGAACTTGGATTATTTCCATCTTTTGGCAATTGTGAATAATACCGCTATGAACATTGGTGTGCACATGTCTGTTTGTGTCACTGCTTTCCGCTTTTCTGGGTATATACTCAGTAGTGGTATTGCCAGGTCATAGGGCAATTCGATTTATTTTTCTGAGGACTCACCAAACTGTCTTCCACAGCAGCTGTACCATTATACATTCCTACCAGTAGTGAATAAATTTCCAATTTCTCCACATCCTCTCTAACATTTGTAGTTTCCTGTTTTTTTAATAGCAGCCATTCTTATAGGTGTGAGGTTGTCTTGATCTGCATTTCCATTATAGCTAATGAAAATGAGGGTCTCTTCATGTGTATTTGCTCTTCAGAGTAATGTCTATTCATGTCTTTACCCACTTTATAATTGGGTTGTTTGTTCTTGGTGGTGTTATTTAGTTGTATGATTTCTTCATGTATGTAGGTTAACAAACCTTTGTCTGTCTGATATG
Source organism: Tamandua tetradactyla (assembly GCF_023851605.1). NCBI lineage: Eukaryota > Metazoa > Chordata > Mammalia > Pilosa > Myrmecophagidae > Tamandua > Tamandua tetradactyla. The sequence goes on from NC_135327.1 coordinate 467,389, forward strand.
TGATTTCTAAATATTTTTTCCCATTGAGTTGGCTGCTTCTTTACCTTTTTGACAAAGCCTTTTTAGGCATAAAAGCACTTTATTTTTAAGGTTTCCAATTCATCTACTTTTGATTCTGTTGCTTGTGCTTTGGGTGTAAAGTTTAGGAAGCTACCTCCTATTACTAGGTCTTGAAGATGTTTCCCTATGTTTTCTTCTAGAAGCCTTATGATGCTAGTTCTTATAGTTAGTTCTTTGATCCACTTTGAGTTCATTTTTGTATTGGGTGTAAGGTAAATGTCTTCTTTCATTCTGTTGTCCATTGCATATCACAAGTTTTGATATGTTATGTTTTCATCCAGCTCAAGTTATTGCTGTATGTGTCAGAACATCATTCCTTTTTACAGCCGAATAATATTCCATCATGTGTATTTTGTTTATCCATTCATCTGTTGATGGACCCTTGGGTTGCTTCGGTGTTTTGACAGTTGTGAATCATGATTGGAGTTGTGTTTATGTGGTATACATGTTTGTCCAAACTCATAGAAACAGGTAAATTTTACTCAGGTAAGTTATACTTAACCTTGAGCTGGATGAAAACATAACATATCAAAACTTGTGATATGCAATGGACAACAGAATGAAAGAGGACACTTACCTTACACCCAATACAAAAATGAACTCAAAGTGGATCAAAGAACTAACCATAAGAACTAGTATCATAAGGCTTCTAGAAGAAAACATAGGGAAACATCTTCAAGACCTAGTAATAGGAGGTAGCTTCCTAAACTTTACACCCAAAGCACAAGCAACAGAATCAAAAATAGATAAATGGGAAATCTTAAAAATAAAGTGCTTTTATGCCTAAAAAGGCTGTGTCAAAAAGGTGTAGAAGCAGCCAACTTAATGGGGAAAATATTTAGAAATCACATATCAGACAGACAAAGGTTTGTAAACCTACATACATGAAGAAATCATACAACTAAATAACACCACCAAGAACAAACAACCCAATTATAAAGTGGGTAAAGACATGAATAGACATTACTCTGAAGAGCAAATACACATGAAGAGACCCTCATTTTCATTAGCTATAATGGAAATGCAGATCAGGACAACCTCACACCTATAAGAATGGCTGCTATTAAAAAAACAGGAAACTACAAATGTTAGAGAGGATGTGGAGAAATTGGAACATTTATTCACTGCTGGTAGGAATGTATAATGGTACAGCTGCTGTGGAAGACAGTTTGGTGAGTCCTCAGAAAAATAAATCAAGTTGCCCTATGACCTGGCAATACCACTACTCGGTATATACCCAGAAGAGTGGAAAGCAGTGACACAAACAGACATGTGCACACCGATGTTCATAGCAGTATTATTCACAATTGCCAAAAGATGGAAACAATCCAAGTTCCTATCAAAAGACAAGTGGATCAACAAAATGTAGCTTATAGATATGATGGAATATTATGCAGCAGTAAGACAAAATAAAGTCTGAAAGCATATGACAAGATGAATGAACCTTAAGGATATAATGCTGAGTGAAATAAGCCAGACACAAAAGGATAGATACTGTATGATCTATCATACAGTAACTCCCAGGGGTTGGGGTGGGGACAGGTGAGAGAGCTCTTCTGTATCCTGGTTATGGCCTGAATTACCTGACTTCATTTGTCTTAACTCACAGAACTGTTCAACTGAAGGGAAAATACCTTTACTGTCTGTACATTAAAGAAATAAGAACTTTGCAATTAGAACAAGATAGCCTGGTCACCCTAGGCTGTTCACTACTTATATTTAAATGCTCTGTGGAGTTATTGTACCTTCCCCAAGAATAAGTAGAACAACTTGGATGCCTCTGGCATCTAACATTAGAGTTAAAAGCAAGTTTTTGTTGTGCATTTTGCTCTTGACCTGGGCTGCATGTCTGCTCAGAGTCGTGGCACTGGCAGGTGTATGTGGCCTTGTCTGACTGTTGCCTCTTCCTTGTGGCTGGTGGGGTAGCAGTGCACCTGTGTCTCAGGGTGCCACTTGCTTGTCCTCTAGCCTGGCCTCCTCATGGGCCATGGATGGGCCTTGATAGAGACAGTGGTTGGCCTGGAGTGGGGGGGCCTACCCTGGAGCCTGCAGTGATGCCTGTTCCCTTGTGGTGTGTGGGAGATCTGAGGTTTGGCAGGTCTGTGAGAGTCCTTTCTTCCTCTCCACCAAAGTTATTGCTGTGGATCATTTATTTTTCCTTTTGGATTAAAAAATGTGATAAGCTTAGTCTTGGTATTTTGTTGCATCTTACTTACTTTACCTGGCATGTGGGGAACCTTCCTTGTTTTTGACTTTGAGAAAACTTTCCCTGTATGTCTTTGAATATCTGTTCTGCTTATTTTCTCTTTGTCATTCAAATACCCCTGTCACTCCCTTTGGCTTTCTGTGTCTGTTCTCCAGGATGTCTCTTCCATGGCTTTGCCGTCAGTCTGCTCAGGGGCAATATATATACTTTTTCCAGGCTCCGTGCTGGACTTGAGGGTTTCACTGCTGAATAAAACAGCCCATCATTTGAGGAGCTCATGGACTGCGGCTGCCTCAGAGTCTGAGACTAACTTGAAGACCGGCATCTGCTTCTTTTTTAAACTTCACTATGGCCTGGAAAGTCACGTTGACCTACACTCAAGTCTTGGTTCTACCACTCGTGTTATGGGCTGGTAGAAGGGCATCTTCCCAGTTTCATAATCTGGAGGATTGGGAAAATAATACATTTCACCCAGTGTTGTTACAAGAATGAAGCATTCAGAACATGTGGTTGTTTTTAGGGAATATCACTTCCTTTCTCTGTTGCCCCCTCTGATTCTGGCTATTTCACTTGACAGAGTGCCTTCTATTTCAGTGATTTAATTTTTGTTACTGCCAAGTCTTTTTTTTTTAAATTATATAACCTACATCCAATAGGTTGAACTGAATAGAAAATTGAATTTTATTTCGTCTGTTGCAGTTTTCGTTTTGATCCTCTCTCTTTTTTTTGGTCTAATTTGATTTAATCGATAAATTGTCTTTGATTTTGTGATAGTAAATTTATTTCATGAGAAGTGTTTCCATTCAGGTCTGGCATCTTTATCCCTCTTCTTTTTTATTTTTTGGTATGCTGTATTGCCTGGGTTACATTTTGTTCTTTTCCCATGTGAGTATCCTGTTATTGCAGCACCATTTGTTGAATTTTTTGTTTGTTTTTGGGGAAGTGCATGGACTGGGAATTGAGCCCAAGTCTCCCATATGGCAAGTGGAAATTCTACCTCTGAGGAATTCTACCTCTGAGGAAGTCTACCTCTGAGCTACCCTTGTACCCCTGTCCCTTTTCTTTTGAGCAGCAGAGTTCTTTGTTGGGTGCAGACTTGTTCTTTTTTCCTATTTGTTTATCCTTGAATTGGCTTTGAAAAAGTGTGTTTTTGAACAATAAATGTTCCTTAATTGAAAGTAAAATATGATCATTGTGGAAATTTTTTTCTTTATGTTGAAGGTATAGTGACAATTGGATCATCTAGGATATATGAGTATGTAGTCTATCCTTTTTTTTTTAACTTCTCATATCATAAGCCTTTCCTGTATCATTGAAAATCTAAGCATTTTCAGTTTTCGTATTATGGTGCTTCATACAGATATTGCATACTTTACTTAGTCTTTATGGCTGTACTTTTTATAATCTTTTGGTTTTCATAATAGAACTTATAAGAAACACCTACATGAATTCATATTTTTGTGTGAATAGTTGATTTCCTTAGGAGGCAATGTCTTAGAAATTAAATGAATAGACCAAAGAATACTTTTAGGGGACTTTAAGTTTTGCCAAATTGTTTTCTCAGGAGGTTATATAAAGTATACTTTCAGTAGAGAAATTTGAAGGCATCCCTTTCAAAAATGAGGATTTTAATGCCTCTGTGCTGGGGGGAGGTGCCTGTCTCTCTGGAGACAACAGCCTGGGGGTGCAAGCCTGGGCCACTGTGGGCTCTGCTGTTTGCAGCTGCCCTCTGCAGCCCCCACCACTCTCTGCAGCCCCCCTGTCCCTTCATCCCCCGCTGCCATCTGCAGGACTTCAGCATGGCTGGTAAACAGGTTGGGGATGCTGGTAGCCCTGGTCCCCATAGTGGGTGCTGGGCTGAGCAGGCTCCAGTGGTCATCACCATTTTCCCCAAAGTTCTTGACCAGTCCCTGTGCTTCCATATTTCCTTTTTTGGGGGGGAAGGGGGTGGTGGTGCATGGCTCAGAAAGGTCTCTAGCATGAAAGGTGAGCATTCTAACAGTGAACCACTTGTGCACCCGTGTTTGCATATTTCTTTAAAGGAATGAAAATGAGACAGTCTTGGGAAGTGCTACAAGTTTCTATGCTGTCTCCCTGGTGTCCCTCAGCTGGAAGTTTCTAGAAAAGGTCACAAGAATTCTGTCATCCATGAGAATTAAAGTATGTATCAGGTTGTTAAAATCATTGTGAGAAAAAAAACTTGGCAGGGAAAACAAAATCTACCTTAAAAAAAAAGGCCACAGCCATTTTTTAACTTTTTTTATTAATAAAACCAATCAACGTGCAACATGAATATTCTTAACATATGAACATTCCATACTTTGTGTGCAATCAATAGCTCACAATATCGTCACACAGTTGTATATTCATCACTATGATCATTTCTCAGAACATTTACATCACTCCAGAAAGAGAAATAAAAATAAAAAAGAAATATTTATACATACCATACCCCATACCCCTCCCTCTCATTGACCACTAGTATGTCCCTCTACTCAATTTATTTTAACATTTGTTCCCCCTATTATTTATTTATTTTTAATCCATATTTTTTACTCATCTGTCTGTACCATTGAGCATCAGAACAAGGTTTTCACAATCACACACTTTGTGAAAGCTATATCATTATACAATCATCTTCAAGAAACATGGCTACTGGAACATAGCTGTACAGTTTCAGGCACTTCCCTCTAGCCTCTCTTAATAAACCTTAAACTAAAAAGGTGATCTCTATATAACACATAAAAATAACGTCCAGGATAACTTCTCGACTCTGTTTGAAATCTCTCAGCCACTGAAACTTTATTTTGTCTCATTTCTCTCTTCCCCCTTTCAGTTGAGGTTTTCTCAATCCCTTGATGCTGAGTCCCAGCTCATTCTAGGATTTCTGTCCCATTTTGCCTGGGAGTCATGTCCCACATAGAGAGGGGGAGGGCAGTGAGTTTGCTGGACTGTTGGTTGAGAGAGAGAGGCCACATCCCAGCCTCAAAAGAGGTTCTCTGTGGGTGAGTCTTAGGAATTTTACGTAGGCTTAGCCTATCCTTTGCGGGGTTAAGTTTCATATGAACAAACCCCAAGATTGATGGCTCAGGCCACAGCCATTTTCACTTTCAGGAGTTTGGTTTGTGGGGGAGCAGAGCCTGGAGCTGCTGAGAGGTGCAAGTGTGGGACAAGGGGAGCCAGAAAAGAGTGAGAATTCCTAGGGCTGGCATGCTGGGTCAGAGCCCTCTCAGCTCCCTGGCATGATAGAGCCCTTCTCTGGGTCCCAACCAGCAGGTCCAGTCAGGCTGGACAGGAAGATGGGGCCTGGGAGGTCACCTGCACCCCTGCTGCAGCGGATGCCTCCTCTCTGTGCATCCTTCTCCTGCCCTGGACCTGTCCAGGAGGAGGGCTGTTGCCTCTGTCCCCCAAGGTGCCCTGCGCTGGGCTTCCTACCTGGCTACCCCTCCCAGCACAGTGGCCACTCGCCTCTGGTCAGGTGCACTGCTGGGTCTCTGATGGGCAGTCCTGGCCATCACCACCCAGGGGTCACTGACAGTGTTGGGGGGCTTCCCAGTGCCACGTGGCTGTTAGCCACATGCCCTGCAGTGGGTGGACAGTGAGACTTGAGCTGCTTCCCGGTGCGCCCCTGTGGGGTGGGAGTTTAGGTGCACCACACGGCATCCCCCTGGATGACCTGTGTCCTTGCATGTGGAAGCGTGGACCTGGAGAGCCAGGCAGAGGGGAGGAAGGAGGTGGACGTGGATGATGCGATGAGGAGTGGCCCCCGGCCAATCGTCCCGTACAGCTCCATGTTCTGTTTGAGCCCCACAAACCTGTGAGTTGATCCTTGGTCTGCCCGCAACCACATGCTGGTCAATCCACTTGCTCCTCCTGATGTCCACACCCACAGGCGCCCCCATCTCAGCCTCAGCTTACCCAGTCGTTGCACCCAAAGTCAAGATGCAGGGGCCTTTGGGAGGTGCACAGAACCTGCTCATCCATCTTTGCTCTAGGGCCCTGAGCCCCAATGCCAGTCCTACCCCAAGCGTGTCACCCCTGCATACACCACCCTTCACACACACCTCTTCCTCTTGCACCAGCACCCTTGGGCATGCACACGTGCATCGCGTTCACGTTGCACATACATCCATGTATCTGCAGTCATCAGTTGTGGGTCCATAGTGCATTTGCTGCTGCTCCACTCAGGTGGGAAGTGGGGCTGTGCTGGAAAGGAGATGGTGTGCTGTCAGCACTGACTCCAGTAGGGAGGGAGCAGGTGAGGAGGACATGCAGTGAAGGGTATGCAGGTGAGGAGGTGTGTGCAGGTAAGGAGGTGTGTGCAGGTAAGGAGGTGTGTGCAGGTGCCTGTGCTGGGGGCAGCAGTCATATCACCCAGACTGAGGTTGAAGGCTTTCTAGAGGCAGGGTTCTCACAGCTGAAACCTGGAGGGTGAATGGGGTTCAAGAGGAGAAAGAACATTTCTTACAGAGGGAACAGCAAGGTGGACATGCACAGAAGGAAGCAGGAATTGGGATGACCCTTGAAGAGCAAGGAACAGCAAGGATGAAGGCATGCAGTGGGGAGGGGGAGGCGGGGCCTTGGCCGGCTGTCACAGTCTCAGGTTAGAGAGGGTGGAGGGCTGCACAGGGCAGTGGTGATGGAGAGGTTTGGAGAGAAATTTCTGAGGCAAAAACTCCAGGATTTCATGATAAATTACCTGTGGAGGGGGAAGATGTCAAGGACACATCCAGGATGTCTCCTTAATAAGAGAAGGGCAGATTGTGGGATGGAGCAGTGGGGTGACTTGGGGAGGTGGATGCAGGAGTATGAGTTTGGAGTAGAGCTGAGCTTGAGATGGAAACAGCCGCAAGAAAGACCATCAGCCCAGAATGCATTCTGTATCAGCAGAACGAGGCTGAAGGTGAAGTGTGTTCCCATAATGAGAGTGAAGTGGTTGACACCGTGGTCAATGCCTTCAGCTGAATTGCTGGGTGGTGGTCAGTGGGAATGGTGGGAAGGGGCAGCAGAAGAGAGAGGACAGTGTCCAAAGGAAGTGAGGGCCTGAGATGTGATGGTGGCAGTCCAAGGGGCTATTGAGCAGGAGAGCTGTCCAGCGTGAGTGGTTGATCCACCACAGCTGGGCGAGCAGCTGGAGGGGATGGCAGCTGAAATAGCAGCTGTGCTCACATGCAGGGTGCCAAACCCAGTGGGACCAGAGGAAGCCCTAGGGTGAGACCTGCTGCAGGCATGAGAGCAGCCTTGGGCTGAGCATATGGGAAGGTGTATTTACATTCCAGTACAGCTTTATTTACAAAGCAGTGGCCTGCCTGACTTGGCCAGCAGGTAGAGTTAGCTGGCCCCAGCCTTCTCCCACCTCTTCTGGGGGCTCCTCATGGATCCCTTGGGTCGGGGGTATGCAGCGGGGCTTGGGTGCAGCCCCGAACCCTGCCTGGCCCGCCTTGGGGCTGTGACCAACTTTGCCTGCCACAGGCTCCATCACTGCTGCCACTACATCATGAGCCTGTGGTACTTCGAGATGGTCAGCCTTGTGGTCAGGACCCTGTGAGCACGGACTCACCCAGGAACAATGTGAGGGCCTGTGGCTGGGCGTGCAGACCCCGTCCTGTGGACTCTGCCTGGAGGGCTGCCTGTAGGCGGCGGGGGGCTACTGGTCAAGCTGGGGCTGAGGCTGGAGGGGTCTGTATCCAGCGGGACGCCTGAGCTAAGGCGTCCCACCCTGAGACCTTTGCCCTTGGGCCCCTGGTTTGGCCCTCGGGCTCAGCCTTTGAGAAGAGCCTCCTTTTGGTTCCAGGCTCTGAAATACCTGGATTACATTTTCACAGGCGTCTTCACCTTCGAGATGGTGATAAAGGTGAGCTCCGTGGTGGTCCTGGGCATGCCTGAGGGTGGGGTGTATGTGCAGCACAGTGAGTAGGCATCCCTGTGCTCCATGGCTCCTGCAGTGGGCGCGGTGGCTCCCCCACTATGAACCAGGAGCCTGAGCCCTAGAGAGGTTTCTGTGCTTGCCAAAGCCACCAGCCAGGGCCAGCAGGGCAGGATATGCTCAGGTCCATCAGAGCCTGCTGGCTGTCCCTCCGACCACTGTCCCCCTGAGGGTCTGTTCTGTGAGCTGGCCCAGGCGGATCTCGCCAAGCAAGCACCTCTGAGGGATGTGTGTACCAGTGGCCGTGGGGTGCTGGCACCCCCTAGAGGCCTCAGAGGCTGTATCCCCTTCCCCTGCTGGGGGTGACGCAGGCCACACAGATCCCCTGTGGAGCCTGGCTCTGCCTGTTTTCTGGGATATTCCTCACCCTAGGGCATGTTTCTCTCCTAAAGATGATTGACCTGGGGCTGCTGCTGTACCCTGGGGCCTACTTCCGGGACCTGTGGAACATCCTGGACTTCATTGCAGTCAGTGGGGCCCTCGTGGCATTTGTCTTCTCCTAAGTACCCACATCTGCGCTGGCCTCCAGCCAGGCTGCAGCTCCAGGAGATGGGAGGGGGGCAGAGGGGGACGCCATGGGCTTCCCTGGCTGTCCTGGCTCCCCTGCTCTGAGGGCATCTGTGCTTGAGGCAGGAGGTGCCCAGGCCAGTCCCTGACATGCCCCTGGTCCTGGGATTGCCGCATTTGTCTTGGGCCTCCACTGGCCTGTCATGTGGGTTCTTTGGAGCAACTCTAGCAGCTCCAAGGTGAGGACCTGGCCCAGGAGCCCTCCACTCTTCTGCATGGTGTGGTCAGCTGCACACCCTTCCCCTTTGGTTCCCCATCACCTACCAGGATTTTGAGCCATCGTGACCCTCACAGAGGGGGAGCTTCACAAGACCGGGATCTGGGGCCTCGGGGGTAACTGGAGATGGGAAGACACCAGGAGTCTGGGCAGGTTGGGGAGATTCCTGGGAAGTTGTGGGGTGAGTCCAGATGTGAGGATGGCCCCCAACAGATGGCAGGGACCAGGGAAAGGGTCTTCATCTTCTCTGAGCCCTCCGGGCGCTCCCCTCCTGTCTCTGCTGACTGTGCTCTGTCTTCCTGTGGCTGGACTCTCCGTAGGAGCTTCATGGGGTAATGCTTCCCACGCCCCCACCCACTGCCGGCCCTCTCTGAGTCCTGCTCGGCCCCTACCCCACCCACCCCTGCGCATGCTGCCAGGGCCAGTCCTTCTGCCGGCCTTCCTGCCTCCTCAGGCCCAGGAAGGCAGCACTTCCTCACACTTGCTGCAAGCTGGGAACTTGGCACCGGGGCCCGTGTGGGTCTCTGGGTGGGCGCTGCGGCCCCAGTGGTGCTGTCTCACGTGGCTCCTCCCCTCAGACCACACTGTCTTTTCTCTTTCCACCTAAGCCTGCCCCTTGCAAGTCCAGCTGACTCCTCTGGGTATCTCAGGGGACCCTCCTTCTACAATAAAGGAAGTGAGGGCTTTGTCAGAACTCAGTAAAGGGCTTTGGAGTGAGAATGCTGCAGCTGGGAGGGGGATCAGGGGCTGCCCCCAACTCAGGAGGGGGAGGAGTAAGATCTAGGAAGCTTATTACCACCTGTTCTAGTTTGCTAGCTGCCAGAATGCGATATATACCAGAAACAGAACACCCTTAAAAGGGGGAATTTATTAAGTTGCAAATATACAATTCTGAGGCTGTGAAAATGTCCCAATTTTAAAGCAAGTCTATAATCATCTCCAAATTAAAGCATCAAGAAGTGGTTACCTTCACTGAAGAAAGGCTGATGAAGTTTCTCTCTTAACTGGAAAGGTACATGGCAGACATGATGTCTGCTAGCTTTCTCTCCAGGCTTCTTGTTTCATGAAGCTCCCCCAGGGGCATTTTCCTTCTTCATCTACAAAGGTCTCTGACTGCGTGGGCTCTTGTGTATCTCATGGCTCTTGAGTTCTCTCCAAAATACTTCCTCTTTTAAAGGATTCCAGTAAACTAATCAAGAGCTATCTGGAATGGGGAGAGTTGCAACTCTCTGGAAGCTATCTGATCAAAAGTTGCCACCACAGTTGGGTGGGTCACATCTCTGTGGGAACAATCAAAAAGCTCCCAGCCCACAATATTAAATGAGGATTAAAGGACATGACTTTTCTGGGGTCCACCACAGATTCAACCCGGTACACCACCCTATTATTAGCCTTGTATTAGTGTGGTACAGTTATTACAGTTCATGAAAGAACATTTTTAGGCTAACATATGTATAGCCTAAAATTTCCCCTTTAAACCACATTCAAATACATAACTGAGTCCTATTAATTATGTTCACCATGTTGCGCTACCATCACCACCATCTGTTACCAAAATTTTTTCTATAATCCCAAATAGAAACAGTGTACATTTTAAGCATTAACTTCCCATTCACTGATCTTTTCAAGAGATGTAAATAGCATGGTACCCATTGTATTATGACTTACTTTTTTTCTGAAGAGAATTCAACTGTGATTCCTATCTTTGTTTTTCTGTACATAACCTGTCTTTTCTAATCTGGCTGCTGTTTTATATTTTCTTCTTATAAACAGTTTTAGGCAATTTGATTATGATGTGTCTTGATGTATTTTTCCTTCAGGTTACTTATACCTGTGGCTTGTTGAAGCTTCTTGTGTATAAGAAGCTTTGCCATTATATTTTAAAACAATTTTTCTCTCTCCCCCCTTTCCTGTCTTTTGGAACATGAATTACATACGTGTTTATCTCCTTGAATTTATTTCACAGCTTACTGCTCTGTTAATTATTTTTTCCTTAATTGTCATTTCTGCATTTCATTTTGGATAGTTCTTATTGTGGTATCTTTAAGTTCATGTGTCTTTTATTCTGAAATGTTGAATTTGCCACTAACTCATGCAATGAATTTCTCATTTTAGACATTATAGCTTGATTTGGGTTATTGTTATATTTTATATGTTACTAATTAACTTTTTGCACTTACATAATACAGTTACAATAATTATTTTAATATCCTTTCCTGTCATTTCCATAGTTTCTATCAGCTCTCTATTGATTTTTTTATTAGAGAAATTACGGGTTTATAATTCATGCATAAAGTACAGGATTCCAGTATACCATCCTATTATTAACACCTTGCATTAGGGTGGTACATTTGTTATAATTGTTGAAAGCAGAGTTTTATAATTGTTCTGTTAAATATAGTCCATGGTTTTAATTCGGGTTCACTGTTTGTGTTGTGTAGGTCCATGGGTTGTTTTTAAAATTTGTATTCTAGTACCATATATGCAATTTCCCTTTTGAACCACCTTTGTTACTTGACAAAGTAGGTGGATTATTTTGCCTGATGTGCTCAAATGACCAATTCCTGAGATACCAGGGTTTCAAATACAGAAAAAGGTTATTATTAGGCATGTAACAGGAGATCAGATGGCCTGTTGGCCCAAAATTGATCTCTCCGAACTGCAGTAATTCTGATAGCTTTATTAGAGAAAAAGATGAGAAGCATTTAGGATAATTAGCACAGTGGCCCCAGATGATTAGATGTGATCTAATTATTGAGCATGTGCGAACTGGTTCCATGCTTAGTCATAGAATGTATGTAAGAAAACACCGACCCTAATATGATGATGGGCATGATTTTTTAGTATTCTAATGAGGTATAGGTGACTTGTAGATTAAAGTCTAAGTTACTGTGCATGTCAGGTGGGCCCATTTTAGTTGGATCCAGTCTTGGTTATAAAGATAACTTTGAACTTGGGTGGGTTAGTTCTGGGCTGACCCAGTCAGTAACTTTCATTAATAAACATTAGGGTATATAATCTTTAGTGATTACGAGACACTTAGGTTTGAAGAACTGCATAAAACTGGGTACAAATGAAGGTTAGTCACAAGGTTTTTATAGTCACAGGGGCAGAAGGTAAAGGCTATACAGTCATTATCAGAGACCAAGACAGTTGGATTACAATTTAGAGATTTTATGAATCTCCCTCTGTCTACTCCAATATACCAGAAAGCAAAAAGGAATTTCTATATATTGATTCAGTAATCTCAATCATCCCTTAAATTATAATTACATCTTTATATATATATATTTCAGTGCCATTAATTATATTGACAATGTTTTGCTACTATCACCACCTCCATTACCAAAACATTTCCATTGTTCTAATTAGGAACTATATACATTTTAAGCCACAACTTCCTATTCCCTATCCACACCCTGGCCCCTGTCCCCTGATCACATGTATTCTAGATTCTGACTCTGTGAATTCACTTATTATAATTATTTCCTATCAGTGAGATCATACAATATTTGTCCTTTTCTGTCTGGCTTATTTCACTCAGCATGCTGTCTTCAGGATTCATTCAGGTTATCACATTTATCAGAACTTCATTCTGTTTTTGTTTTTTTTTTACAGCTGACTGGTATTTCATTGTGCTATAGACTATATTTTGTTTATTCATTCATTAGTTGATGGACACTTGGGTTGCTTCTGTCTTTTGGCAATTGCGAATAATTCTGGGTCATATGGTAATTCTATGCTTAACTTTATCTTCCACAGCACTGCATCATTTTACATTCCCACCAGCAATGAAACAAGTGTTCCCTTTTCTCCACATCCTCTCTGGTACTTGTAATTTTCTGTTTTTTTTAACAGTAGTCATTCTAGTGGGTGTGAAATGGTATGTCATTGTAGTTTTGATTGCATTACAGTTATGAATAATGTTAAGCATCTTTTCATGTGTTTTTGGTCATCTGTTTATCATCTTGGGAGAAATGTCTATTAAGTCCCTGCCCATTTTTAAATTGTGTTGTTATTTTATTGTTGAATAAAAGAATTTTTTATACTCTGGAAATTTTATAATACACATGCTCAGATATGTCATTTCCAAATATTTTCTCCATCGTATAAATTCTTGTTTAGTTTTCAGGATGAGTCCTGTTCTAGTTTGCTAGCTGCCAGAATGCAATATACCAGAAATGAAATGACTTTTAAAAAGGGGAATTTAATAAGTTGCTAGTTTACAGTTCTAAGACTAAGAAAATGTCCCAATTAAAACAAGTCAATAGAAATGTCCAATCAGAGGCATGCAGGAAAAGATACCTTGGTTCAAGAAGGCCAGTGAAGTTCAGGATTTCTCTCTCAAGTGAGAAGGCACATGGTGAACATAGTCAGGGCTTCTCTCTCAGCTGGAAGGGCACATGGCAAACACAGCATCATCTGCTAGCTTCCTCTCCTGGCTTCCTGTTTCATGAAGCATCCCAGAAGGCGTTTTCCTTCTTCATCTCCAAAGGTTGCTGGCTGGTGGACTCTTGGCTTCGTGGTGCTACAGCATTCTCTTCTCTCTCAAACTCTTTTTTTCTTCAGAAAGGTTCATCTTTTTATAGGATTCCAGTAACCTACTCAAGACCCACATGAATGGGTGGAGACATGTCTCCACCTTATCCATTTTAACAACCACTCTTCTAACTCAAGATCACATCAAGATAACATCAAGATGTGACTCCATAAGTCACATCTCTAGGGAGGTGATCTAATTACAGTTTCAAACATACAGTACTGAATAGGGATTAGAAGAAACGGTTGCCTTTACAAAATGGAATTAGAATTAAAACCTGGCTTTTCTAGGGTACATACGTCCTTTCAAACCAGCACGAGTCCTTTGAGGCACAAAAGTTTTTAATTTTGATGAGGTCCCATTTATCTTGTTTTCTTTTGTTAAAGCTTGTGCTTTGGGTGTAAAGTCTAACACAAGCTCCTGAAGATACTTCTTTGTTTTCTTCTAGCAGTTTGATAGTATCATGAAGCCAAATTTTTTGAGAATTTCTGGTTTAGTATATATTAATTTGCATGTTAAGTTAAAATGAGGCTGGAAAATGTTCAGCAAGGTGACCTTATGACTGGCTAAAATTCTTGTTACTTTGGAAGAAGGAGAGAACAAATACTGGGAGAATGTTCCCCAAAATTTTTGGTTAGTAGAGTGCTATAAACACTTCCCTAAAATCCCACTAAAATGTGACCAGATAATTTATTAAAAGTAATTAATATAAAATAATTAGCATTTAATGAACATTGGTGAAGGAATTTGAAGGACACGTGATTAGTTATTGCTAGCCCTAGTATATATAAAACCAGGCAGTTTAAAAGTTTAACATGGTTTTACTGGTTGTCTTTGACAAGCCATTTGGTAGGCTGAGCTAGAATTTATTGTTATATAAAGAAGCCTTTTTTGTACTTAATAATTACATAAGAGGTAATAAGAGAAGTAAATAGTTGTTCTCTTCCACTTAGGAGGAAAATATTTTTAATTTATAAATTTAAATATTTAACTATTATTATAAAGGAATGACAGTGAAATTTCTACTTTTTCATAGTGCTTTGATTTACAATGGAGTGAAATGCAGTTGTATGTTCAATATTGAGAGAAAATCCTTTAATAAAAAGATTAAAGCAAATGTAATAGCTAAATAAATGAGTGAACATTTCTGAAAAGTAATGTGCATTTTGGAAATAAAGCCATATTGTTTGAAAATAATCTTAATTCCATGAATCCTATGTCAGTCTAAAACTTTGTTATATTTTAATGTTCTGCATTCAATATTGCTGGGTGGGAGCTTTTTGATTATCCATGGAGAAGTGACCCATTCAATTCTGGGCAGTAACTTTTGATGAGATGGTTTCCATGGAGATGTGTCTCCACCCATTCAAGGTGGGGTTGCTTACTGGTTCCTTAAGAGTTCATGTTGCCTGAGACCTTTGGAGATGAAAAAGGAAAATACCCACAGGGTAGCTTCATGTAACAAGAAGCCTGGAGCGAAAGCTAGCAAACCCTGCCATGTTTGCCATGTGCCTCTGCAGTTGAAAGAGAAACTCTGAATGCCGTCAGCCTTCTTGAACCCAGATATCTTTCCCTGGATGCCTTAGAATGAACATTTCTATAGTCTTGTTTTAATTTGGACATTTTCACAAGTTTTAGAACTGTAAACTTGCAACCTAATAAATTCTCCTGTTTAAAAGCTGTTCCATTTCTGGTATATTGCATTCTGGCAGCTTTCAAACTAGAACATTACATAATATTTTAAAAACTTCTGGGTTTGCAGAAAAAAAAATTCTGCTTAAAATTGAACTTAATACTTCTTTCTATTTTCTAGCCTCTTTTAACAATCATTGTTCTCACAACTCAACTGTCTTCCCATCTAGCCCCACTTTTTTTCTCTCAATCTCTCTCCACAGTTCAGCAAAACCATCTTGCCTCCAGGCCTTTGATTAATAGAATTCTTGCTATATTTGGGTTTAAACTATTACCATACTATTTGTCGCATCTATTTTTGTTTCCTTTTTACATTGTTTAAGACTTTCTTTTGGATCAATCAAATACATTGTGTTATTTTATTTTCTGTCCCCTCTATTAGCTTGCTAGTGACACATTCTTATATTATTTTAATGGATATTCTATGGATTACAATGCACATCCTTGATTTTTTTATAATCTGCCATAATTTGGCATTTTAATCATTTCCTAGATAATGCAAGAACTTTAGAATATTCCAACTTCACTTACTTCCCTCCCACTTTTTGTACTGTATAACACTGTGTACATTATATGTGTGCATGTGTTTTAGATGTACTTCAAAATAAACTATATATATTACATATATTTTCTACATATACTATATAAAACATATATATATAAACATTTATTCTCCATATATTTTAAGTGCAAAAAACATAGTTTATACAATCAACTCATTTACATTTACCTACATATTAAGCCATTCTTTTATACTTTATTTCCTTCTGTATTTCTATGTTTTTATAATCCTTCTACCTGAAAAACTCCCTCTAGTGTAGGTCTACTAGTTTTTATTTTAGCTGAGAATGTGTTAATTTCACTTTCTTTTTTAGGGGGTGGAGGGGATACATGGTTTGGGAATTGAACCTGGGTCTCCTGGACGACAGGTGAGCATTCTACCACTGAACCACCTGTGCACCAAATTTTCATTTTTGAAGGATATTTTTGCTGGATATACATTCTACACTGGTAGTTGTTTTCTTTCAGCATTTTACAAATGCCATTCCATTGTTCTTAATTCCATGATTTGTTGAAATTATTTCTGAATAGTCTTATTGTTGGTTCTTTGAAGGTAATGTGTCATTCTTGGAAAATTATCTCTTTTCCTTGACTTTCAGCAGTTTCACTATGATTGCCTAGACATGATTTATTTGTTTCCTACTAGAGATTAGCAGAACTTAAATCTATGGCTTGATATCTTTTTTACTGTGAAAAATAACATATATACAAAAAAGTAATAAATTTCAAAGCACAACACAACAATTAGTTGTAGACCAGATTTCAGAGTTTGGTATGGGTTACAATTCCACAATTTTAGGTTTTTACTTCTAGCTGCTCTAAGATACTGGAGACTAAAAGAAATATCAATATCATAATTCATCAATCATACTCATTTGTTAAACCCTACCTTCTCTGTATAACTCCACCTTCCCCTTTGATCTTTCTCCTATTCTTTAAGGATATTTGGGCTGTGCCCATTCTAGTTTTTCATGTTGGAAGGGGTTGTTGATAATATGGGCTGGGGGTAGAACTAGCTGATGTTCTGGAGAGGCTGGCCCCTCTGCATTACAGGACTTACCTGGTCCAGGGACCCATCTGGAAGTTGTAGGTTTCTGAAAAGTTACCATAGTGCATGGCATCTTTGTAGAATCTTAAATAACACTCTAGGTGTTCTTTAGGATCAGCAGGAATGGTTTTGGCTGGTTTGGTGTCTTTTATCTGTTTTGGGAAACTCTCTGACAATATCTCTTAAATATTGCTTCTAATCTTTCTCTCCTCTCCTTCTGGGACTCCAGTGACATACATTAGACCTATCACCATATACTGCACTTCTCCTGTGCTCTTTTCCATATTTTCTATCCCTTTTCTAAAAGTTCCACATGATTTTTTTGGGAATAGATTCTAGTTTCCTAGTAAAAGTCTTCATTATGTAATTTATTTTTCTTAAACCTATTAAATACAATTATATAAAGGCCATGTCTCACAATATAAATGTCAGGATTATTTTATCATGTCAATTTTTCGTCATTTTGTCCTATCTCTGATATACCTGATCATCTTAAAAATTGAAGCACAAACATTATTATAGAAAACTGAAGAGGTTCTAGATGATATATTTAGAAAGGATTTAATTTCTTCTGGCAGTTAGTTAAGGTAAACACAGAATATTTTGATCTAATCTGGAATCAAGATAATTAGAGGCTAGATTTTAGTCTTGGTGGAGGCTGGTCTATTTTCAATTTGTCCTTATTCATAGAAGAGTCCAGCCTTTCAGGGGTTTAAACAGAAAGACTGAGATGTTTGCTAGGACTTTTTCTCCATGACGGGCCCTGAACTCCTAAGACTGCTGAAAATTTTGCTTATTTTCTCAGCCCTATAGCTGCTCTTCTATGCTTAGCTTCTTGGCCATTGTACCATCATATGCTCCACTCACCCACCCACCCGCCTTCCCCACCCTCCTCCAGGTGAGGAATCAGTAAATGCCTTGAGGTAAAATATGTGGAGAATTCCAGACTTACTTCTCTGTAGTTCACTCTTCTCAGGGATTTGGGTGACTTGAGCCCTGACTGTCTTGGTTTTTCTCTTCAAACACCTGCTTTCTTGGGGATTTTTTGTCTTCTTTTAAAACATTTTTAATTTTATATAGTTTTTACTATTGTTCTTGGTGGGAAGGGTGGTCTGAAGAAGCTAGTCCTTTACAGCAGAAGCAGAAACCGCCAGACTTTTCTCATGTTCTCTTATAACACTATGTGCTTCCAACACCACACACTTAGGTTACACTGAATTGCTTGATAATGGATGTGTAGTCCTTATTCGACTATAATCTTTGTGAGAACAGGAACACCGTTTTTTCCTTATTGTTAATTAACGTGAATCCCAAATCAACAGCACATGCCTTTCATTTAGTCATTTGTTAGTTCAAAGATATTTTTGAGTGCCTACTGTGTACTAGGAATTGCCTATGTGCTGGGGATTCAGTGGTGAATAAAACAGACATGGTCCCTGACTAAAAGATCTCTGGTTAATCTACTGGGGGAGACAGGTTAAAATCAGTAAACAAACAAAATCATTACAACTTGTGGTATATGCTCTGAAGGAAATAAGTTGGTACTGGGATAGAGAATAACAGCAGGAGAGTAAGGAAAAGCCATCTGAAAAGAGGTAGTGATATATTAGCTAAGCACTGAAGGATAAGAAGAATTCAGCCATATGTAGTATGGAAAGAAAATTCTTGACATGTACACACACACACACACACACACACACACACAGGTTTCTGAAGCAGTGAAGAGTGTGTATAGGACTGAAAAGGCAATGAAAAATAGTGACTGAATGGCAGAAGCACACCAGATGAGGTTGGAGAGATAGGCAGAGGCTTTGAAGGTTTTAATAAAGAGTTTGGAAAGTAGGTGCTTATTACCTATTTGATAAATGGATGTAAGTATTTTATTTTTCTTAAAAAAAAATCCCTGTTGTTAAAAATGTCCCATTTCATTCTTTGCAAACAGCTCTCCATCTAATGGGATATCCTTGTGATAGAGGGAAAGCTTGTATCAGACATACAAGGCTGAGAATTATCATTGTTCTTAAGTTTTTGTCTACCTAGGGATTTTTGATATTCTGAAATCCAAAGCCAAAGAGGAAGAAGAAAAGTGAAAGGATGAAGGAGCAAGGCCTTTCATTCAGTTCAGGTAAGGACAAACACCAGTGTCAAAAAAAACTGTAAAAGACTTTGAAATGGGCAAAAAAGATTACTGATTGTCCAGTGTAGCAGAACTTCCTGAGTTATTTGTGCCTTTCATTGTCTTTAAAGTATTCTGAAACAACATAAGTTGTAGAAAACTGGTAGTAATGCACGTGACTTTTATTCAAAGAAATTCAAATGAATCCTGTTCAATGCAGATATAATTATTTGGTTATTAAAAATCTCTGTGGATGGATACACCAGTTTTGCATCTAATAGCAAATTTATTTCAGCATTCTTGATTTCCCATATGTGTGTGCTCTCTGAATTCTTCTTTGAATTGGTTGTAATATTTTACCTATTCCCTCATTAATTAATCAGTTAATTAACCTGATGTGTACACTTTATATAATTATGACATCAATGACTTTATCTTAAAATCACCATAGTTTAACAGTTCTGGAGGATCCAATGAGATGCACAATTGATTTATCTGACAGAGATGGTTAAACTTCATTGTCAGAGAAGTTCATCTTATGGGTGGCTTAAACTTGGACATATCTTTCTTTAATTCTTGGAGTAAATGCCAAAGCAGTAAATAAGATTTTAATTTTGTTGATTTTCTGCTTCTCTAATTTCCTCCCTCTACTGATTGTGGTTCTGTTTTTGTATCTGCACACACAGCTAATAAGTTATTCTCTTTCGGTGGTAGCAATGATGAGGCACTTGGTTTTATGGTCCAAACATTTGGTGATATCTATATATGGATGATAGAAATCTATTCTCTGTTGCGTGAGAGAATCTGTTTTGTTAGTCTTTTTTGTTTGTCTAATTGTCCATTTTGAACTCAATCAATTTTCCTTCTCTGGAAAGGAAAACAGCTCTTGATTTGTGGACTGATTAGTTTTTGTGCTTTTGTATTTACTCCTGACCGTTGACTGAAGCTGTAGAACTAACGCTGTATGTTCTTTTATGTGTTTGTGTCTATACTTCAGAAAGGCTTTTACCTAGTTTTGTGAATTTGAAATATTTTCCTATTTCTGGAGGTTTTTAATAAATTAGACTGTATTGTCTCAAATTAAAGGCACTGTTCTGATTGGCTTAGAGATGGAGTAAGTTCTATATAAGATATGTAATATATTATATATTTATATAATATATATAAGGTATTATATACATAGAATATCAAAAATTGCCAGATAATATGGACATTTAATATATAATATTTAAAATATGCTACACTAAAAAAATTTCTTCTCACAGAAGCCACTAACAGAAACATTTTCAGAATCCAAGTTCACATAGTTAAGGCAAATCTTTGGCAAATGAAACTAGCTTAATAATTTTGGTCATTAAAAAACTTCAGCTATGTTCTTTCTCTTATTTATCAATGTTAAGTATAATAAAAGTAATCATTTTATTTCACTTGGGTTTGTTTTACCTTAACTTATCTAGGTTTACTGATCAAATAAGCTAAAACTATTCCTACATAATGTTTAAGATTGTGAAGAACGTAAAATTGTGCTCAATGAAATCAAATCATTATTCTGAGAAACTTTATTTCAACAATAATATTTTGTAATATACAAACATGAAAATAATTTTCAAGTTCTTTATGTAACTTAAATCTTGAACTGATATTGAGTTAATTAATGAAAAATCAGATAGATGATTTTTAAGATAGATAGAAGATGTGAACATTGGTTGCTAAACATATTTTGAACTAATATACTTTTGTTTCTAAGTTAACATATTTTGCTTCTTGTCTTTTATATGCTACAGAGAGGCTATATATGGTTCGGCCATTTTAATGAACTTGTTTATCCATCTTTTTTACATTAAGAAGGTACAAAAGGAATGGTTGTGGCTGTAAAAAGTTGTATTCTGTGTGTTTCAGAGCTTTGCTAGTCTGTTAAAATCCTTATATGTTGGCTCTAGGTTTCTCTGTGAAACAGAAATTAGTTATTTTCTTAAACATTATAATTAATATGGGGGCTTGCAATTATACTAAGAGAAATAATGACAGAGAAATACAGCTGTCTGCTTTCTTCATTTTTCAAGGAAAAAGAATAATTTTTTTCTTAAAGTACAGTTCTCAAATTTTTTGTCTCAGGATGCCTTTACAAGATCTTTTTTTTTTGCATGCTGTATGGTGGGGGTCAGATGTTTTTTTCCACGTGAGTATCTCCTTATAGCAGTACTATCTGTTGAATTTTGTTTGTTTGGGAAGGTATGGGCCTGGAATTGAACCAGGGTCTCCTGCATGGCAGGTGAGAATTCTACCACTGAACTACCCTTGCACCTCCCCTTTACAGAATCTTAAATGAAAATTTATTGAGGATCCCTAACAGCTTTTATTTGTGTTATATCTATTAATATTTACTATAACAGAAATTAAGGCTAAAAATTTTTTTAAAATTATGCTGGCACATTAAAAAATAATGATGAAGTTAGTATAGGCAACTTATTTTTCATGCTTTTTAAAAAATAATCTTGAAAAGCTCATTAATGCCTGGCTTAATAGACATCTGCTGGGTTCTCAGATCTGTTTCTTCATTTAATCTGTTGAAATATCACTTATGTAGCTGTTGGAAAAACTCCATGGTACTCTCATGAAAGAAATTATTATGAAAATATGTTCTGATTTGAAAAGATGTATGTCCCCTAGAAAAGCCATGTTATAATCAAAATCCCATTTCATAAAGGTAGAATAATCCCTATTCAATACTGTCTGCTTGAAACTGTAATCAGATCATCTCCCTGGAGATGTGATTTAATCAAGAGTGGTGGTTAAGATGGATTAGGTGATGACATGTCTGCACACATGTGGGTGGGTCTTGATAAGTTTCTGGAGTCCTATAAAAGAGGAAACATTTTGGAGAATGAAAGAGATTCAGAGAGAGCAGAGCAGAATGACAGAGCCACAAGAAGCAGAGTTTACAAGCCAGTGACCTTTGGAGATGAAGAAGGAAAATGCCACCTAGGGAGTTTCATGAAACAGGAAGCCAGGAGAAGCTAGCAGATGATGCTGTGTTCGCCATGGGTCCTTCCAGATGAGAGAAGAACCCTGACTGCATTCACCATTTGCCTTTCCAGATAAGACAGAAACTGTGCTGTGTTTGCCATGTGCCTTTCACTTGAGAAAGAAGCCCTGAACTTCACTGGCCTTCTTGAACCAAGGTATCTTTCCCTGGATGCCTTAGAGTGGATATTTCTATAGACTTGCTTTATTTGGGACATTTTCTCAGCCTTAGAACTGTAAACTAGCAATTTATTAAATTCCCCTTTTTAAAAGCCATTCCATTTCTGGTATATTGAATTCCAGCAGCTAGCAAACTAGAACAATGCACTAGAGATTAGATTCACAAAGTGGACATATATGAAGCCATACATCTCAAAGGAAGTCAGAACCACTTCTTAAGGGGAGCTTGTGACTAGCTTTACTGTATCCACATTGATAGACAAATATAATATTTTTTGGCCTCTGAAAATAAATGATTTTTTTTGCTGTTGTTTTCTGAGTATGTTCTTGAGGATTTTCAAGCCTTTAGGAGAGACACTATGCTTTATCTATCTCTTTTATCTCCAATCTGCCTAAGAAAGAGTCACCCAATGAATATTTGTTGAAATAAACTAAATTATATGGTTATAGAGAGCCAAAACAACAACTAACTAGGAGTAGGGGGAAGAATGTGGAGCTATATGTAGAATCAGAGACTTTGTAATCTAGAAGCATTGTTCCCTTGTAAACCTATGATATGTACAGAAGGCCAGAGAAAGTAGTGGCAGGGAGTTATATAGAATCAATGCCTCTTCAATGGTAGTCAGGTCTATAGGGGTAGAGAACTAAAATTACAAAATATTCTTTAGATTCCATAATATAAGTACCATCTCCATTTTCACACTATCACCTTTCTCTGTCACTAGTGAATAGTAATAATAGAATACAAAAATTAGCTTAAAATAATAGTACCAGTGTACTGTGGGGCATAACTGAGATTCTCAGTCCAGTTCTACAAAAACACTACAGAGAACATAGCAAAATAGCATAAGCAAAGTTTCCAAATAGCTATATAATAGAAAAATATTTTGCTGATTCTATTTAGCTTTTCCAAGCCAACCATGAATTCATTTAGATGCACAAAGCAAATAAATAAATCACAGTAAGAATGGCTCCTTGAGTTAATCAGTTTAAAAGAAATTTCTTTCTGAGGCTAAGCATAGTATCAGTTGATTCTAGGACATTAAAATTATTACTATGTGGATCAAATTGAAAAAAAGTTTGTTTTGGGTCTATCAATAGTTTTAGAGAATAGTGTGAATTGAATTGTATTCCTACAAAAGGCATGTTTGAGTCCTAACCCTGGTCCTATGAATAAGCCATATTAGTAATTAGGGTCTTTGAAGATATTATTCACATGAGGCCAAATTTGATTAGGGTGTGCCTTTAATCCAATATAACTGGTATCCTTATAAGCAGAGGACATTTGGACCCAGTAAGACAGAGACAGAAAAAGAGAGAGATGGCCACACAATAGAGACAGAGATTGATTTATGCCATAAACCAAGGAACTTCATGGACTGCTAGCCACTGTGGATGATGAAAATGATTAATACTACAAATATAAGGATGTTCTGCCATTAAGAAAAAAGATAAAGGAATCTTAAAGGTTCACAGACAGCTCTGCACAGTTAATTCAATATTTTATATACATCATGCTCATTTGTGGTACAACCACAAGTATTTATGGCCAACTGCCCAGAGGATCTCCATGCTAAAAAGGTTCATTATCACAGGCTTAAAGTATACTCCTAATCATCACCATGTACTTTACAAATGCATGTTTAGTTATAAGGTTTTATAGATTATAAGATTATAATTATAAGATTACAACTATACATTTAGTTATAGTTTGCCAGGTCATTCTAAATCCAGCATTGCTGTGATAATGAAAGCTTAACTTTTTGTACTGTAAATTCTAACATAACTGAGACTTACTTTTGTTTTTTCTCACCATTGTATCTAGTACAATTGGGTAATGAGTGAATGAATGAGTGAATGCATGAATACAAGTGCCATCTCAACAAGTATATTATGGCTCCTAAATAAAGGATGGAAAGGAGATTAACAATTTCAAAGATTGAGGTTAAAAAAAAACTATATGGGCCATTTACATTTTTAAAATTTCCATGATTTTAAGAAGTTAAAAATAATAGAAATGAAGGGCTTATTTTCAGAACACAGTAAGAGACTTAAAATAAAAGAGAAAATTAACCTGTTCTACTTTTCTTTAAGAGGGCTAAAGGATTTTTTTTTTAATCTCAAACATTTCTGATTCTGCTATAAAGCTCTGAATTTCCACTAGATTCACTTTTAATGTTTCCAGTTTGATTTTAGCATCTCTGATTGAAGTTTTGTACAAACTAAGCAAAACAGGGAGCAGGAAGATTTTCAGAAGTCCTTAGAAAAAGATTGACTTAATTTCCTTTTTAAGATTAGGATTAAAATGACATTTTGACACATTCTGAATGGCTTGAGATGCTATCTTTATAGGAAAAGAGAAAAACGTATTTTTAAGCCCCTCCTGGTGATTCTAGATCACATGAAATTTTTAGCAAGAAGAGGGCTAAGGGATACAATTCCATTGTATCCTGACTCATGGAATTCCATCCCCTACATCTTCTGCCCCCTCCAAAGAGGTTGTCCATTATCTCTGCAGCAGGTAGTCACAATCCATTGTCCTAATAAATTATTGAATTTGTACAGTTAAATATCTATAGCTAGCAGCTAATATTCTTTATGTCTTCTGAGAGTGTAGAGAGCCATTAGTTTGTAATATTTCATTCTAATAATAGAAGCGAACATTTCTTAATATGAAATCTCTAGTTCTTTCTTCTTCTTATCTACTTGAACTACACTGAAGCCAACCTATTACTTCCCTGTCACAGGAATATACACCCATTGGTAAAATCTATAATTGATAACATTCTATTTACAATGCAGCACAGATGTCAGAAATATTTTTACCTGTAAGCCCAGCTCCCCACACCCCCGACCCTGAACTTTTTAAAAAAATTTTTTTTACCTCATTCCCTGTTGACATGACTGCAACCACTGGAAACTTATTAACTTCATCCTCTGTGACACCTACAGTTGCCAGAAGACCAATCTCTGAGAGGCCCATGTGGCTTCCCTTGGCTAAAACGCATTCCCCTCTTTTAATATCATGGCCGATGGGTCTGAAAGTCAAAGTAAAACCATAAGCAGTATGATTAGGAATAACATTTTCTCATATAAGAGGGAAACTTTAGCATCAGAGAAGGAAGACACTCAAAGGGAGAAAAAGGTCAGGATGAGAGGAACTGGATAATAAAATGAAACAATTCTAAAAACTCTATGCTTTTATCATTTAAAAAACTGAAATTATACAGTGGAAGACAGAAATAGGATTTGTATTTAATACTGCTAAATAGGCATATGCTATTTCATATTTGGAAATAATTTTCCAAATTGCATTTTATTTCATTAAGTTAACAGCAATTGCAAACTTTCTTTGATAAAAAGCAAGAATTTGTATGAAAATATCTAATGGCATGAATGAATCTATAGCTAGCTAGCTCTGTGGTGAGGAGAATGATGCTGATGAGGTTACAGTCATAGAGGTAATTTTCACTTGGACCACTCAGGTGACTCTTGTTATGTAGCCCCAGGGATACATTCATCTTGGCCTGCTGCCAGAAGGATGGGAGAAATGTAGATTTGTTATGAGAGATGTTAAGCAAACAGTGGTATTAATGGAATCAGGGCCAACTTAATCCATTGTAAGAAAAAATAATTTAAAGTATATGTACTATTAATGGTGAGAAAGTTGTCTCATCTTTGTAAACTAACAGCAACAGATTATTTCATTATTATTGGTATTCAATAGAGGACAGGCTATCAGCTAATTGTGTAAATATCCAATTCTGGAATTATCTGTGTTAACACCAAATTCTGGATTATTTAAGGGTGAGGTTAGGTAATTCTGGATTATCTAGGGGTAGAGTTACCTGTGGATTATGTAGGCTCATGACATTACCTCCTTCTCCTGTTGCTTTTGACTATTTCATTTGTCTTTAGTGTTTTTAATAAAAAATAGGTAAGGCAGACATAGGATGAATAATTCAGAACATTCATTTTGCTATGTATTAACAGCCCTGAAAACTAATGGGTAATTCATATAGCTGTAGATTTATAATAGCCATACTTTCCTAAATTTGTGAAACAGGAGTTGGCTATATATTCTATATGTTATGAAATTACCTGATATCTTGGCCTGGCCAAGCTTGCACCAAAATTTGCACTTCAAGTTCTTCAGTGCCCTGCAATAAGAGCAGGCTGTATAATTTGAAACAGAACAATCCAACAGAATTTCTGATTATCATTGATTTACCCAGATGCTTTTACCATAAAATAGGCTGAGTATATAAAAGCATGGAAAAACAGAAAACCATTTGTTAACCCTTTTAAAACCCTATGAATTTCTATCACAGGTTCCTGAAAAATTAAGGTGTTTGGTGCTAGGAAATAAACTAAATATTTTATCTCATTTTCATGTTTTAAAAAAAGTACCAATTCAAAGATTGAAATATGCTTTGCAAGTAGCATTCTCAAGGTAGTATGGCTACCTTAAAGGATAAAGTGAATGCGCATGGAGATTACCTTTCTTTTCTGTTTACACGAATCATGGATTCAACACCTTGCCAAGGTTCCCAGCTATATGGAGGAATTTCAGTGAAAGACTTGTAGTTTGCCTGGTAGCATATTTCTATAAATTAATAGTGATCATCAATTTTACATTAATGGACTGTGAATAATATTGTGATGTTGGAAACATGTTGTCATCTGGCAGAGTTTGCGGATGCACATGTTTTAGATTTCAACACCCTGTTGGTTATCCTAATGCCAATAAATTGGCTTGGACAATTTTAGCAGAAGGCATTGAGACCTGAATTCTAAGAGTTGAATTGTTTAAGTACTCCATGTAGAAAGATGATTAACAGGAAAATCTCAGATCAAGAAAGGTTGCTATCTCTTGGGATGGCCAAATTTCATTCTATTTGCAGCCCAGGAGAAGTTATATATATATATTTTTAATTTTTAATATTTATTTTTCACATCAGTTTTTTGGCATGGGCAGGCTCTGGAAATCGAACCCAGGTCTCTGGCATGGCAGGTGAGAATTCTACTGAGGCACCACCATTGCACCACCCTAACATCAGCTTTAAAAATATTTCTAAAGTATCTTCACAAAGCAAGAAAGATGGCCAGTCATTAAAACCTTAGTTGAGATGACTCTACTTTGAGCAGTGGCTAATGCTCTAGTTTCAGTAATTACCACTAGTTTTCAGGAGAAGAAGACCTGCTTGAGACCCCAAAAGATCTCAAGTCCATTATTTTAGGCAACAAAGGGGGAATTGGCTTAAATTTAATATCTTTAGGCTGTCATTTGGTAGAGAAATTTTCCTTGGATTGTAGAAAAGCAGAGCTGAACATGTCATTGTTCAAATGCTTGACTTAGTGTAATGTAGTATTTAAGAACTGGTCTAGTGATCTTTGTTAAATTCCTCTCCATTACATTCTGAACTTATGACTTCATATTTTTTCAGAAGCTAGCATCAATGAACAAATTTCTCAGCTAGAAAGTATATCAACAGTTAATATCTTTGTTCTATCTTGAGGCAGTTTTTACCTTATTTGAATGTGAAATTTCTTGGTTCAAACATGGCTTAAATTCTGTTATAATAAAAACAATAATCACAAAACTCCCTCCCATAACAAAAGAATTTTAAGCTGAAGGCTGTATTTATTGGAGACCTGTGCACTACAACGTAAGATTCCAATATAACCAACAAACTGGGCTAATCTCATAAGCACTGCAGAAAACGGGCCTGACATAATAGTCCACAGTAAAAACAGCATGGTAAGACCTGGTAATGACATACATTACCTGATTCCCTGATAAGTTCAGCATCTTCCACTTGTACTACTCCATCAGTGCCACAGGGGATTGGAGCACCTGTTGTCACCCACATGACTTGTCCTGACATTACTATCTGAGTTGGCTGAAAATACAAACATGTAAGAGAGTTGAATTACTTTGCTATCACAAAGGAAAAGTCTCCAGGAAACATAACATTTTTAGAAATAAACAATAAAATGAAAATCTTAGGGTCTTATTTATTTTTGGCCAATGTAATAAAAACTAACCACAAACAGGTACATTTATACCAAAGAGGCTTTAACTTGATTTAAGTTGACTTTATATGTTCTTCAAGGTAATGACTATTCAATGCCTTTCTTGGTGCCATATTTTCCTTCTGAGTAACTGCCACATATTTTCTGCCATTGACTCTCACTCAAATAATGTGAACTTTCTTTGTATAGGTAAAGTGATTTCAGAATCTGTTAAGAAAATAAATGCTAGGTGTCATGGTTAGGGACAGGTGTCAACTTGGCCAAGTTATGGTACCTGTTCATCTGATTGGGCAAGCGCTGGCCTGTCTGTTGCAATGAGGACATTTCATAGGATTAGGTCATGATCACGTCGGCTACATCCACAGCTGATTCCATTTGTAATCAGCCAAAGGGGAGTGTCTT
The DNA here is from genome assembly GCF_023851605.1 of Tamandua tetradactyla. Lineage (NCBI taxonomy): Eukaryota > Metazoa > Chordata > Mammalia > Pilosa > Myrmecophagidae > Tamandua > Tamandua tetradactyla. The sequence goes on from NC_135327.1 coordinate 495,964, forward strand.
CTGCAATTAGTGATGCTAAATCCAATCATGGGAAGCCTTTTAAGGAGGACTCAGAGGAGACAGGTTGCATTCCTGCTTTGGCTGGTGAGCCTCTCCTGTGGAGTTCGTCCAGGCCATCCATCAGAGTCATCGGCTTCGCAGCCTGCCCTGTGGATTTTGGACTCTGTGTTCCTACAGTCACGTGAGACACTTTCATAAATTTTATATTTGCAAGTGTTCCCTGTTGATTCTGTTTCTCTAGAGAACCCTAACTAATACAGTAGGCAATATGATTTTATGAATGAGTTATGAAAAACTAACACGTTTGTGATTTACTGAACTTCTGAGGCTTGAGAAGTGCTTTATTAACTAAATGCTTTATTAACTGTATTTTTGGTTAAATAAAGACAAACCAAAAAATTATTTTAATTACTGCTCTTGAAAATCTTTCTAAAACATATTAATTCAACTCTCAACTAAATAGCATAATTCTAGCAAATGTAGTTAAACCATTTAAAAATGATTCCAATGTTTGTCATGATTTGGGTTGAATATTAAGTCCAAGATTTTCATTGTCTGAACTCTCATATGGATGGCATAGGAAGCTAGGCTAAATATTTTCTGACCACAACACCTGCCCTACATGTGGAAAAGCATATTTATATAAGATCAGTCTCATAGGTTTGATCCATTCTCAGAAGAGTCACTTGTCCTGAGCCATGATGTAGATCAGAGTTCAGAAAAGGAATGCTTCAAATTCTTCCTTAAAGAAAATTTTGAGAAAACATCATTCCCCAATAAAAAAGATATCTTTCCAAAGATGTATGCCTCATAAATATTTAAAATCTTAGGAATTGTCAAAGAAAATAACCTACACTGGAAATACAATCAAAGTTAAACTGGAAATGCATTACTAGAAAAGCTTTTGAAAGCTTCTGTTCATAATATTATTGCTGCAAAGAAAACCATAAATAGTTAATATTTATTAAATCTTCAAGCTATGCTTGAAGTGTTAAGTGCATTATATATCCTAGAATAAAAGTCCTATAGAGATAGGGATTTGTCTTAGCTTCTGTTTGCCTCTCCAGATTATACCACCAATTCCCTACACTGTGTTGTGGCCCAGAAAGTGGGACTTTGTGGACTATCTTGACCAGATTGCCATCACTCTGGTTTCTGATTAGGTTCAGCCAATGGGAGGGACCAACAGTGAGATAAGAGGGTGGGAGACAGACAAAAGTAGGCTCTTTACCTGGTGGGTTGCATTTTGGCAATGCTGTATCGACACTATCACTGAGGGTCAGGCTGCATTTAGGTAGCCTGCTCTATTAGCTATGAATCTCCCCAGGTACAAGTACCACTCTCGTGTCATGTCTCTTCAAACCTACAGGTGGTAATAGAGTTTCACTACTGCTAGCAGTTGAGTCTTTCACATTCCTTTGTTGGTTTCCCTTTTATCTATCTATCTATCTATAGATATCTATCTATATATTTCCCTTATATATATCTATATATATTTCTATATCTTGGAAATAGCCATGCATTAATCTCTCTTAAATCATCCCTTTCCCAGACATATTGCTCTATCACCCCAAGGCCTAGAAAAGTACCTAGTACAAAGTAGATACTCTAATAAACAGTTCTTCCAGAAGAATGAATGAATGTGTGTCATCTCATTATCACAACTACTACATTATTATCATCACTTTATAGGTTTGGAGTCAGAAACTTAAACAGATAAGCTAATTTGCCCAGGATCACCCACCATTAAGTAGTAGCACTGGGATTTAAATTTAGGTATGTCTAATTCCAAAGACAAAGACTACTACGGCATACCCTCCTTAATAAATCAACAGTTTATGTAAAAAAAATTTATAGTGCCATTTCTTACAGAAGAGTGATATTGGATCAATATACTCTTCATGCTATCTTTTTTTGGCTTACAATTCCAATGTTCTCCATGTTTTTCTCCCACAGATACTGGACAAGGATATTCTTAGAATCAGACTTGGCACTGAGCTTTATATACAAATGTCCTGTTCTTTGAACAAAAGAGACACTCCAGACTTATTTAAAATTGTTACATTTTAATGTAATTTTCCACCAAGATATTAAAAGAGTTTAAAATGAAAAGCTTAGGGCTCAATACATGTAAAACTTATTAAAAATTTTCAACTCCAGATATTTTTTACTATGGAGCATCTCAATCTACTATATATGACCATTTTGCAGTTTAGTAATTTTTTTATGAAAAGCATTAACATCTTGATGCATGTGGTTTTTTTAGAGGAGGTGCTAATATCAAAACTGTCTTCTGTGCCTGAAGAACAATAACTTTTAATACAGCCTAAAGAGGTGAGTCCTTTCCTGAAAGCGTCTTTTCAGCTAAGCAGAAAATGAATACTAATGTGAATTTCATGGTAGTTCCTTCTCAGACTGAGATGTGTTAGCCTAGAGTCCTTCTTCAGTTCAGTTGAGAGGATGTACTATATTTGCTAAATTTATTTTAAGTTCTACTGTGGTTGGACCTGTAATTTTCTCCACTTCTTGAATTAAACCAATTTATATGAATAGTTTCTATATGATTAATGAATAAAAAAATGTGCCTCTCTCCAAAAGAAGCAATTCTATGTGGTAGGTAGATGACTCATGCCAGCGCACATACATTAAACTCAATTTAAAAGCTATTTTTGGATATATAAAGATATTTATATATCTATGTAGAGTGGACACTGCTGGGCAAGTTATCAACATACCTAGGGGACACCTATTAGCCTTCACCTACACAGCTCTCCACTCCTTTACAACTCTTTGCAAATATTTCAGTATGTTTTCATTCTGCAGCCTGGGGAGACATTAGTTCAACTAAAATGCCTGATCATACCTGATTTGGGAAGAAGAAGCCCCAGTTGCTTATCAGAGGCAGAACTCTCAGTGGTAGGGCTCTCTCTTCTTGAGTTGGGCAGCACAAATTGGTTTTTCCTCTCTGCGTGAAGTAGAGTATACGATGCTGCTGTTTGCTGACCCTGACCCAAGCAACTGGGCTGCTCAGGAGATCACTCATGATGGGATCTGTTCCCCTGCTCTTTGGACACTTTGTCATTTGCTGGAAGTTTCTGTTGTGCCTGAGCTTGTGTTCCCAGAATATAGTGACCTCCTCCACAGATACATAAATTGCACCTAACTGAACCAACTGCAAATGCTACACTTTAGCAGTAAGTGAAGAACTTCTTTTAACTTCCAGATTAGTAGTCATTCTTCCCTTTTTATTTTTATTGCTGTTCCTTATATTCATTATATAAACAGTTCAAATCTTGATATTTCCTTAATGGAAGCGTGAATTGGATTTTTTTGAGCTTTGCCCAATGGCAGCACTTTATAATTATATAGTATTTTCTTTGAACATGTTCAGTGCTAATTAACGGGTTCAAACTATAAATGATTTAAGGTCAAGTATTTTGATACCTCAAGAAGACATTTTTTAAATCACTATCTCAGTGTGTGCAATGGCACTCCAATGTTCAAGTATATGTACTTTCTATAAGTGAGCAATTTGGCTCTCACAAGGTCTCTGAGATTGTTAAAAAAGTCTGTGTGATAGATCAGTTATAGATAAAGGACATCACAGAAAATTTGAAGAAAATCCATTTCTTGTATAGTTTGGGTCTTTCTTTCCATCAAGATTTTATAGGAAGTTATAAGAAGTTAGCAATATTTGAACTGTTTCACAATTCTTCTCATGCTCCTAATTCTCTAGTACAGTTGGAGGTCTTAACTAATAGTAAACAAGGTTTAAGAAGTTCACAAGACCCTGGAAACGTGCTACTTATGGGCCTAGTAGGCTGTAGGCACTACCAACTATTTGCAGTTTCCCTAAGAATTCCATTTGACTATCTTAAACATCCCTGTGTCTTGATTTATATACTACTTTCTCTGCCTTGAATGAGCCTTTCCCATCTTGCTTTTGCAAAACTCTCTGAGGCCCAGATCCAATGTCATTTCCCTAATTTTCCCAGGCTGAAATGTTCAACCTGTCACAGCACTTGACTTCATACCATTAGTTTAATGCATGTTGGGGACTGGATCACGTCCTCTATAATAAAGACATGTATAAGTCCTAACCTCTGGCCCTAGGAGTGTGAATGTATTTGTAAATAGGATCTTTAAAGATCTTATTAAAATGTGGCCAAATTGAATCAGCATAAGCCTTAATTCTATATGACTGGAGTCCTCATAAACAAAGGAAATTAGGACATGGAAGTAGAACCCACAGGAGGAGACCTAAGGAAACAGATCACCATGTGACAGAGGCAGAGATTGATTGCTGGCAGGCTACCACCGAAGTACTATAGACTTTGGAGAAAGTATGGCTTACCAACACCATAATTTTGCATTTCCAGCCTCTAAACCTATGAAGCAATAAATTCTTTTTGTTTAAGCCAGTTTGTGGTATCTGTTATAACAGCCCTGGAAAACTAAGACAATTCCCAACAAACTGTATCATATTTAGTTGTTTATCTCTTTTACTAGGTGAAAACTTCTTATGTGTAGTAATCATATCTTAATCTAGTTTATATCCCCAGAACCTAGCAGAGTGCTTGGTACACACAGTAGGTGTGCTCAATAAATGTTAGACCCAACATTTTTTGGATGGCATACAAGTAATGCTTGAATAATTGCTATTTTATGGCTTTAGATTTCCACTGAGGATGGAAATAGGTTCCAAGAAGTCAATTAAGTTATTAGGTCACAAGGAAACTAATTTATTAAAAAACAGAACCAAACCTGGCTGTTCTTTTTTTTAGGGAAATGGTTATAGGGACTAAAACTAGCCTGCTTTCAGCATGGACAAATGATCTAATCACTGCAATGCAAGACCTAGCTTCACAACTGTGTACATGGATCTCCTCAGTGCTTGCATACAGAGATGAAGGAGACAGGTCACCACCACTGGCACCACCCTTTCTTTTATATACTTCCTTAACCCCATTCTATTGTCAGTGTACATGGAAGTACATGGTAAGCCAAAAAAGAGAAGACATGGGATGTTGTTTTTTCCCAACTGCCACCTTTATTTTTACACAGTGTTTATGAAAGCTTGGTAGTAGTAGTTGAGTTTACCAGCCCAGGAAGAGGAAACTTTGAAGGGGAGGTGAAGAGAGAGAAGTGCTTTAGTTCTATTTGATAAGGTAAGAAATCTTTTAACTGCTCTCCATAACTCATTGGATTAACAGGTGCTTTCTATTTCTTCTTAAACATAATACAGAGGCCGAAAGCACACTTTAAGTTTGAGGTTGGTGGACTGTTCTCTTTACACCTGTAAAATACTGCCCCAAGAAGCAACTGAGTTTGTTCCCAAATTTATTTGTATCTGTTTATGTCAATAATAGTCATTGAATTAAGTAATTTAAATAAATATTACACAAACCATTGATACATGTGTATGAAAAGAGATACTTTTTCCTTATAAAATTAAGTCAAACTTTTGGAAAAACTCAACTAAAGGGATGCTATTAAAAAGAACTGTTGTCAAATGAGGTGTGGTTAAGGTAACTGTAAAATCTAGACAGTCTATGCTTAGATGCTTTACAGTGTCCTTAAGTGTTCATTCACTTTAAAGAAACTGAAACTGGAAATCACAGACAATGCTTTATGGGTGTGATTTATGTAAGAAACACCAGACTGAAGTTCAAATAGCAGATACTTACTATAAGAAAAGTCTTGGCTTTCTATCAAATTAACAAATAAATGTACACTTAAGTTAAATTTCTATTTCAATTAAACTTAGAAAATAGAAAACAATTCTTCACTTTAACTGATTTTCAATTAAATGACCAATTAATCATCTCAAAAGCATTGAATAAAAGGGCTTCTATTATACTTCTTTTATGGCCTATTAGTGTTCCATTTCTTAATACAAACATATGTATACCTAATCTCTGGCACGCTCCCTAGTGAGAAAAATTAATCTACATGATTACTAAGGAGGTTAAACAATCTGCTTCTTCTAAATTACCTTGTTTGTACCACAAGTTGGAGAAAAGTCTGAAAAGACCACCTAGACACTGTAATCCTACTCAGAGCATCAATGCTTATATAGAAAGAATCACTTAATCACAGAGCTAGAAAATGTATATGGGGCATGTCTGTGAGGCAGACCAACAACACTGTGACATATATTAGTAAACAGTTTCTTTAAATTAAGAAACAACAATTTCTTTAGTGCTTTCTCATAGGAAATATCCTTTAATAGCATTGAAAACTTATCTAATCCATTTCTAAAATTTTTACTACATTAATAGGAGAATTTAGAATTAGATTCTGAAAGTCAATGAAGCTAAAATTTGATGTTGGACCTAAGACCTATGGATGTCACCTGTTCACCAGCTTGGGATTCCCCAGTGACGAATCTGTCTCCTGGGCCATCAGCAGCTGTGAGGTGGAACAGAACCAAGAATGACCATCAGTATGAACCTACTCTAGGGAGTTAGAACCCAGTACTGGAATTTTAAAATTTGGCTCAAATTATCTGATAAGGTTTCAGAAAAGTGGAATTCATTTCTGGTCTCCTAAATGAGATAATGGCTTAATACTACTGGTTTGACATTTGGTATCCACAATTATAAGTACCAGTAGGAATGGTCTTAATTGTGTCCTTAGTGTCACTGTAGATGGCCTTCCTGTCATCTCATAATTTCCACACTCGTGCTTCTCTAATAGGAAGTTCTTTTTACCTAGGCTTCTAAATAAACACTGCCTTATTCATGTGCATGTGTGTGATTTTCCATATGTCTAAAAAATACCCATATTTTTCTTTCTCATTTATCCAATCTGATCTTCAGAATAATCCAGTGAGATAGGAAAACCAGATATTCCTTTCTTCATTTGACATTTGAAAGAAATGAGTTACAGAAAGAAGGAATGCAGTCAGAATTAAATGCCTTGAACAAGCGTTGGTTAGAAGTAGGCTGGGACTAAAACCAAGTTTCTTAATTCTCAGAACAGTTTTTTTTAAATAACGGATCACAATGCTATTTCTGAATCAGGAGATAAAGGCAGTACTGTATCACATTTTCCATTGACTATTTTTAAATCGGAAGAAATACTTTCAAAATTGGGGTGGAAAAACTTTTTAATCAATCTTTTTTTCTATATGCAATATAGTAATGGCTGGATGAAAAAGTATTCTAGGAGATAAATGTATAGTCGAGGTATGTTGTGTCTTTCAGACCAATGCTAGGTAACGTAATCTCTAGCTGATGAGTTTTTGATCATGGCTATTACCTCTGTATCATTTGAATACAGCAAGGTAGGCATATACATACAAAAAAGATAAAACCTTCTATATGATTTTTAAATTATATTTGCAATCACACTGATGTTTCCCCTCTTTTATGAAGAACATATGAAATTCATGGTTTATGTAACCACAAAGTGGCGTTTTTTTCTAAAGACTTCTATAATGTTTATAATGAGCTATTTTTTCTTCATTTTTTGTTTTGTTTTTTCTTTTTGTTTATAATGAGCAACATTTTTTTCACAGCTGGCTTTGATTAACCTAGTGTAGAAAGGGGCAATGAATTAACCTTCTATGTTCTAGATGTTGTATCTTGTATTTTATAGATATTATCTCATTTAATAAACTCATGCTTTCCTGTGACTTTTTCTGTTCTATTGTATATTCTGTGTTCACTTGTAAAAGCTAGAATAGTTTTCCTCCAGTTTTATTTTTATTGTTATTTTATTATGACACTTTAGTGGTTTTTTAAAACTTAATTTTTAAAAAATGAACTTAAAACGTACACAAGTAATTTTTTCTACAGTTATCAACATTTTGTCTTTTTCATTTATCCCTCATTTATTTTTGCAGTATTTTAAAGCGTATCATTTTATGATAAAAATTAATATGTAAGTTATATTTCAGAGTTCTATACTCATTGCAACTCAAATATGAATAGACTTATTTTATGTCTCCTCCCATATGCAACCTAGACATTTCTTCTCTTCGCTTTCTATAAAAAGAGAAATTAGCATGGTTTTAGAAGTAAAATAAAGCTGAATCTGAATCCAAGTTCTGCCTATTATTAGCTTTAGAGCTTTTACCAAGTTATAAAACCTCTTTTCTCACTGATGAAAATGGGGATAATTATACCTTTAAAATAATACCTTTTAAAGCTATTCTTTTCTTTCATTCATTTAGTAAATTCCTACTGAGTGTTTTTTATGCCCTAAATGTCATTAAGTACTGGGAGTAAAAACAGATGATGGTTTCTATTCTAATGCAGTGTCAGTTTTTTGCAATGTTTTTCAAACTCTGCATCACAAATGGAAGTGGGTTGTAAAATTAATGTATAAACAATTTATTAAATGAAAAATAATGGAAGTATATTCAACAAATAGTAAAGATAAGTGTTATTTCACAAAACCTGTTTTTTTTTACTTGTATATGTGTATATGTATGTATATTTTTATATATATATATATAAAATTGACTTGTGATGTATAATGTATTTAACATGTTTCTTATCATGGTTAAAACAAAACTCTTAAAGCCAGTAATGTAGTGGAGGAGACTAGAGTTTAATAAAATAATCATATTAATGTAGTGTAATTAAAATTTACATTAAGAAAACTGCTGTCAAGGAAAAGAAGATAGTTTTATGAGAGCATATAATTAAAGTCCCTGAGCTGTACAGGAGGTTCATGGAAAATTTCCCTGATAAAAAAATTTCTGATCCTGACTATGAAGGATGAGTACAATCTAAGTAGCTAAGCTGTCAAAAGTTGTGTGTATCTGTGTGTATATGTCTGTGTGGGGGGGGCAATGGCAGGTAAAGGCCTGTGGTCCGTGTCCTTCTTCAATCTTATACTCTAGCCATTTTCAACTTCTAGTACTCGATTTCTCTGACAGAACCAAGATGACTCACAACAGTGCCATGACATATGGTACTTCCAGTGCTTGAGTGTACTTCCCTAACCTTGCTCTCTGATCAAAAACTTCTTAGCTTTTATGACTTAATTCATGTCACCTTCTCTATGATGTCATATCTGACTCCCTTTAAGAGCCACTTACTTCCTCTTTTATTTCCCCACTGTACTCTGAAATATCTCTAATTATGACTTACTAATGTCTGCAGTTGTCTGTCTTAGGGGAATGATTAACACTTGCTGTATAATGGGTATTCAATAAATGTTCAATAAGTTAAGTGGTTTAAAATGTTCAACAAATAAATGAATGTGGTTCCTAAGAATTTTTTTAGAAAGATGCAGACAGGAATGAACAAATACATAATTCATTCCTCCTATTTTCCAACACAAAATGCTGTTTCAAATGTCTTCCATTTTCTGTTGATCCTTGTATATTTTTTTCTTGAAAAGTTGAATCAATATTATCTTTAGAATATTTAGAAAGATATTCTGATTAATTCTATATAACATAGATTATGTTATTATTCTTGTCTAGCAGAATACATAGTTCATAGTTGATATTGTTAAATATTTGTTAAAAGAATAAAGAAATGTATTAGGTATTTGTGCAATATTTAGGAAGTTTGTAAACTAACTTGTACTTAGTATTGTGTTTTGTAAGTTTTCTTAAATCATTTCATCAATGTATATATTTTATCTCTTCAGCTAGACTACAAGATCCTTAGAAGACCACTTCCTTTCTTTTGGTAATCCTCTGCTCTTCAGGCTTCATCCTTTCTCCTGTTCTCCCACACATGCACATGCATACACTCCAGAAATGTTTAAATCAATGTTTTGCAGAAATGTCACTGAATAAATTGTGACTGAAGAGTATCTGGGGTAACATAGAGGCAAATCTGGCATAGAGTCTCAGGGAAGGCAGTATCTGTATGAGCCATTAAGTGATTCTAAGAAGCAAGGGTGTTACCAGGGAAGGCCCACAATTGTACTCACCTGAACTATGTTCACTTTACGGTGAATATTTCCACCTGTTAACTATGCCTCTCTATTGCTGGCCAAAGGAAGGCTCAGTCAGTCAACCATATAGAAAATTATTGGTAACAACAAAGCGGTCATTTTTATTATTTATTATTATAACAATATAAACTTTAATGTACATGCAAATCATAAGGGTCACTTGCAAAAATATAGATTTCCATGCAGTAGGTCTGGGATAGGGCTTGAGATTCTGTATTTCTAGCACACTGCTGCTGCTGTTGCTGGCCCATGGACCACTTTTGATGAGGAATGAGGTATTAGAAGATTGAACTTAATGTGGACAAATTCGGACTAAAAGTAAACTTTTGGAATAAAAACTTAATGAACTACCACAGAAGTCCTGATTTTACAATTTAATACCATGGCATGCTATTTCTCGTAAAGACTGATAATTAATTACCAATCTATTTAACTTGCTGATATCTACTTTAAATATCTATTAAAGAGACAGGGTAAAGAGAAAGTTGCCATATTCAAGATGAATTCTACAAGTTTGGGTAGGAAGAAGGGAAATGGAGGTATGGTGGCACATGGACCCAAAGCTTGGAAAGAAATACTAAGCAAGCCACAGTATGACATTAGAAAAGATGGTGGATTCAAGATTTCTGTAAAGTCTTAGAATCTTTTTTCCCATCTAATTTTGATATATTTGGTAATGATTTTTCTTTTCTGCTTTCCAACTATAGGTTTTAATTCGAAGAAAGTGATAAACCCAATATAAACAAAACCCTAACAGCCATTCAAAATGCTTAATACTAGACCCTGAAGCTGCTCCCACTTCCTCCCTCTTTTTTTAATGCTCAGAAAACATTTTAGTTCTGTTTAACTATTTATTTGAAGATTCCTGGATATTTAATTTGATATAAAATTGATATCATTGGATAACTAATCATTATTGCAATGTTTTCTCATTTCTTATACGAATGGACTTTTAATAGAGAATGATCATCCCCAAATCATCTGCCATAACTGTTCTACATTTTCATTTTCTGGCCATATGTGACCTCTCTTTAAGCCTCCTAAAATTTTATAGCTGTTCTTTAATTTTCAATAAATGTTAGGACTGAAAAACCATGGCCTATAGAGAGAGCATGACTTTATGAAAGTCCTAGGAAATACCCTTGACAAGGAATAAGGCAGAGGAATTAAGAGTTTGTCTATTCTGATTATAGAACTTCACTGCCTAAGTTGGATCACAGGCACATGGCAACAGTATTTATGCATATACTAAAATACAGATTATAGAAAGGGTTGGGGTGGGGTGAGGGCAAGGGAAATTGACAAGGCTGGAATAAGAGGATTAATACTAGATTCAATTATACCGAGGGATTAAATAAAGTCAGTCATTTGTGATTTTATCTGCTGTCTTTTTTTTTAATGAAAATTAGGGAACGGGGTGAAGGATAAATGAGAGAGAAGGTATATTACATTTTCTACTATCATCTCCCAGAGGAAAATGCCCATTTATTGTTAGTATTGGGAAAGGAGGTATAACTTTTCCTTAACAGTGTTTTAAGGTTTGGGGAATTAACTAAATTATTCCAAATTACCTCTCAAATTCACAGAAATATTTCCACATCAGAATTGGAAAAAGGCAATAGGTTGTCAAATGATTTGGAGAACCAACTGTGACCAGAGAGGATTTAAGTGAAAAATAGAAACCTTGGAATATGACTTCTTTGAAAGAATAAGAACTAATTAAATTAAAAAAGCTATGGATGGTGGGGGTGCAAGGTAGCTCAGTGATAGAATTCTCTCTTGCCATGCAGGAGACCCGTGTTTGATTCCTGGCCCATGTACTTCCCAAAAAACAAACAAGTAAAACAAACAAAAATTCAACAAGTGGTGCTGCAATAATGGGATACTCACATGGAAAAAGAATGAAATGTGATCCCTGCCATACAGTATACAAAAAAAAAAAAAGGCTATGGATGGTGTCTATTGAATTTCAGTATTCATTTTAACCCACTGGAAGAAGTACAACAAAATGTTACTAGTGTCCAAGCAGAAAGAGAATGGGTAATTTAAAAATGTTCTTGATGTTTTGTATTTTCCAAGAGCATGTATTTCAATCAAGATGTAAAAAAGAAAAAACTTTAAAAATTCACTTTAACCAAATGGCAAGGATTTCTTGTTATATTCCTCAAGAACTGTATGTTACACATAGGTCTCAAAATAATTCCTAGTGTGTTCAAAATACTCCCTTTTTAAAATGATTCCAAATTAAGTTCCTGCAGGGATAAATCTTGCAAATTGAACCTCTGCCTGAAAATAGAGTTTGGGGTACTGAAATGTTTTGCCTTTATTAACATTTAAGAAAAGACTGTAAGACAATGCGCTCCCACATCACCACAGGGGGGTATGAATGCATCAAGAAGATCAGCTTTTTCAGTGTGAAGGGAGAAACCCATCCTCAAAAATATGAATAAACATATTGTATGGGTTTTAATTGGTAAAATGTCACTTTAATCTTCTATTCTCTGCTTTTATCTCTCACATTCATTCCCTCCTGAATACAGTCCACAGGTCTTTTTATCAGTGTATCATCACCATTTGATTCCTGCTTTCTTTACAATCTTTTTTTTTAAGCTGTTCTTACATATTTCTTAATTCCTTAGTCATTTTATTACTGTCTTGATTTTTCAACCCACATACCTTAAAGCAAGTGATCCTCCTACTGGTTTGGAGTTTTATCCCACATGTTTCTGAAGGACATTGGCTAATGCTTAGTGATCCAGAGCAACTTAGCAACCTCTTTACACCCAGAGTGTTAACAATGTTCACAGGTGCCACTGGTTCTTACTGGAAGGCCTAAGGTAAAGGCAGAGAAGAAAAAAGGGAGAATAAAGGGAGTGGGAGAAAGGAACAGGAGTAAAGGAAGAAAGGGATGGAGAGAAGGAGGTACACAAAGTAGAAAGTGGTAGAGAGACATAACAATTGCCTCAAGGATATTCTTTACCAAAACACTGCCTGGTGATGGTAGCACAAGATTGTGAATGTAATTAAGAGCACTGAAATATATATCTGAATGTGGTTAATAGGGGGAAATGTTAGACTCTATATATGGTAACAGAATAAAAATTAAAAAATAAATCCATGAAACTGAACTATGCAAACAATGAACCTAAGTTAAACCATGGACTATAGGTAATAGAATCATAAAAACGTGCTTTCATCAGTTGTAACAAATGAACCATACACATGAAGATGTTAATAACAGGCTAAGTATATGGGAACCCTGTATTTGATGCATGATTGTTCTGTAAACCCACAACTTTCTAATAAAAAAACAACACTGGCTGGGGTGGTATTACAAAACAGATGATTTATTAGCAAAGAAATAAAAATCACCTTAATTACTGAATATGGTAAAAAAGGCTTCTAAGACTTAGTGTTTGTATTTTTCTGAATTACAAATAAGGGTGAGATGCAAGGTTAAAAGACCAAATGCTATTTTTAGTCCATGAATCTTTGTCCACTGATGGCTTCTGCTGTCTCAATGACACATATAGACACATAGACACATCACCCATTCCTGCTTTGAGATTTGACCATTTCCACAAATGTTATCTTTTAAATCTCTTCATTATATATCTTAAAGAACTACTAACACTGCACAAGACAGAATTAATATGGATTAGGGGATGGGAGATAATCTTTTGAACTTTCAATACTGTGAGACATTATTTTAGCATGAAATAATTAAAAAAACACTGTGCTAAAACAAAAGAATAAATAAGAACTGAACAGCAATTTTACATAAAAATTTGATAGATTCTACAGTCAAGAAAGCCTTTTTTATGGCTCATATGGTTAACTGTTCTTTTTGGTAACAAAAAAATATCTGAGCAATAGTTTTTTTTTTGCTGAAATGTAGTTACTTCATGCAAAATCACAGAACAACATTCTGTTTGAGAATAGTCCTGACTCAAATAACTTATTTTCTCACTATCTCTGAGTTCATACTATGAAGAATGTAAAAAGTAGACTTTCTAGCCCCTTCTGTGTTTTATCTGAAGTAGTTCTAGTCTGGAATTAAGAATTTTGTCATTTTTATAGTAATCCTTTATGGCTACAGATTATAAGATCAAAGTAGAATTTACTTTGTAAGTGAGGAATAAGAAACAAGAGCCATAAGGTTATCAAAACAAACAAACAAACAAACAAAACAAACAAACAAAGACAAGAAGAGCCATGAGGCTATAAAAAAAACAAGCAGAGCCATGAGGGTTAGCAACAAAATAAAATAATTTTCTTTCTGGACAATAATCATTATTATGAACACTGCAGAAGAAATGATTTGGAAGAAAGAAACATAGGAGCCACTGGGGATTTATTATCATAAATAACTTTTTGGCTTTGACAATTTCAGAAGTACTCTAATCTGGTGAGATCAAATTGTCTGCTAAATGATGTTCACTCAAGAAGATGTTCCTGAGAAACAGAAAACTAGTGGGAATTAAAACATAAGATCAACATCCCTACCATTTTATTTATACAGAAGAGGAAAGTAACAATTCAGATAACATCTTTTTTCAGAGGCAGTAAATGAAAACGTGATTATATTAATAATAATGATGATGATCATAATTGCTATACCATTAAACATTTAAAAAGACAATTACTGAGTGCATTTTTTTTGTACCAGGTACTTTACTAAGGCTTTTTTATGGCATCTAATCTTTACAATAACCTGTTGGGGAAAGTACTATTATAATTATCATTATTTTACAGATGAAGAAACTGAGGTTCAAAAAGTATAAGTGATTTGTTCTAAATTCCAAAGATGGAACTGGCACTAGACCCCAGATCACTCTGACTTTGTACAAAGCCCATAAACTTAACCATTAGCTATATTTTCTCCGAAATAAGAATATCTTGCTAAAAGATGATGACTGAGGGAGGAGGTTAATGAATGTATCTTACTGCAAAAAGTGGGGAATTATCTTAATGGCTAAATACGTTTAAAAAAACAAACAGTAAAAAGATTCCATACCTGATCATTAAAAAGGAATTGACCTTCTTTAACAGCTCTGATAAACTGGAAAGCATTTTAGATATTTCTTCAACTATATTGGTCTTGATATAATACCTAATAATAGTTTCTAAGCAATTCACTTGCTTTTTTTTTTTAGCTTGCCTAGGCAGGCACCAGGAATCGAACCCAGGTCTATGGCATGGCAAGCAAGAACTCTGCCTGCTGAGCCACTGTGCCTACCCTCACTTGCATTTTCATCTTGGGTTCTTAGATTGGACTTCAAGCAGGAAAATACTATTAAGTATTTGCTTTTAAGAATTTTACAATCTCAAGTACCTCTGAGAGCTTCAATTGCCAGTACCATCATCTGGGGCTTCAGATCTTTGATGACTGGCATCTTCCAGGGAATTAGAAGCTTGTTTCATACTTTTTTTTCCTTGAAGCCCTTTATTGATGTATGAGTTTAAAGAAGGAAACAGACCAACCCATTTTATCCTTGTGTTGGGTATTTGCTCTGATTATCTTTGACATATATATGTTTTCATCTGGAAAACATTTGGAAAATTTCCAGGCTAAAATAGACTGCTGCCTGGCATGTTTAGGTGCAGAGGGAATAATTCATGGTATGGTGTTTTTATTCAATTCCTACATATTTGTAAGCAAGAATTTCCACATCACCATAGTACTTTCTCTGAAAAGCTGTAATCAATATTGTGTCAGAAAATATGTAGGTGTAGATTAATGTGATTATCTATGAATGAATTTCTTCTGATAACCATGGGAGAAACTGATATCAAACTGGCTGAATGCCTGGAATGACCCAAAGTCTGTAAAAAAAAAATACAGTTTGAGTTGGATGATACTCAAGAAAACCAAAATATTTACCTCAGACAGCATAGCCATCTTTCACTGATGCTGGGAAAGGGGGTAGGTTGTCTTTCGCATGCACATCTTGAGCAAGGACTCGCCCCATACCATCTGAAAGAAGAGAGAGAAAGAGAGAGAGAGAGAGAAAAATGTGGACTTTGTGAACAACAAGGTAAGCAGGCAACCATAAACAAGATGGACATATATGCATGTCTGACACAACTTATAAATAGGTTTAGTCCTATACTCCTGATTCCTGTCCCAAGGAATATGAGACAGAAGAAGGGGATGCATCCTGGTGCACATAATAAAAAGATTAGATTCAGTCAATTCATATAACAGCTTTCAAAGATTATCTGAATATAGCTAGCTATCTGGTTATCAAAAATGCATTCAAGTTGATGTGTCATTAATCCTTTAACAACCCAAATATGATTTCCTTTAAAAGGAAAGCCAATTTTAAACCATTTTCATATTTGCTGAGCTAGTAAATTCATGTACATAAATGTATCCTAAGAAAATGGATAATTATTTATGTACATGTTTATTTCAGAGTTGCTCACATTAATGAAAAATGGAAAGAAACCAAAAGATCAATAATACAGGAATTTAAATAAACAATGGTCTATCCTTATGATAAAATATTATGGGGGCTGAGGTAATGTTTATGAAGAATATTCATTTACACAGGAAAATTCTCATGACATGCTTAAAAACAAAACTGTACATACAGTATATAATCTTAACTATATTAATATACATGCAGAAATATCTATTAAAAAGGCAGAAAGGACAGACGTGAAAATATAAAGCATCTGTTATTCCAACAAGTAAGGATTATATATGTTTTGATTTCCTTGGCTATAGTTCTGAAAATTTTCAATTTCCATAATGAGCACATTTTATTTTTATATCAGAATTTTTTTTCTTAAAAAGAAAAAAGTAAAGAAAAAGGAGCTTCATAGTCATTCTATTTGAATTTTAGCCTTTGATATTGGTTTCATTTATCTAAGTAAATGAGTGATTATAAGAGGAGGGCCAAGTAGCTACAATAGTCACTGTGAAGTGACTATCCAGAACACTTTGGGTGGTAATTTTTGGTTAGAA
This sequence comes from Tamandua tetradactyla, assembly GCF_023851605.1. Lineage (NCBI taxonomy): Eukaryota > Metazoa > Chordata > Mammalia > Pilosa > Myrmecophagidae > Tamandua > Tamandua tetradactyla. The sequence goes on from NC_135327.1 coordinate 512,861, forward strand.
CTCAGGAAATGTGAATTTAGAGTTAGTTAGAATAATTTCAAGAATCATGAACAATTCCTTAAATCCCTTGGAAAGGACCTGACTTTATTATTATTATTCTAAAAGAAAAGAAAAAAGGAGGCAGAGAACAAAAGAGAAGGGGAAAATAAATTAAGTCTCTTTCCAAAAACAATAATCTAGGACTTGATTTAATTGAAATTTTCATATTATTTAGAAAATCCCGTTGTTTCTAGAGCTGTTCTTTTGGTTTTTTCCATTCCACCTAGGGCCTCTGGTTTCCAGATTCCTGAGCACAGAAGCAAATACAAGTTTTTAATTTTTGTACTCTGATCCATAGCAGTAGTGACTTTGACCCTTTACATTTAGGAAAGTTACATCTGAATTTGAAGAGAGAACTTCATAATAGATTCTGGCTTCAGATATTCCCAGGAAGTTGAAAGCTCTTCTGGAGCTATACTGGAGCTTTGGACCATATTTTGTAAGGCAAGGGAGGTAGCAGGACCAGAGGGTCTGCTGTCTAATTTGTATTCACATGTACAACATCAACTCTCAAATAGACCCAAAACTATAAGGCAGTCCCTGATACTAAGCCCCATGGCATTTGCCCAGGATCACAATAGGCCTCCGGGGTGGTTCTTTATCTGGAACTAATGTGGCCAGTGGTGGTAGGTGAAAATGGAAGCTTGATACCAGCTGAGATCATACCTTTCTAAGAAAATGAATTTGCTGTGATTTTGAATAGCTGAGTAATAATGGTTAATAAAAGATAACTCAAGGACTGAGTTTTGCTCACAGCTGGCCCAGTTAATCTAACAAACACTTATATGACATTTTATAAGTTATTAAATGAAGTTATATATAGATAATCTCATTCAATCTTCACAAAGTGTAGGAAGTTGTCATTACCTTCATTTTATAGATGAAGAAAGGAAGGCTTATATAGAGTAAGTTACTTTCCCAAGTCATGTATTTCACAGGTGGCTAAGATTAGATTGGAATCTAGGTTTTAGAATTTCAAATCCTTATTACAATGGAAATAGCTATTATCATTCATGTTCCCTCGACCTACTGCTCCTTCCTCTGTTTCTCTGATATTTGAAAAAGTTACAAGTAACGCTCAACATTATTAGCCATTAGGGAAAATGCAAATCAAAATCACAACAAGCTACCATCTCACACCCACTAGAATGGTTATTAATTTTTTAAAGGAAAACTATTGGAGAGGATGTGGAGGAGTAAGACCACTCATTCATTACTGTTGGGAATATAAAATGGTACAGCCATTGTAGAAAACAGTTTGGTGGTTCACCAGTAAACTAAGTATAGAATTACCATATGGCACAGCAATCCCACTACTAGGTATATAACCAAAATGACTGAAAGCAGGAACCTGAACAGATATTTACACAGTGATGCTCATGTTAGCATTATTCACAGACGTCAAAAGATGGAGCAACCCAAGTGTTCATCAACCAACAAATGGTTAAAAAATATATAGTTTATATGGACAATGGAATATTATTCAGCTGTAAAAAGGAATGGAGTTCTGATATGTGTGACAACATGAACTCTGAAGACACCCGTGTTGGGTAAATAAGCCAGACCAAAAAAGGTTGTACTGTGATGTACAGATAAACACATATCTCAGTAAGGTTTAGGACTAAACAATGGGCAGCTCTTCAAAGCAGTCAGCATTAGATTTCATTTAAAGTTTGGCCAGATGGCCCCTTTGAGAACTTACAGAGTATGTAGTAGTGTTGCAAATTACTTCACCAGAGGAGACAGTCTCTTTCTGGCATACATATAGAAATGTACATAGATGCCAAATCATCCCTTTTCTTTGCCCATAGGTGAAGCCTAAGTATTATCGTCACATAAACTTGGGACATGTAATTTTAAAAAAGGAGCCTCAACTTAAAACTTAAATGAGAACTAAGCAGCAGTAACTTCTCTACAGGATATTATGACTGTTTTAAGTTTAGCATTTGATAGAGAAACAACAGTGAGCAGCTGAAGCTGTGGGAGCCAAAAGACTTACTGAAAAATGTAATTTCAGGAAAACATGAGCAAAATTACTTTTCTCCAGTTTCCCCATTCCAGTGAGAGATGCATTTATAATAAACAAAAGATGGTTACCCCAATATGTAATTGATATGATTAATGTTTCCTTAGGGACATTTGGTGGTAGGTGTTTGCAGTTCTTCACAGACTGCAATTACCATTTCATTTTGCTGAAAGGCTGTGCCAAGAAGCTATGATCCTGCTTTCAGAGTCTGAGAAAATAATGTCCATTTTGTTCTATTTTCCTACACATGATGCATTTCAAAAGCTCTGTGAAATAAAGAATGTCTTCAATTTGATAAAGATGAAGAGCATACAACAAATATGCATATTTCTGGATTCTATGGGAAACCTTACAGTCAGGACTATGTATCTTTGGGGAACCTGGGCCATAGACCCGATTAAGTGATCTTAAAAGGCTGATGAGAAGAAAGGAGAGGGAGGGGCTGACTGATGATTTATAATGTTTTGGTGGTATGCTTACTTGTCCTACAAGAAAGACCAGTGGCAAAAGGAATAGCCTTTTTAGAATGTCAGCAGGATATTCATAGAAGATTCATGTTCTTACATTTAACAGTCATTATCAAATTCCCTACCAGATGGAGTGCTATTTTTTACACTGTTATGATTAAAAATATATATTTTGAAAAATATTTTCAAAAATAATCTTTGGTCACACTGGCTAAACATTTGAGGGAAATCAAGACAGAGAACTATTTTTAAAGTTATGTATGATTTGTGAGCTTTGAACTCAAATGTATTATCTGAAGGGCAGAAGGGAAATGTTGAATTTGTTTGGTCAAGCATTTATTATTCCCCAGATGATACGTGCTTCTTGCTGTCATAAGATATTAGGAGAACTGAGTGGTTTTTGAATGTAAGAGGGAAAAGCACCTCATAATTTCTTAAAGTCACTTATCAAAATGATTCCACAATTACAGTGTTTCCTATTGAAGCTAGTTCAAGAAGGCTTTGGAAGAAGTCATGGGGATGCTCTGAGTTCTGTGATGCAGGATAGTGATTCCTTGTCCTCCTCACTTTGGTTAACTAAAATACTATCAATTGTATGCATTAGGAATGTAAGAAGAGAACAGCAGATAACAGAAGGTTGAAAGGGAAAGCCATTCAAGACTTCCTAATATAAACCATGATATGCCAGTCTGCTATTGATTATATATTCCTCCATAATTTATGTATGTTCATTGTGACAGCACTGATGAGCAACATTTAAAAACCACTATCATATCTACCATAACCAATCAATGCAAGAGGCTACTGAAAGATGTTTTCAACTAACACCTATCCATTGCGTTCACCAAAATAATTGAAAGGGGAATCTTGATATGTATACTTACTCTGGCCAAATGATCATTGGCAGGAAAAATATTAACTAAGGCCAAGGATTGAGAGGACTCCAGGGAAAGGTGAAGCTTGCGCAGATTTATGTGACTACATCATTTTTTAAAATGAAACATTTCATTTTTTTAAATGAAGTATAACATACCTCAGAAAGCTTCATGAGTATTTTGACCAATATTAAAATATAAATGGCAGGTACCCTCAGGTCCATCCCAGTATACTTCATTCTCCATATTTTCAGTATAAATTTGAAAGACTAACTAGACAAAATTTTGGTAAATTATGGCTTGGTTTTTAATTCTGATCTACATATGAATTACAGGCTTCACATATATATAAAATGAGAAAGGCCGAATGACTCAGGTGTGAACATCTCCGATGGTGAAAACCAGTAAAATTAATATTTACTTATTGCAGAAGTCCTGTTTATGGAAGAACACTATAAAGTCTCTAATGCTGCTGTGGAAAACAGTTTGGCATTTCCTCAGAAAATTGAACATAGAATTACCATACGATCTGATAATTCCACCCCAAGGTATAAATCCCACAGAAATAAAAGCAGGGACTCAAACAGATAAATGTATGTCAATATTCACAGCAGCATTATTCATATTAGCTGAACAGTAGAAACAAAACTCAATTTGTCTACCAACAGATGAATGGATAAACAAAATATGTATATAATGGAATATTATTCAGCTATGAAAAGGAAAGAAGTTGTCATACATGCTACAATATGAATGAACCTTGAAAATATTATGCAAAGTAATATAAGCCAGACACAAAGTAATGACTACTATATGTTTCCACTTATACAAAATATCTAGAAAAAGGAAATTCATAGGGACAAAAAGTAGATCAGAGGGTAATAGGGACTAGGAGAAAGGGGGAATGGGTACAGAGTTTCTACCTGAGGTGATGAAAAAATCCTGATGGTGGTGAGGGTTGCACAATATTGTGACTGCTAATAATGCCATTGAATTATACACTTAAAAATGATTAAAATGGCTAATTTTATGGAATGTTACCACAACAAAACAAAAAAAAAACCTATGTTTAGAAAATTCATAGCTTATTCAAAGTGCTACTGTGTCATGCACTTGTTTTTTAACATCTAAGAATGTTCATTACCTGCCAATATGATAAGTAAGTGAAAGGAAGAGCAATGCTTTGTTTTGCCATAAAATAAAATAAACTCTGTTCAGGTTACAATTTGAAATAATACAAGTGTTTTGATTATCAGTAATAAGTAATGATTTAGCAATATAAGAAGATGTAATAGAATTGATAATGAATTAGCTCCCAAGTAGTAATAGGTTTGTGATGTTTGCTTTATCATTGAGTGAGATAACATATCTATGTTAAAGATACTCATTTCTACATATTAAATATCAAGCTTTTAAACTAGCTGCATAACCATAAAAATCATTTACCTTAACTAAAATATTTGTATTGATATTTTAAATATTTTCCAAAATAAAAGATATTTTATTTTGGAAAATATTAGGTTTTAAAAAATATCTAAGGCGTCCTTGAGGTTACAGATCATGCTTCAATTGAAAGCAAGTGCACTTAAGGAATGAAACCTTGCCACATCCAGATCAAATGAGTAGATGTCACCGATAAGTGAGTAGCAGTTATGTCCAAGGAATAAATTTGTTGGTCAGGATTTGGGGCAAACAATGTTCTTTCTACAGTTTGAACAATTAAAATTCTTATTTATACATAGTTTCTAAATCCACTGACTTATAAATTACCACATGTTCTGCATGAAGAAAACATCCTCTTAATATAATTTCCATAGTTTGACAATACATCCTAGTATTCTAAAAATAATTTCTACTTTTTCAACATTGATTGGTCTACTATTAAGATCTTACTATGGCTATTAAGAAAAAAAGAGAAATGAAAGTTAAGTATTTTAGTTTCCTAGGGTTGCTGTAACAAAGTACCAAAACCTGAGTGGCTTAAAATACCAGAAAATTTCTCACAGTTCTGAAGCCAGAAGTCAGAAATCAAGGCGTCTGCAGGTTCATACTCTGAAAGCTTTAGGGAGATTTTCCTTTGCCTCTTACTGGCTTCAAGTGGTTGCTAGCAATCCTTGGCAATCATTTTGTAGTTGCATTACTCCAATTTCTGTCTCGGTCTTTACATGGCCTTCTTCCTTCTGTGTGTCCATGACTCTGCATCTCTAAAATAATTTGATTATATATGCAAAGATCCTGTTTCTAAATAAGGTCATACTTAGAAGCACGTGGATTATGACTTGACCATATCTTTGGGGAACATAATTCAACCACTATAGTACATCAGAAATATTTTATTTAATATTTTATAAAAAGAAAATAATATGGTAAAACAAAGTTTCTTGATAGAATGAAGAAAAAATATATGCAAAATATACCTATCAGCTGTGCTGGTTTGAATCTGTTATGTATCCCAGAAAAGCCTTTGTTCTTTTAATCCAGCCTCTGAGCGCAGACTATTGTGGGTAGGACCTTTTGCTTAGGTTGTTTCCATGGAGATGTGACCCAGCCCATTAAAGGTGGGCCTTAATCCCCTTGCTGGGGTCCTTTAAGAGAGGATTAAAGGCAGAGACATTTTGAAGAGAGCTCAGAGAAGTTAAGAGAGAAATGGCCAGACATTTTGGAGAGAAGGATCAGCAGATGTCACTATGTGCCTATGTGACAGAGGAACCCCGATGCTAGCAACCTTTCCTGAGGGAAGGTATCTTTCTCTTAATGCCTTAATTTGGACACTTTCATCACCTTAGAACTGTAAATTTGTAATATAATATATCTCCTTTATAAATGTGAACCCATTTCTGGTATACTGCATTCTGGCAGCTTTAGCAAATACAATTGATAATTGAAGAAATACTGGTGGCTTATTTCCATATTGCAAAAATCAAAGTAAGGAAATCAGTAAGGCATTATAGTCACAGGATTGCAATGACATCACTGAGTTATTTGGCGTAATTTCCAAATGCTAAGACAAGATGTTGATACTGATTTGTTTCAGCAAATTAATCAAGGAGACTGGGATTTTGGAGAAAAGGAGTTGATAGAAACAAACAAACAAAAAACAAGATTTTTAACCATAGTCAATAAACTGTTTTTAGAAAATTTGAGTTAATGCTTTAAAAATTATTCCAAATCTCTTCCATTCTTATACACATTCAGATACATTCCAAAGAGGACAGCTGGTTACAATAAAATCCTTCTGTTTCTGATTTGCTAATACTTCTTGTCTCACAGTTATACTTTCTACCTTGCTCTCCCTCGAGTTAGCTGAGAGAGCTTAGAAAATTAAATAGCCTTTCTGAGTCGTATTTCTCTTATAATGGAAATAATATCTACCCAATAGGGTTATTATAAAATACCATTAATGGAGATAATATACGTAAATCATCTTGCTTTCACTAAACTTTATTTGAAATTTAATTTTCCCTTCCCTCCCTTCTCCACGTAAGATTCTAAGATCATAGCCTTAAGATAAGCTCTTGTAAGTTAGATGGAAAAGGAGTTGATAGAAATAAACACAAACAAAAAACAAGATTTTTAAACATAGTCAATAAATTGTTTTTAGAAAATTTGAGTTAATGCTTTAAAAATTATTCCAAATCTCTTCCATTCTTATACACATTCAGACACATTTCAAAGAGGGCAGCTGGTTACAATAAAATCCTTCTGTTTCTGATTTTAGCAACCTTTCCTGAGAAAAGGTATCTTTCTCTTAATGCCTTAATTTGGACATTTTCATCACCTTAGAACTGTAAATTTGTAATATGATATATCCCCTTTATAAAAGCGGTTCCTCTGTCACATAGGAATTCTCAAGCTCTCTCAGCTAACTCGAGGGAAAAGGAGTTGATAGAAACAAACACAAAAAAAACCAAGATTTTTAACCATAGTCAATAAATTGTTTTTAGAAAATTTGAGTTAATGCTTTAAAAAATTATTCCAAATCTCTTCCATTCTTACAGCAAGGAAGTGTGGGGTTTTCCTGGCACATAGTCCATGCTGCTTGGGATAAACTAACAGGCTTTCCTACAGATGCAAAATCTCTACTTGAGAAAACAGTCAAAAAGGTACCTACTTCTGCACTGGAAGCTCTAGTGGGAAAGTTAATCAATTCAAATTTAAAAAGTTACTATGAAGTTTTCATTTGTGCTAATTCTCTTCCTGGTAGTGGCAAATCTTCTACTGCTCTTGAAATTTTTCTCTTTATTTTCACAATTTTTTCCCCTATAGTTTGGAAAATCTTGGATATTTACATGACTTTCATAATTTTAAGAATGAGTTATGATTTTTAAGACTCTGAGACCCTTCTCAGATAGTTTCATTATTGTAGGAATAACATATTTTGGTGCTATTCTTTATTAAAAATTTACTGTTCTCTTTCCATTTTAAATGAAACACTTTTCCATTGTTCATATCCTGAATCCTAAATGCTATTCCTATTTCAAAATAGATTCTGCCTTTGCATAGCAAATAGATCCTGGGTAAAAAGACTACTAAATAAACTATACTAAATAAAACATGAATATTAAAAATGTGAAAACATAAAGTATTCAAAAAGAATGGAAAATTAATTATCATATTTAAAATTCTTTCTTATTTTAACAGCGGATAAATCTAATAAAGCACAGTTACTGAGAGGTCATTATGAAATTCATATTTGAAGAGTACGGGGAGAAGAATAAAAGTAATGATGTAATCAGATGCAGAAACAGAAGGATGTAATTAGAGGAGCATATTTTGAAGTTTATGGACTAAGGAGTCTAAAAAGACAAGAATACCTGTAAGGATTATGAATGAGTTTAAGGGGCCACATTTATGGAAAGATCAAATGCCTGCACAGACGAATATCTCAGGAGATATTTATTAGTGAATAAGTAGACAGGGTTATTTTAGATGAAGCCTTTACTAGACAGAGATGGAAACTGGAGGCAATAAATTGGATTATATATTATATATATATAATTTGTATCTACATATTGCTGCATATATTTGTAACTGTTGCCTCTTATCTGCCTTAACATGCCCTAACATATCCAGACATCTCTCGTTCTTGCAAGCCTTGCTATTCTAACCCCCTGCCTAGCAACTTCCGAGCATATATCGCACCACCTTTTCACCTCTTCTTCATTAGACCATGTACACTCCTCACCTCACCACCCATTATAATATTCAACACACCTCCTAACCAATCCACATCCTATACGACACCATACCAGCTGCCCATCAAAGTTTCTTCACCCCTAATTAACTCCCCCTCACCAACCCTATATATTCTCTGTGTTTCCTCCTGTCGGGGTCTTAGCCTGTAAGCCTTGCCAGCCAGCTAAGTACCGCGAGCCCTATGCAATAAATTACTACTATTATTCTTTAGTCTCAGTTTATTGTGCTCGTGCGCCCTCCAAACCTTCGAGCCCCGTGGTCTCGGCTGACGCCGCTCTCCAGCCGAACCACATCCGAGGGCGAGACCCCAGTGCGGTCGGGCTAGGCAAGCCCCAAGCCGCACATATAAACTTTCACCTGAAATACCTGAATAACTATTTTAATTCTCTGAATAAATTTTATAAAGGTAAAACACAGATAGCAGAAAAACAGTGAAAATTGCTGTAATTCAATCTAATTCAAGATCTTCTAATGAGACAGGGAGTACATGCCTGAACGACTTGGATGGGAGAGATGTGAGTTTGATTACATCAAAATACATGTGATCCAGAGATTGTTAGTATGGACCAACAAATATTGCTGAGCCAAGGAATTCTAGCTTTGATTCTTTCTAACTTACAAGAGCTTATCTTAAGGCTATGATCTTAGAATCTTACGTGGAGAAGGGAGGGAAGGGAAAATTAAATTTCAAATAAAGTTTAGTGAAAGCAAGATGATTTATGTATATTATCTCCATTAACAGTATTTTATAATAACCCTATTGGGTAGATATTATTTCCATTATAAGAGAAATAAGACTCAGAAAGGCTATTTAATTTTCTCAAGCTCTCTCAGCTAACTCGAGGGAGAGCAAGGTAGAAAGTGTGTCTGATGTCAAAGTTCCTTCCAGTATACCTTACCTCTTTCTGCTATACTCTCTTATAGACCCTGAATCATCAGGAAGAGTAATGAATTCCCAGAATGACCTGTCAACTACCTCAGTGAGGACTTTTGCTGTGTGGAAACAGGAGCTTCTGAATTTATTCTAGAGGGTAGGGAGTTTCTGCCTAAGATAATTGCCTATCTTCAGGCAACTAACTATAAATCAGACAGGAAAAGCACTTCACTGCTTCAAACTAAGTTCCAATAATAAAGCCTGAAAGTTCCTTAACCAGAATTGCTGAAGCTTTTTACACAAAAACTAAAGAATGTGTTAAGGTCTTTGGTCAGGTAATCCTAAATAAGAAAGCTTAGAGCTCATAATCTAAAATAAAGAGTCCATGAAGGCAAAATTCTTCTATTAAAAGCTCATAGTTTTTCCACTGTTAGCTGGAAAAGATTGGGGATTTCAGGGAATGGCACCAGAATATTTTAATCTGCCTTACATTAACTATCGCCATATAAGGTGTGATGTAATTTATTCATGTCATGCATTTTATAAGTAAAGAAGATTAATCTTAAATGGCAGCCTCACAAATATTATCATCCCTTGTTATGCCCATATGCCTCTCCAAAAAAAAACAAAGGAAAATTACAGTCAGGAAACACTGCTTGCTCCTTAAAGGACTGGCTTGCAGTTAAGAGTTAAAAATTGTAGAAATGACAAGGACAGACCAAAGACAACAGAAAATTCCTTTGTAGCCAAAACAATTTAAATAAACACACAAGCAAACACTTTCCACATACATGCATATCTAGGCAATTTCTTTGGAAGAATAATTTTCATATTGATTTGAGATGCAGTATGGAAAGAACATCATCAAGATGTCTGGGTTCTAGTTGTTTTTAATCATAAGTATTTGTTTAACTTTAAGATTATTATTATACTTCTTTGGTCCTCAGTTCTCGACTTTATAATAGTAGAGAATACTTGATCTTCAAGTTATGCTCTTACTATAACATTCTAAGTATTTAATGTACCATACTCTAAAATTTCTTTATAGGATTACCCTATGTCTATAACCTTCACAGCAAAAAGTCAGCATTTCTGTATATGATTTATCCTGAGTTTTCAGGGACTATTGTTAAATCTTTTCAGACATACAAAAATCATTTTAGAGATGCTATAGTTCCAAGCTTGTTCAGTGGACTTCTCATATAAAATATGGGCTTTCCTTTAGGGTCTTCTTAATTGTAAATGTCAGAGTATTTGCACAGGCAAAAATATTTGGGATTTCAGAGAACTGTGAAGCCATTTCAGCAAACTGCCACCCTAAGTACCTTTCTTATTCCATGATTAATGGATGAAACTAAATATTTAGAGGTGTATCTAGATGAAATCAAACTGAACAATGAAGGTTTGCTTATTAAAATGCAAATATTCTTGATAAAATTAACATTTTAGAGTCCAGAGAGAATGGGTTTCTAATCCTTTTTCTGGGGAGAATTACTTCTCCTTAATAAGAGAATTACAGGCTGTTTTTACCTACAATTCAATGTACAGAGATTCATACTTTGAGCACTTTACTTTTTTATACCCAAGTTATTTACTAGGGCATTTGCCTATCAAGAGCGAATAAATACATCAGCAATTCTGTGTCATTAAACATATAAACAAGGTGCAAAGGGAATATGGAAGAAGGGTACTTTACCCAGCTATGGAAAGGAGAAGGTGAACATCAGAAAAATCTTCATGGAGGAGAGGCTCCTTAAGCCTGATCTTAAATAATATATTGTAGTTAGTCAGGTAGAGAAGTAGTATAAAGTTGTTCCTAGGAAAAAATAGTGTAGACAAAGGCTTGCAGGTAAGAGAAAATAAGATAAAGAGACAGCATGGCAGGTTTAAAAGAAAAGCAAGTGCTGCTGAAGAGGAGGTATAGGAAGAAACTGAAATAAGTAAGAAGGAATTAGACTATAGAGGGCCTTATATAATCTGTCAAAGAGTTTAGATTTTTACCTTGAGGTCACGGGGAAGATGACTGAAGAGATGGATGTAGGGAATATTAACAACAAACTTTCAAATGAAACAGAACACTTTGGTATCAAATTGGAGAATCATTTGGGAGGGTGCTTATTGGGGTCAAGGAGACTTGCAATAATTCAGGAAGTTAATAATAAAGATTTAAACCAAAACAATAGCAGTGGGGATGGAGAATAAGGGTGGATTCAAGAGGATGTAGAAGAAACACTTTGGATGACCTCATGCATGCCAGTGGTTTCAGGTACCACCTAGAAAATGATTTCTAAATCTGTATCAGTACAGGCTTTGCCTGAGCTCCAAACTTCTATACCATTCTAGCGTACATCTTTTGCTCATAAATTTAGCATGATCAATACTAAACTTATTTTCTTTACCTCTAAACTACTTGTTTCTTCTACATACTCTTGGGCCAACAACTAAGTTCTAAAGAAGCCTCTACTCAAGGAATTGATAAAGGCAGGCAATCATTCACAGGAGCCATTAAAGGAGACAAGTTGTATTTCTGACCTATCTCTCTCCTGCACTACGCTATGGGATCCACAGTGCAATAGTTTTGTTTTATTCATCTTTGTATATCTAGGACTTAACATATAGTACATGATACATAGTAGATATTTAATAAATAGTTGTTAAACAAATTGAATTATGTTTTTTATTAGCTGGTGTTTTCTAGACACCTGAATAAAGTGTCTGGCAGGTTTAATTATAATACTCTTTCATTAAAAATTGAGTTTGATTCCATTCAAACTTGATTATTATTTGTCATCATCATTGGTAGAAACTGACAAAAAAGTTAACCACTTATGAAGAGTTTGTTAACTTGTGAGTAACGATTGATCTGATGAACAAATGAAGGAAAATAATTACATGAAGGGAAAAAGAGAATCCATCTGACAGCAATTTTTTTTCCTAGAGGAAAAATAGAAATGGCAATTTTTAACTTTTTTTTCTTTAAAGAAGTGAAGTTTCTGTTTAATTGTGCCTGGAATACACTATGAGATTTTTTCTAAGGACTGATGTTAAGAGAAATTCTCTTGAAATTACAAGAAGGCAGGGATGCTTAATTAATTTCTATAATAGTAAAGTACCATTAAATTTTTTTCTGAGGTAGGTTTATGCTTATATTTTCTGAAAATGTCTTGGTGAATATCTAAATATTGTGTATTAAAGTTGATTTCTGGAGTCACATAATAAATTTTTTATTAATTCCCTAATGCTATGTGAGTTTTCTAATCTTTGTTTTCTTTAAAGAGAAATAAAACAAGAAAAGTTTTAAGCCTGATAAATTGAATTCTACAAGAATTCGCATTAAAGATGTAGGATGAGTTCAAACTGTGTAAAGACAAATTTTTTCTAAGTAGGTTCAGGGATTAAAGAACTAAAACTTGGCATCTGCTATTTTACTAGTTTAGGTCTTCTAATTTTAGATAATATCATTTGATATGCTATCTGTCATTATTTTAATTTTATATTTTAATACGGTAGTAAAAAGAAGAACAGAAATCGTGAGACCTTAATTCTATTCCTTCTCTGCTGTTCTGAGTTTGTTTACTGAAAATTAGGGTGTTAATAAATATACTCTCTAATGTTCCTTCTGTTTTGAACATTTCATGATTCTCTGAACAAAGACATTTATTTGTAAAATAGGTCCTTCTGTGCTGTTTCTATTCATATAATAAAGCAATTAAGAAGAAATATTTTATTCAGAACACACTAATACTTATGTTGAATTTTTAGAAATGGAGTCACTGATTAAAAACTGAAACTGCCGGGAAAGACTACATTTCCATTATCTTTCTACAAGTTGCCCTCAAGGTGCTAAGACTAAGACCAGAAAATAAGAAGACAAATGAAGTAGAAAAAGTGAGATTAGATTGGTTGCTTATTATAAATTCCATGGACAAGTTGACATATTTATCATATTTTACATACATGTTTTCCACAACAGGCAAAAATGAATATAAGACACATAAATTATCTCCCATTTCTGATGGAAAAGACATCCGAGTCAAGGTTAACCATATTCCTCCCTCAGTGGATTAACCCTCTCTTTAGTTTACAATGTGGATATTACGATGGACAGTAGTAACACAGGTGACCTTTGTCCATTTTTAATAAAAGGAGGCTTAATGGGTGCTTTACCCAGTGTATATTTAAGACTGATGTTAGATTTGAATAGAAATAAGAACCCAAAAGAATGATGGTAATAACTGTGATGATGGTTAATTATTTTTCTTTCAGGAAGACTGAGTGTTATTATTATATGACTCATACTTTGAAGGAAATCAAGAAAAGAAAGGACAATGGGCAAATAGACAGCACCTCTGTAGTTGATGATTTCTGTCCCAAGCACTGGAGTCATTTCCAGGACTGTGATGATGGCTTTGTCCATAAATGTCAAAGGAAATGGAGACATGCGATGTCTTCTAGCCACCTTGGTGATATTGATGGCACTGTGACCTAAACAGGAAGAAAGTTAGTTGAGACTATGATGCTGAAACACTAATTTAAAAGTGGGAATTATTATGAATATCAACTCTCAATTTCACATGTCCCAAATGAAGACTCCAGAGTGAGAAATAATTTTTTCTGGTTCCAAAACATAGCCTGCTCTCAGAGACTATTAAATCAAGCTAACATGTTGAGTGAAAGAAGTCAGACAGAAAAGGACAATTATCGTATGATATCACTCATATGAAATAATTAGAATATACAAATTCATAAAGTCAGAAAATGGAATTCAAGTTACCAGGGCTCAGGTGGGTGTGGGGAAAGGGGAGTTAATACTTCATTGGTACAGAGTTTCTGTTTGGGGTGATGGAAAAATGTTTTAGTAATGGATGATGCTGATGGTGATAAAACATTGTGAATGTAATTGATACCAGTGAATTGTTTACTTGAAAGTGTATAAAATGGAAAATTTTAGGTTGGATACATGTTACCAGAACAAAAATTTTAATAACCCAGAACTATACAACACTGAGTGAATTCTAATGTAAACTATGAACTACAATTCTTAGTATAATTATAATAATACTGTTTCATCAATTATTACAAAGGTACCATGCAAAATGTTACTAACAGGAAAAACCGTGTGTGTGGGGGGGTTGTATATGGGAACTCTTTACTATGGGCATGGTTTTTCTATAATCCTGAAGCTGCTATATTAATAATAATAGCAACAACAAGTTAAATCAAATTAGCCATGTTACATGATGTGTTGCAACTTGGTGAAATTTAATGATGATATTGGCTAATCATTTTCGAGCACTGTGTCTGACACTCCTCTAAATTAACTCATTAAAACTTCCCAACAATTTTATAGGTAGGAACCATTATTAGCCTTATTTACAGATGTGGAAATAGAGGCTTAGAAAGACCATTTTGATCTGACTCACACAGCTACTAAAAAAAAGCCAGGATTTGAATGTACATTGTCTGGCTTCAGAAACAATATCCTCAACCACTATACTAAATTTTGAACATTTAATGAACTAGTTAGTAAATTAAAGTACCTCAAACTTGAATTTGATTAGGGTTCCATAAAAATTTTTCTTTCTTCTAAAAAACAGATCATGGGAAAATTAGTTTCTCACTTCCTAAGTGACCTCTTCTAGTCCTAAGGCATTAAGATTCCTCACTTTTTTTTTTTGCATTTTTGTTTTAGTCTACAGAATCCTTCAAAAATTAAAAAAAAATTTGATACATATTCACATACCATGTAATCATCCAAAATGCACAATGGTTCACAATATCATCATATAGCTATGCATTTATCATCACAATTGACATTTTTTTCTTTTTGTGAAAAATAACGTATATACAAAAGAGCAATAAATTTCAAAGCACTTTGCCACAATTAGTTGTGGAACAGATTTCAGAGTTTTGTATGGGTTACAATTCCACAATTTTAGGTTTTTATTTTTAGCTTCTCTAAGATACTGGAGACTAAAAGAAATACCAATATAATGATTCAGCAGTCATATTCATTTGTTAAATCCTACCTTCTTGGTATAACTCCACCATCACCTTTGTTCTTTCCCCCACTCTGTAGGGGTATTTGGCCTATGCCAATTCTAACTTTTTCATGTTTGAAGGGGCTGTCAATAATATAGGATTGAGGGATGGAACTAGTTGATGTTCTTGAGAGGCTGGCCTCTCTGCATTTCAGGAATTTTCTGGTCTGGGGATGCATTTAGAGGGTACAAATTTCTGGAAAGTGACCCTAGTGCATTAAACCTTTATAGATTAAGACCCCTAACTTTAAGCCTTTAATCCCACCCTGTCTTCAATTCTAGATTTGTCTATCATTCAATAATTGGTAGATAATTTATTTCTCCAGACTTGTAAATCATCCCACATGCACTTGGATGTGTAACAGGCAACTCATACTTAATGTGTCCAAAACTACTCTTGCTTCCCCACATTTCCATACCACTCACAAGATACCTTATTTTTCTGCAATCCCTACCTCAGTAAATAGCAACTCCATTCTTCCAGTTATTAGGCCAAAACTTGGAGACATCCTGAGTTTTCCTTTTGCCACAACTATCTCTAAAGTTACCTTTGAAATATATTTAGAATATGATCATTATTCATCATCTCCACTATGATCACATTTGCCCAAACCATCATTTATTTCATGGAAAAATGAATAGCCTCAAAACTGGACTCCTTCCTTTTATCCTTGCCCCACTATAATTTATTCTCCACACAGTAGTTACAGTGGTTCTTCAAATTTTAAGTCAAGTCATGCTAACCTCTCTGCTTACAATTGTTCAATGACTTCCCATTTCAGTTACAGTAAAATCTTTGCTACAGCCTCTGAGACATTATGGTTCTCACTGTTCTCATCTCCTATCATATCACCTTGTTCATGGTCCTCCAGTCATACTGGTTCCTTGCTTTTCCTCAAACATACTACACACATTTCTCCTCAGGGCATTTACACTTTCTATTTCCTCTGCCTAGACTCCTTCCAGGGTCTTCATCTGGCTCCAACCAAAAGCTCATTTCTTTCAGGTCTCTACTCAAATATCATCTCATCAAAGAAACCTTTGTTTCTTATATAGAATAATACCTATCATCACTATGCACAACTCTTATTCTACTTCAATTTTTTTCAAGGAGAGATACACACACACTCACACACATTTCTTCATAGACTTCTCTTCTCAGAAGAATGTAAGCTTCAGGAGAGCAGGGATTTTTTTGTTCCCTGTTGTTATCCCCAAAGCTTAGAATAGTACCTGGCACAAAGTAGGCAATAAAAAATAAATATCTGTTGAATTAATAAATGAATAATTTAAAGACAAAAAGGGACTTCTTGGAGCACTATATCCTCAAGCATAATTTGGATTTCTCCTTGGAATCTTGTAGGTTTCAAGAGTAAACAGAAAAGGAGTAGCTGCAAACACTGCTGGCTGCCTATCCATTCTCTCCAGACACTCTGAAGGGAAAGTGGTCATAGGCCATAGTTCTGCTCAGTGACAAGTAGGATGAAGTCTCTTGAGTAGGGACTTCATTACAAATAAAAAGATAAAATTTAAAGCTTTTGTCCTTCTACCTTCTTCCTACCTGGAATATGGCTGGAAACAGGGAGAAGATGTTACTATTTTTTCAACCACAAGGATGGATGCACACACAGTAAGAATGGAAACATGAGAAGAAAAAAGAGCCTGCATACATGATGATAATGTTGAGCTGCTGTGTAAATCCAGGAAGACCTGCTTCAAGACTTCATTTTTTAAACTTTTCATTTTGGAATACTTTCAAACTTGCAGGACAGTTACAAAAACAGTACAAAACCCATACAGAGAACTCCAACATATCCCTAATCCCCAGATATACCCAGATTCACCAATTTGAACATTTGTCACATATATTCACTCTATCTATCCATTCATCCATCCATCCCTCCATTTTCTGAACACTTGAGTGTAGGCTGTATATATCATGCTTCTTGAACCTTTAATACTGTCATGTACATCTTCTAATAACGATGATATGCACTTTTATCCCCCCTAAGTGCAGTTACCAAGTTAAAAAAAATTGACATTGTTTCTTTATATTCAGTCTACATTCCAATTTTTAAATTTGTGCCTATAGCATCCTTTAAAGTCTTTTCTCCTCCCCTGCTAGATTCTATCCAGGATCATGTATTGCAATTGTCATTGTCTCTTTGATTGCTCTTTCTTTTTTATAGTTATGGCAATATATATATATAACATAAGCTTTCCCATCTTAATCACTCCAAAGCATACCGTTCAGTGGCATTAATTACATTCACAATGTTGCAGATCCTTACCACGTTTCAGTACTAAAGCTTTCCCTTTTCCACAAACAGAAACCCTACACTCATTATGCATTATTTCCTCATTTTCTCTGTCCCCTGCCTTTGCAACTTATACTCTAATTTCTGTCTCTAGAAGCGTGCACATTCTCCAATATTTTCTTTTCAGGTATTGTGAGGCTTAAATTTTACATCAAGTACCAATTACACTCTTATTTGCTTAGAGACCAACTTAATTTCAAAACTAAGTTATGTTCTAATACCCTTTTGTCCCTTTTAGAGATCCTGTAGGAAGTAAAAAATGGAGTTACAAACCAAAAATGTAACAGTACTGGCATTTGTATTAACCCATACTGTAACCCTGCCAAAGTGTGCTGGTTTGAAAGGAAGTATGCCCCCTAAGAAAAGCCATGTTTCAATATAAATCCCATTTCATAAAGGTAGAATAATCTCTATTCAATATTGTATATTTGAAACTGTAATGAGATCATCTCCCTGGTTGATGTGATTTAGTCAAGAATGGTGGTTAAACTGGATTAGGGGATGATATGTCTCCACCCATTTGAGTGGGTCTTGATTAGTTTCTGAAGTTCTATAAAAAAGGAAACATTTTGGAGAGAGAGACTCAGAGAGGGCAGAGAATGCTGCAGCACCACGAAGCAGAGAGTCTACCAGCCAGTGACCTTTGGAGATGAAGAAGGAAAATGCCTCCCGGGGAGCTTCATGAAATAGGAAGCCAGGACAGAAAGCCAGCAGATGATGCCCTATTTGCCATGTGCCCTTCTAGCTGAGAGAGAAGCCCTGACTGTGTTCACCATGTGCCTTCTCACTTGAGAGAGAAACCCTGAACTTCATCGGCCTTCTTGAACCAAGGTATCTTTCCCTGGATGCCTTTGATTGGACTTTTCTATAGACTTGTTTTAATTCTCGGCCTTAGAACTGTAAACTAGCAACTCATTAAATTCCCCTTTTACAAAGCCATTCCATTTCTGGTATATTGCATTCCGGCAGCTAGCAAACCAGAACACAAGGGTTACAACAATTTCAGAGAAATACAATAATTTCTTGTGGCTTTGAGCCACCATCTAGTTCCTTTCAATGTGCAGAACTCTTTAACTTCTTTAGTAGGGCCAGTCTAGAGGTGACAAATAGACTTGGGTTTTGTTTATCTGGGATGTCTTAATCTCTCCTCCATGCTTGAAAGATAATTTTGCTAGAAATAGAATTCTTGGGTGCCTATTTTTAAATATGTCATTCCACTGCCTTTTTGCCTCTGTTGTTTCCAGTAAGAAATCGTCACTTAATGTTATTGAGGGTCTCTTCTTATGTGACATGTTGCTTCTCTCTTGTGGCTTTAAGAATTCCCTCTTCATCTTTGGCATTTGACAATTCGATTATAATATGCTATGGCATAGGTCTATTTGTGTTTATCCCACTTGAAGTTTATTAAGCATCTTGAGTATATATATTCATGTCTTTTGTTAAATTGGGGAAGTTTTCAGCCATTATTTCTTTGACTACTGTCTCTGCCCTTTTCTTTCTTTCTTCCTCTAGGACACCCATATGAGTATGCTTTATGATATCCCACAGGTTCCTTAGACTCTGTACAAATTTTTTCATTTCTTCTTCCTTCTGCTTTTCCAACTGATTTCAATTGTCTCACATTCAAGTTCACTGATTCTTTCTTCTGCCAGCTCCAATCTGCTGTTGAGCCCCTCTAGGGAATTTTTAATTTCTGTTACTGTGGTCTCCAACTCTGTTTGGTTCCTTTGCAAAATTTCCTTCTCTCTTAGTGATTTTTTCTTTGTGTTCATCTACTATCGTAGTGATTTTTTCTTTGTGTTCATCTACTATTTTCTTTATTTCCCTTAGTTCTTTGCCCATGTTTTCCTTCAGCTTTTGAGCATATTTAGGGCCTCTCTTA
This sequence comes from Tamandua tetradactyla, assembly GCF_023851605.1. Taxonomy (NCBI): domain Eukaryota; kingdom Metazoa; phylum Chordata; class Mammalia; order Pilosa; family Myrmecophagidae; genus Tamandua; species Tamandua tetradactyla. Next base: position 532,579 of record NC_135327.1, read on the forward strand.
AAAAGTTTTTGTTTGGAATGTCCCAGGTCTGGTCCTCCTTGTTCATGATTTCTAATGATGCTTTAATTTTCTCATTTACCTGGGCCATTGCTTCCTATTTCCCTATATGTTTTATATAACCTCGTGTTAAAACCTGGACATTTTAATGTGTTATTTCTGGAATTTAGACTTTGAGGTGCCTGTTCCTTAAGCTTATGTCCACCTTGTATTATCACAGTATTTTTCTTGGATATCAGGAGATAACCAAAAAAGAAAAAAAGAAAATGCCTTTCCTGTCTTTGAATATTGACCTGTATGAGTAATCTACTTCAGGACATATCCAAATAATGACTTTGGAGAATAGCTCTAGGCTGACAGAAGCAAAGGAACCTCTTTGGTCCTTTCTGTGCTTGTGTCTTGTCTTGGGCATGTGTGTGTGGCTCTAGGAATTCCCCTGTTTACACAGTTATGAATGTTTCCTCTTCCCTAGAAAATGGCCTCCTCACTGTGCTGGGTTGTACACTGTACTTCCTACAGCCAGCTATCCATTGACCCAGGTAACATGGTCTGACCGCTCTCCCAAAGTGTTTTTTTTGTGTGTGAGGGCAGGCACTTGGGAATCGAATCCGGGTCTCTGGCATGGCAGGTAAGAACTCTGCCTGCTGAGCCACTGTGGCCCATACTCCCACAGTGTTTCGTAGAAGAACTGCCTTCCATGTGCATTTCTGAGACAGCGAGTCATTCAGGCTACCACCAGAAAGACTGGGTCAGACATAAATTCTCCCAGTGTTTACATGAGGGTTACTCTGCACCTCTGTAACTAGGACACTGATCCACTTTGGGAGCTCAGGCTGCCTCTAAGCAGAGTCAGTGAGGGGTAGGGGAAGGGCCTGAGAGCCTACAACTTTTTTTTTTTTTTTTTTTTTTTTTTTTTTTTTTTAAAGTTATTTTTTTTTATTAATTAAAAAAAGAATTAACAAAACAATTAGAAATCATTCCAATCTACATGTACAATCAGTAATTCTTAATAACATCACATAGTTGCATATTCATCATTTCTTAGTACATTTGCATCGATTTAGAAAAAGAAATAAAAAGACAACAGAATAAGAATTAAAACAATAATAGAAAGAAAAAAAAAAACAAAAAAAACAAAAACAAAAAACCTATACCTCACATGCAGCTTCATTCAGTGTTTTAACATAATTGCATTACAATTGGGTAGTATTGTGCTGTCCATTTCTGAGTTTTTATATCCAGTCCCGTTGTACAGTCTGTATCCCTTCATCTCCAATTATCCCTTCTCTTTTTTTTTTTTTTTTAATTAACGGAAAAAAAGAAATTAACCCAACATTTAGAGATCATACCATTCTACACATGCAATCATTAATTCTTAACATCATCACATAGCTGCATGATCATCATTTCTTAGCACATTTGCATTGGTTTAGAAGAACTAGCAACATAACCGAAAGAGATATAGAATGTTAATATAGAGAAAAAAATAAAAGTAATAATAGTAAAATCAAAACAAAACAAACAAAACAAAACAAAAACCTATAGCTCAGATGCAGCTTCATTCAGTGTTTTAACATGATTACTTTACAATTAGGTATTATTGTGCTGTCCATTTTTGAGTTTTTGTATCTAGTCCTGTTGCACAGTCTGTATCCCTTCAGCTCAATTACCCATTGTCTTACCCTGTTTCTAACTCCTGCTGACTCTGTTACCAATGACATATTCAAGTTTATTCTCGAATGTCCGTTCACATCAGTGGGACCATACAGTATTTGTCCTTTAGTTTTTGGCTGGATTCACTCAGCATAATATTCTCTAGGTCCATCCATGTTATTACATGGTTCATAAGTTTATCTTGTCTTAAAGCTGCATAATATTCCATCGTATGTATATACCACAGTTTGTTTAGCCACTCTTCTGTTGATGGAGATTTTGGCTGTTTCCATCTCTTTGCAATTGTAAATAATGCTGCTATAAACATTGGTGTGCAAATGTCCGTTTGTGTCTTTGCCCTTAAGTCCTTTGAGTAGATACCTAGCAATGGTATTGCTGGGTCGTATGGCAATTCTATATTCAGCTTTTTGAGGAACCGCCAAACTGCCTTCCACAGTGGTTGCACCCTTTGACATTCCCACCAACAGTGGATAAGTGTGCCTCTTTCTCCGCATCCTCTCCAGCACTTGTCATTTTCTGTTTTGTTGATAATGGCCATTCTGGTGGGTGTGAGATGATATCTCATTGTGGTTTTGATTTGCATTTCTCTAATGGCCAGGGACATTGAGCATCTCTTCATGTGCCTCTTGGCCATCCGTATTTCCTCTTCTGAGAGGTGTCTGTTCAAGTCTTTTTCCCATTTTGTAATTGGGTTGGCTGTCTTTTTGTTGTTGAGATGAACAATCTCTTTATAAATTCTGGATACTAGACCTTTATCTGATATATCATTTCCAAATATTGTCTCCCATTGTGAAGGCTGTCTTTCTACTTTCTTGATGAAGTTCTTTGATGCACAAAAGTGTTTAATTTTGAGGAGTTCCCATTTATTTATTTCCTTCTTCAGTGCTCTTGCTTTAGGTTTAAGGTCCATAAAACCGCCTCCAGTTGTAAGATCATAAGATATCTCCCAACATTTTCCTCTAACTGTTTTATGGTCTTAGACCTAATGTTTAGATCTTTGATCCATTTTGAGTTAACTTTTGTATAGGGTGTGAGAGATGGGTCTTCTTTCATTCTTTTGCATATGGATATCCAGTTCTCTAGGCACCATTTATTGAAGAGACTGCTCTGTCCCAGGTGAGTTGGCTTGACTGCCTTATCAAAGATCAAATGTCCATAGATGAGAGGGTCTATATCTGAGCACTCTATTCGATTCCATTGGTCGATATATCTATCTTTATGCCAATACCATGCTGTTTTGACCACTGTGGCTTCATAATATGCCTTAAAGTCAGGCAGTGCGAGACCTCCAGCTTCGTTTTTTTTCCTCAAGATGTTTTTAGCAATTCGGGGCACCCTGCCCTTCCAGATAAATTTGCTTATTGGTTTTTCTATTTCTGAAAAATAAGTTGTTGGGATTTTGATTGGTATTGCATTGAATCTGTAAATCAGTTTAGGTAGGATTGACATCTTAACTATATTTAGTCTTCCAATCCATGAACACGGTATGCCCTTCCATCTATTTAGGTCTTCTGTGATTTCTTTTAGCAGTTTTTTGTAGTTTTCTTTATATAGGTTTTTTGTCTCTTTAGTTAAATTTATTCCTAGGTATTTTATTCTTTTAGTTGCAATTGTAAATGGGATTCGTTTCTTGATCTCCCCCTCAGCTTGTTCATTACTAGTGTATAGAAATGCTACAGATTTTTGAATGTTGATCTTGTAACCTGCTACTTTGCTGTACTCATTTATTAGCTCTAGTAGTTTTGTTGTGGATTTTTCCGGGTTTTCAACGTATAGTATCATATCGTCTGCAAACAGTGATAGTTTTACTTCTTCCTTTCCAATTTTGATGCCTTGTATTTCTTTTTCTTGTCTAATTGCTCTGGCTAGAACCTCCAACACAATGTTGAATAATAGTGGTGATAGTGGACATCCTTGTCTTGTTCCTGATCTTAGGGGGAAAGTTTTCACTTTTTCCCCATTGAGGATGATATTAGCTGTGGGTTTTTCATATATTCCCTCTATCATTTTAAGGAAGTTCCCTTGTATTCCTATCTTTTGAAGTGTTTTCAACAGGAAAGGATGTTGAATCTTGTCGAATGCCTTCTCTGCATCAATTGAGATGATCATGTGATTTTTCTGCTTTGATTTGTTGATATGGTGTATTACATTAATTGATTTTCTTATGTTGAACCATCCTTGCATACCTGGGATGAATCCTACTTGGTCATGATGTATAATTCTTTTAATGTGTTGTTGGATACGATTTGCTAGAATTTTATTGAGGATTTTTGCATCTGTATTCATTAGAGAGATTGGTCTGTAGTTTTCTTTTTTGTAATATCTTTGCCTGGTTTTGGTATGAGGGTGATGTTGGCTTCATAGAATGAATTAGGTAGTTTTCCCTCCACTTCGATTTTTTTGAAGAGTTTGAAGAGAATTGGTACTAATTCTTTCTGGAATGTTTGATAGAATTCACATGTGAAGCCGTCTGGTCCTGGACTTTTCTTTTTAGGAAGCTTTTGAATGACTAATTCAATTTCTTTACTTGTGATTGGTTTGTTGAGGTCATCTATGTCTTCTTGAGTCAAAGTTGGTTGTTCATGTCTTTCCAGGAACCCGTCCATTTCCTCTAAATTGTTGTATTTATTAGCGTAAAGTTGTTCATAGTATCCTGTTATTACCTCCTTTATTTCTGTGAGGTCAGTAGTTATGTCTCCTCTTCCATTTCTGATCTTATTTATTTGCATCCTCTCTCTTCTTCTTTTTGTCAATCTTGCTAAGGGCCCATCAATCTTATTGATTTTCTCATAGAACCAACTTCTGGCCTTATTGATTTTCTCTATTGTTTTCATGTTTTCAATTTCATTTATTTGTGCTCTAATCTTTGTTATTTCTTTCCTTTTGCTTGCTTTGGGGTTAGCTTGCTGTTCTTTCTCCAGTTCTTCCAATGGATAGTTAATTCCTGAATTTTTGCCTTTTCTTCTTTTCTGATATAGGCATTTAGAGCAATAAATTTCCCTCTTAGCACTGCCTTTGCTGCATCCCATAAGTTTTGATATGTTGTGTTTTCATTTTCATTCGCCTCGAGGTATTTGCTAATTTCTCTTGCAATTTCTTCTTTGACCCAGCCGTTGTTTAGGAGTGTGTTGTTGAGCCTCCACGTATTTGTGAATTTTCTGGCACTCTGCCTATTATTGATTTCCAACATCATTCCTTTATGATCCGAGAAAGTGTTGTGTAAGATTTCAATCTTTTTAAATTTGTTAAGACTTGCTTTGTGACCCAGCATATGGTCTATCTTTGAGAATGATCCATGAGCACTTGAGAAAAAGGTGTATCCTGCTGTTGTGGGATGTAATGTCCTATAAATGTCTATTAAGTCTAGTTCATTTATAGTAATATTCAGATTCTCTATTTCTTTGTTGATCCTCTGTCTAGATGTTCTGTCCCTTGATGAGAGTGGTGAATTGAAGTCTCCAAGTATTATGGTATATGTGTCTATTTCCCTTTTCAGTGTTTGCAGTATATTCCTCACATATTTTGGGGCATTCTGATTCGGTGCGTAAATATTTATGATTGTTATGTCTTCTTGTTTAATTGTTCCTTTTATTAGTATATAGTGTCCTTCTTTGTCTCTTTTAACTGTTTTACATTTGAAGTCTAATTTGTTGGATATTAGTATAGCCACTCCTGCTCTTTTCTGGTTGTTATTTGCATGAAATATCTTTTCCCAACCTTTCACTTTCAACCTATGTTTATCTTTGGGTCTAAGATGTGTTTCCTGTAGACAGCATATAGAAGGATCCTGTTTTTTAATCCATTCTGCCAATCTATGTCTTTTGATTGGGGAGTTCAGTCCATTAACATTTAGTGTTATTACTGTTTGGATAATATTTTCCTCTAGCATTTTGCCTTTTGTATTATATATATCATCTCTGACTTTCCTTCTTTCTACACTCTTCTCCATACCTCTCTCTTCTGTCTTTTTGTATCTGACTCTAGTGCTCCCTTTAGTATTTCTTGCAGAGCTGGTCTCTTGGTCACAAATTCTTTCAGTGACTTTTTGTCTGAGAATGTTTTAATTTCTCCCTCATTTTTGAAGGATAATTTTGCTGGATATAGGAGTCTTGGTTGGCAGTTTTTCTCTTTTAGTATTTTAAATATATCATCCCACTGTCTTCTAGCTTCCATGGTTTCTGCTGAGAAATCTACACAAAGTCTTATTGGGTTTCCCTTGTATGTAATGGATTGTTTTTCTCTTGCTGCTTTCAAGATCTTCTCTTTCTCTTTGACCTCTGACATTCTAACTAGTAAGTGTCTTGGAGAACGCCTATTTGGGTCTAATCTCTTTGGGGTGCGCTGCACTTCTTGGATCTGTAATTTTAGGTCTTTCATAAGAGTTGGGAAATTTTCAGTGAAAATTTCTTCCATTAGTTTTTCTCCTCCTTTTCCCTTCTCTTCTCCTTCTGGGACACCCACAACACGTATATTGGTGCGGTTCATATTGTCCTTGAGTTCCCTGATACCCTGTTCAAATTTCTCCATTCTTTTCCCTATAGTTTCTGTTTCTTTTTGGAATTCAGATGTTCCATCCTCCAAATCACTAATTCTATCTTCTGTCTCTTTAAATCTATCATTGTAACTATCCATTATTTTTTCTATGTTTGCTACTTTATCCTTCACTTCCATAAGTTCTGCGATTTGTTTTTTCAGTTTTTCTATTTCTTCTTTATGTTCAGCCCATGTCCTCTTCATGTCCTCCCTCAATTTATCGATTTCATTTTTGAAGAGGTTTTCCATTTCTGTTCGTATATTCAGCATTAGTTGTCTCAGCTCTTGTGTCTCATTTGAGCTATTGGTTTGTTCCTTTGACTGAGCCATATTCTCAATCTTTTGAGCGTGGACAGTTATCTTCTGCTGCTGGCGCCTGGGCATTTATTCAGATTTCTCTTGGTGTTGGACCCAGCAAGGTTGTAATATTTTTCTGTGAAATCTCTGGGTTCTGTTTTTCTTATCCTGCCCAGTAGGTGGCGCTCGTGGCACACGTTTGTCTGCGGGTCCCACCAGTAAAAGGTGCTGTGGGACCTTAAACTTTGGAAAACTCTCGCCGTCCTGGGGGTTCGCTAGCCGAAGCGGCTTGAGCCGGCCCTCGGTCCGAACGCAGGGAGGGTTGCTGGTCGCCGCAGCCAGGGAAAGAGCCCGTCCGAATTTCCTAGTCGGCCCTGGGCAACAAGCGTGGCGGGAGGGCGCCAGCGGCAGCTGCCCGCCCGAGAGAGTGCACGTTCCCCGGGAGTCACGGGTTTGGAAGGGGCCTCCCCCACCCGTCACCGTTCTCCGCGGCCTGGGGGTTTCCGATCCAATTCTCTCAGTTGATCCGGGGGCTGCGCGTGGTGTGGGCACCAGCCGTCTTTGTTTCAGGGGACCGCCTCTCCAATTCTCCCAGCCGGCCCGGGAAGGGGGAAGGGAGTAACTCCGGCCGCTTCCCGCCCCGCCCGGTAAGGCCCGCGCGCCTCGGCGATCTCACCCGAGCTGCTTCTCTCAGCCAGCCAGCCGTTCCAGGATGGGGTACGCTGTCTTTTTTATCTCTGTTGTGGCTTTGGGCGCTTTCTGTATCGTTTCTACTCCCCTAGTAGGTGTCCTGGAGAAGAAACTAAGATCCGCGCGTCTTACTAAGCCGCCATCTTCCAGGAAGTCCTTTAAAACTTTTTAAAACTTTTTTTATTGTATAGTATAACATATATACAGAGCAAAGAAATAAAAAAGCAATAGTTTTCAAAATACTCTTCAAAAAGTGGTTACAGGACAAATCCCAGAGTTTGTCTTGGGCTACCATATGATCCGCTCCTATTTTTCCTTCTAGCTGCTCCAGAATATTGGAGGCTAGAGGGCTTAAATACTTTTTTATCATCACAATCTACTTTTTCCTTCTTTTCTTGTGAACAATAACATATATACAAAAAAGCTATAAATTTCAAAGCACAGCACCACAATTAGTTGTAGAACATATTTCAGACTTTGACATGGGTTATAATTTCACAATTTTAGGTTTTTACTTCTAGCTGCCCTAAAATACTGGAGACTAAAAGAGATATCAATTTAATGAGTCAGGATTCATAGTCGTTTGTTAAGTTCTATCTCCTATGTATAATTCCACCATCACTTTTGATCTTTCCATACTTCTCTTTGGGGTTGTTTGGGCTATGGCAATTATTTTTGATATTGGAAGGGTCTGTCACTAATATGGGGTAGGGAAATGGAACTATCTGATGTTTTGGAGAGACTGGACTAGGTTTTAGGACTTATTTGGACCAGGGACCCATCTGGAGGTTGTAGGTTTCTGGAAAGTTACTCTAGTGCATGGAACCCTTGTGGAATATTATGTATTGCCCTATGTGTTCTTTAGGAATGGCTGAAATAGTCCTGGTTGGGGGCTGGCAGGTTATGATGGGTAGCAAGGTCTACCTGAAGCTTGCATGAGAGCAACCTCCAGAGTAGCTTTTCAACTCTATTTGAACTCTCTCTGCCACTGATACTTTATTAATTACACTTCTTTTCCCCCTTTTGGTCAGGGAGATTATACAACTTTTAAGTAGTCTTTTTCTTGATTTGGTGATTGCTTCATTATTGCAGTTCTTAACTATTTTCTACAGCATTGAAAAAGATATTTCTGCTACTTCTTATTGGTTATACTAAGCTTCTGTGGGGGTATGGAACCCGGAAACATCTCACTTAGCCATCTTGACCCTGCCAACTCCCCTGACTCCAGACTTTTGATATGTGAGACCAACAGGCTTCCACCTCTTTAACCACCTCATAATGGCATGTGAAGTTATACATCCCCCAGTAGTCTGTGAGTTTCTGGTGATTACGTATTATTAAATTTAGCACCCTTCTCCCACCCAAGCAACTGTCCAGATATGTTCACTGAATTGATTTAAAGACATTACTCCAAAGATTTTCTACCCTAAGATAAATGACATTGCCTTAACTAGCCATAGAAAAGGACAGATGGGACTTCCGGAGAAGATGGCGGCTTAGTAAGACGCACGGGTCTTAGTTCCTCCTCCAGAAAAGCAACTAAAGAAACAGAAACAAGACGAAACAGCTCCCGGAGTCACGACAGAGACCAAAAAGACAGCGTACCCCATTCTGGAACAGCTGAACGGGCAGGGAGAATCTGCTGCAGTGAGATACCCAAGGGGCGCGCGTTTTCCCGGCCGGGGCGGCTGGCGACTGGGGTCCCCTCCACGCACGTGGCTCCCCGGTCTGACTGGGAACGTTGGATAGCAGGGCCCTCCCGTCACGCTTGGCGTTTCGGGCCAGCTGGGCAATTAGGACCGGCACTCTCCCAAGCCGTGGCGGCCGGCGACCCCCACCTCCACGCGCGGTTTCCCGGGCCGACTGCCGTGCAGACAGACGAGTGCCACGAGCGCCACCTACTGGGCAGGAAAAGAAAAACAGAGCCCAGAGATTTCACAGAAAAAGCTTTCAACCAGCTGGGTCCCACACCCAGGGAAATCTGATCAAATGCCCAGACACCAGCAGAAAATAATGGATGACGCTCGGAAAATTGAAGATATGGCCCAGTCAAAGGAACAAACCAATAGTTCAAATGAGATACAGGAGCTGAGACAACTAATGCTGAATATACGAACAGAAATGGAAAAATTCTTCAAAAACCAAATTAATAAATTGAGGGAGGACATGAAGAAGACATGGGCTGAACAAAAAGAAGAAATAGAAAATCTGAAAAAACAAATCACAGAACTTATGGGAGTGAAGGACAAAGAAGAAAAAATGGAAAAAACAATGGATACCTACAATGGTAGATCTAAAGAGACAGAAGCTACAATTAGTGAACTGGAGGATGGAACATCTGAATTCCAAAAAGAAACAGAAACTATAGGGAAAAGAATGGAAAAACTTGAGCAGGGGATCAGGGAACTGAATGACAATATGAAGCACACAAATATACGTGTTGTGGGTGTCCCAGAAGGAGAAGAGAAGGGAAAAGGAGGAGAAAAACTAATGGAAGAAATTATCACTGAAAATTTCCCAACTCTTATAAAAGACCTAAAATTACAGGTCCAAGAAGTGCAGCGCACCCCAAAGAGATTAGACCCAAATAGGCGTTCTCCAAGACACTTACTAGTTAGAATGTCAGAGGTCAAAGAGAAAGAGAGGATCTTGAAAGCAGCAAGAGAAAAACAATCTGTCACATACAAGGGAAACCCAGTAAGACTATGTGTAGATTTCTCAGCAGAAACCATGGAAGCTAGAAGACAGTGGGATGATATATTTAAATTACTAAAAGAGAAAAACTGCCAACCAAGACTCCTATATCCAGCAAAATTGTCCTTCAAAAATGAAGGAGAAATTAAAACATTTATAGACAAAAAGTCACTGAGAGAATTTGTGACCAAGAGACCAGCTCTGCAAGAAATACTAAAGGAAGCACTAGAGTCAGATACGAAAAGACAGAAGAGAGAGGTATGGAGTAAAGTGTAGAAAGAAGGAAAATCAGATATGATATATATAATACAAAAGCCAAAATGGTAGAGGAAAATATTATCCTAACAGTAATAACACTAAAAGTTAATGGACTGAATTTCCCAATCAAAAGACATAGAATGGCAGAATGGATTACGACCCAGCAATACCACTGCTAGGTATCTACTCAAGGGACTTAAGGGCAAAGACACAGACGGACATTTGCACACCAGTGTTTATAGCAGCATTATCTACAATTGCAAAGAGATGGAAACAACCAAAATGTTCATCAACAGACGAGTGGCTAAACAAACTGTGGCGTATACCTACGATGGAATATTATGCAGCTTTAAGACAGACTAAACTTATGAAGCATGTAACAACATGGATGGACCTAGAGAACATTATGCTGAGTGAGTCTAGCCCAAATCTAAAGGACAAATACTGTAAGGTCCCACTGATGTGAACCGACATTCGAGAATCAGCTTGGAATATATCATTGGTAACAGAGACCAGCAGGAGTTAGAAACAGGGTAAGATAATGGGTAATTGGAGCTGAAGGGATACAGACTGTGCAACAGGACTAGATACAAAAACTCAAAAATGGACAGCACAATAATACCTAAGTGTAATGTAACTAGGTTGGAACACTGAATGAAGCTGCACCTGAAATATGGTTTTTTGTTTGTTTGTTTGTGTGTTTGTATCTTTTGTTTTTGTTTTTTTTCTTTTTCCTTTTTTATATATATATATTATTAGTATTGTTATTTTAATTCTCTTCTCTATATTAACATTCTATATCTTTTTCTGCTGTTTTGCTAGTTCTTTTCCTAAATCGATGCAAATGTACTAAGAAATGATGATCATACATCTATGTGATGATACTAAGAATTACTGAGTGCATTTGTAGAATGGAATGATTTCTAAATGTTGTGTTAATTTCTTTTCTTTTTTTTTGATTAATAAAAAAATTTAAAAAAAAAAAGAAATGATGAATATGCAACTAAGTGATAAAAAAAAAAAAAGAAAAGGACAGATGAAGGCATTCATACTCTTAATGTGACATTTTTTTCCCACAGGCAATCATAAAATTACAAAATTTTCTGAGCTATAAAGAGCTTAGAGGTCATTTAGTACTAAATTTGAATATCATTTTCTAGTCAAAATTGTAGATGACCCTTAAAAAAGATTATGTGAGAATATGCCATTCACTTATACTTGAAATGAAAACACGTCTATAAGTCACTGTCACTGAGGTCCTGGCCTAGTCATTCAGATGCCAAAACACCTATTCTCAGAACCAGTATAAATGGAGAGAATGATTGGGATAGCTTCTGCTTTTTATCAGGTTCACAGATCTTAAAGCTGATCTTTTCTGCAAAGTGATTTACTTTTGTCATGGTACAAAATGTGTATAATTATTATAAAAGCTCTCCCTTTTAAATTTATTTAGTTTAGTTTTTGAGGAGAAAACTATATATTTAAAATAATACAAGGCTTATCTGCTGAATATGTTTTGCAATAGACTAGAAAAGACATTTCCTTATTAGACATCTGGCTTAATTACCAGTGAAACAGACCTTCATTCAATGAATATTTATTGAGTGAATTTTATGAACCAAATGTTGCTAGGGACTGGGAATACAGACTAAGATATACTTTGCCATGAAGAAAGAAAAGACCAAAAATAAGTAATGAGAGCAATAGGGAAGTAAACCAACTGGCGGTTTTCTAACACTACAGACTGGTAGTAGTCTTTTTGTTGTTTGAAAATTGCAGTGTGCATATCTACTAGCTTGAAAAATCTCTCCCATCTCTGAAATGATTTTGTATGTTGTTTATGCTTCTTTTGTGACACTTAGCACTCTTTATCTTGTGTTACAGACATTTAAATATTTGCCTGACCTCTGCTAGATTGTAAACTCTTTGAGGGCAGGGCCTGTAATTTATTAATCTTTTTATCTTTCATCACTTTTAGAATAATCCCTTTCTTATATTTACAGCAGTTGCTAAATAAATGCTGGAAATGTAGGTGAATAAGCAAATATTCTAAAAAAAAGTCCAATGCTGGGAAGGGAAAAGAAAATTGGTGCTTTCTGCTCTGGTCTTCTGCTTCTTTAAGTCCTTCAATATTGACAGAGTGTGTGCCACAAAGTGACACAGGCTTTGATGCTAATGGATTAATGTTGCTTACTGATGAAATTATTTACATTTTAACACAGGGGCCTTCTAGGTAATACATTAACTGAAGGGAATGTCTCAAAGAATTAGTATTTTAATTCTCTGGCACATCAGCAGGTAGGGGTGAGCATGTGCTTGTTTTCAATTAATATTTACTGAGCACCTTCTATGAGTCAGGAGGCTTCTCATGCTCCACCTGAAATCACATGTCAGTAACAGTTAGCTACTTCATGAATAAAGAAGGGCTAACTTGGTCCTGTAAATATGAGAAAAATAGTATCTGTCACTTATCTTCTCATACAGCAATAAAATTAATGAAATAAATATTAGCTGTCTTTTTTAAGGCAGCTACTAAATAACATCAACATAGTTCTGTCGTATCTCTCTTCGCATGCAAGATGATTATGTGTCCATATAAGAGTCCATTTAACAAAAGATTGTAGCTAAAATAAGTTTAAAAATCATTGATCTAGGTCACCTGATGTTCTCTTTTTCAAATCAAAATTAGAAAATAATTCTCCAGGGACAGCAACAAGGACACACACACAGCAGATGTATCTGAAGCTGAGGCTCAGGCTGAGGATACAGGCCCTCACATATACTGCTCAGGGCCTGTTACAGAGGCCTCCCGAGTGCTGCCCATTTTTAGAATGCATACATTTCTAAAAACAATCTAGAAGCATATAGTTATAATTCCATTTTTTAAAGAAATATAGTTTCAATGATTTCCTGTAATTGACACCAATGATTTCACCATTTTAAGGAGCTTGAAAATGAAAGCTTCAGAAAATTTGAGAATTGCTATCTCTGGCTTCTCTTATTATTTGGCAAGTTAAAGCCCCAAAGCACTTTCTACTGTCTTGGGCCATCAGAGAACTCAATGCAGGAGAGAATGTTTCCCCCACCCTCCACCCCTCTTTTGATTCCGAGCCCAGCTACAGATGTCTGATACAAGAGAAAAAAAGTGAGGAGAACAAAAGCATTCACTTTTCTCCCTTCAAGGCCAGATGAGCTACAACCTACCTGTTAGTTTTTATTGGATGGCCCATAAGATCCTTTTAGATAGAAGTAGGAAAGGAAGGAGGAGATAATTTTTTAAGCAAAAACTGTTTTATGGTCATAAATGCATTCTGATAGCTATACTGCAAATCAATACAGATGGTCACAAAGACCATTTAACTCATTCATACTACAAAACAAAACAAAAACTCTGAAAGCACTTTCTACTGAGAAGATCATAGTGTTCAAAGAAGATTTATTCTAATTTATGATAGTAAAATCAGCTGGTCATGTGTGGCTGTTACTGATAATCTGTTGGTAGGTTAACTAATTTGGCAAAAATAAATTACAAATTACTTTAGGAGATAGATCTTTATAAGGGGATGTGGGTGAGCACTAGATATCCTCCCCACTAGCAGCTGTCTGAACTGAGCAAAGAATAACAGGTTGGATTATTATGACATCTCAATTGATAGGTTCCTCTGCAATATGCTTAATTTTCTGAAGCAGATTTCTAGGATCAAAGAAATTACAAAGTGGCCAAAGAGAGATGATCTAGGGGTTTGTTTAATAAGCCTAGGTTTCCATAAGTAAAATATACCTTATCACTTTCATATTCTCTGGTTCATAAGTCCAGGCATGGGGTTGACTGTATTTTATTTTAAAATCTTTACAGGAAAAGTACTCAAAACATTATTGAGATTTCCTTTCGTCTATGCAGCAGTTATAGTCACTAAAGAAGCATATAAAAACTCAGTGCAAAAAAGGGTATGGTGGTTCACTCAGCATTGTCACCACCAATAATCTGTTTAAATACTACGGCAATGTGCATGATTTAGAAGTCTTTCACCAGTGCACAGAAAAGACATATGGCTTCCATCTTACTGAGCAAAGAATAACAATAAGGATCTTTTTTATCTAGTAGTAACCTTTTTCTTGCAACATGGCCATCTTTGGAAATGGAGCTGTTTATACCAATGAAAATTGTTTTGCTACTTCAATGCATTATCTTAACCTGCCAATTCTTAATATACAATGTTTCATCTTAGTTGGAAAAAATCCATTTTTAAAATTAAGCGTAAAGGAAGAAAAAATGCTTTCAGATTGTACAACAGAATACAGGAGAAATAAGATGCCCATGCAGGCTCTTCCTGATTAAACTCAAGGACAGCTGATTAAATCTCAAGAGAAATTTTATTCAAAACAATCAGTACAAGAGTTCTTCAAACTATCTAAAGCATAAATGATTATTCATTCTTTGGATATACTGAAAATTTTAGTAAAGAGACTTGTCATGCCCTATTAACATTAATGCCTCTATTTCCTACAAAATTTACACCTTGAATTAATATTTCTATTTTCTAGACTTCTCTGAAAAGCAACCCACTTAGGATAACAACTTTCCTAGTAAACTTAAGGAGCAAATATGATAGGAATCTATTCACATTACATAGTTAGAGCCTTTGGTAATTCAAGGAATGTTGTATTTCAGATGTACAGAGCTTTCAGTCTTTCACAGAAATCATACAATTAAACAGAATCTGTCTCCAAAGCACTATGGAAACACAGGCAACGGTAAATTTCAAATGTTTGGGATAATGGGGCACTTGGTATATGTGAAAATAATCTCCCGTATTGTCCTCAGTTTAATAATTTTATAAGTGTTTCTACTTGGTCATTCAAGATAAATGAGCCTTATGTATTCATGACAAACCTAGAAAGCATGGCTGAAAGGATTGTTATTCTCTTGGAAGAAAAATTAAAGGAAAGTACTTCTAGAATCAATTTCTGTACACCAAGATATTAAAACAAGTGGGGGTGGGCCTGTGGTTCAATGGTAGAATATCTGCCGGCCATGCGGGAGATCTGGGCTCAATTCCCAGCCTGTGCACCCAAAACAAACAAAACAGATATAAAACAGGCACTGCTGTCACAAAATGTTTTTTTCTATTATTTATATCAATGGTTCACTATCACCCACAGTATGAAATTCAAATTCCTTAGAACAGTATGACAGTATGTAAGTCTCTTAATAGCTTACCTTTTTAGTTGCATCATTCATCATTCCACTATATAGAAAACTGATAATATTGCAGATATCAGAATATGCCATATGATTTCATATTTTCCTGCCTTAGCATACAATGTTCTTTCTGTCTAGAGTAACTTTTCTCTCATCCTTTTGCTTTCCTGGCAAATTACTACTTTTTCTTCACAGCTTTCTTCAATAAAGAAGTACTCAAATAATGGTAAGAACATTTCAAAAGAACCCTGGAGCCAGCTTAAAGGATTTCCTGTGATCAAACCTGGGACATTTTGAGCATCAACGTAAATTAGAAGAATGACTAATTAGAAGAATGAATAATTTACTAATTTATAATCCAGTGAATAAAATAAGAATCCATGAGTATATATTAATATACATGAAGAAATGAATAAATAAAACTTCTTATAGCAGAATGTCATAAGAAGAAGCACATAAATCACATTTGAGGAATTTGTAACAAAAATGCATAACTTGAAGCTAATCATCAGGAAACATCAGAAAAACACAAATCTGAGGATATTCTACAAAGTAACATAATTTTACTCTTCAAAAATATCAAGGTCATTTCTGATTCATGCTAAATATAGATGAATCATAAAAGACATGTTGAATGAAATGAGCTGGACACAAAAAAGACAAATATTGCATGCCCATGTTGATATGAAATACTTAGAATAAGGAAATTAATAGAGACAGATAGTAGATTACATGTTACTAGGGAATGGGGAGTGAGGGAAATGAGGAGTTATTGCTGAAAGGGTACAGAATTTCAGTTTGAGGAGGCAAAAAAGGATGGGTAATGGATGTTGGTGATAGTATAGCACAATGTTGCTAATGTAATTAATACCACTGATTTGTGAACTTAAAATGATTAAAATGGGAAATTTTGAGTTATATATAGTACTATAAAAAAACTTAAAAAAAAATGCCAAGGACTCAAAAGACAAAATAAAAAATGAGGAACTATTCCAGATTAGAGGAGCTAAAGAGAAATAATAGCTAAATATACTGCATGATTCTGGATTGGATCTCATTGGGGTGGGGGGGAATGTTTTTTCCCTTTTGCTATAAAAAAGAACATTTTATAAATATTGACAAAATGTCATTTGATTAAGATTAGAAAATAATATTGTGGCAATGTTAATTTCTTGATTTTGATAACCGCTATTGGTTAGTACACATTAGAAACATACACTGAAGTATTTAGGGGTAAAAGAGGCATCATATTTGCTCACAAATAGTTCAGGAAAATATGCTGAAAGATAATAATAAAGCAAATATGACAAACTGTTAACAATTAGGGGAATCTGGGTGAAAGGTATACAGGAATTCTTTATAGTCTTATCGTAACTTTTCTTAAGTCTGACATGACTTCAAAGTAAAAATGAAAAAAACCCACAAACTTTCTTCAATTGTCCCTCCTTTATGAAGCAATGCACGAGCCATGTTTCCTGCCCTGAAGCACTGTACACTACTGTCTTACGATTCTCACTGCATTTGTATTAACCATTTGTCTCATGCCAATTGTACTTATTTATATACATTTCTGTTTTCTCAACTAGATTTTCAGCTCTTTGAGGAAGGAAATAATACTTGACATCAATTCCAAAGATGCTGGACACACTATAGTTACAAAGAAAGTTTTCATTGAATTAATCAGTAAGTGTAAATTTTAATCAGTCTAGACTATATAGGTTGATAAAGAAGATGGCAGTATGGATAAACAAACAAACACAAAATTTCAAAATTTATTCTCATCAATGTTTCAATGTTTTCTTTACTAGAAATTGCCTATGTTTTTCACAATTGTTGAAATAGGCTGAAAACTAGACTTGCACTGTTTCCAACTCCTTTATTTAAAAAGTAGTGAAAGCATTGACAACATTATGTTGAATGAAATAAGTCAGATACAAAGGGAAAAATATTGTATCATTCCACTTATATGAAATATCTAGAAAATGAAACTCTAAAGAGGTAGAAAGAAGATTACAGGTTACCAGGGTTGTAGGCTGGGAAGAGGAATGGGGAGTTACTGTTGAGTGTGTGCAGGGTTTCTGATTGGAGCACCAAAAAGTTTTAGTAAGGGTGATGGTGAAGGTAGCAAAATACTGTGCTTGTGTAATTAATACCATTAACTCGTGCACTTGAGTGGTTCAAATGGGATAGTTAAAGGTAGTTAAAGAGCCAAAGCAGTAGGCAAAAGAAGAAGGAGAATAAGAAAATATGATAATGATCAGTTTTTGGCTATGATCAAGTGATAAGGAAATGGAAAATTAGCTTTGTTCAATGTATTGTACACCTATTTCAATGACTTAATTATAATGCTGTAAACAAATCCTTACAGGTAATTTTTGAGATCAGGAGGTTTATCTTTAGGGAGTGTAATTTATAGTAAAGCCTCTAAAAGTAGTATAGAGCCTGGATGGGCTTAGGCAATGGCCTGGAATATAAGATGCTTCTCACATATATAATTGGGTTGCTTTATATTATGATATTCATGAAAACTTACACATTTTGTATTTAGTACTGCACATTTCATACCAGAATGTGAAAAAATTCTTGTTCAGTGTTATATCCCAGCACATAGGAAGTTAATTTGGAGTTTTAGATCCTTTTAAAAAATCAATGTTGAGGGTGGGTCACGGTGGCTGAGCAGGCAGAGTTATTGCCTGCCATGCCAGAGACCCTGCTCTGATTCCCAGTGCCTGCCCATGTAATATAAATAAACATATAAATAAATAAATAATAGCATCTAAAAGAATAAAATATCAAGGAATAAATTTAAGGATGTGAAGGACTTGTATACTGAAAACTACAAAACACTACTGAAAGAAATAATATATACCCTGGGCACATGAACTCAACTTAGTAGACAAGAGTTTGCATTGATCACAGTTGCCTATGAATGTGAGTTTCAAAACGAAGTCTTAACTTAGAATTTCATTATGATTTAGAATCATCCTGCTTTCAAGTTTAAACATACATTTAAGACCTCCTAATAAAGGAGAAATGCATATTTGTTTATGGCTTTTTGTAAATATAAGTGCATTAAACTATGGCTTAAGCAAGCAAAAACCCCACTCTGTTACTGTGATGGTATTTTGTTAATCTAACCAACATAATTATTTGCAGAAAATTGGAGCATGTAATAGTGTTCTTCATGTACAAGAGTTGCTCTTCCCTGAAACCTTGGTTACCTTACTTGTTGTAATAGTACTTGTAAAACAAATTCACTGACTAAAAAGAAGAATAAATTTAAAAAAGAACAACAAAACACTGTTGAAAGTAATTAAAGAAAGTCTAATAAATGGTAAGACATCCATGATCATGGATTAGAAGGCTTGATATTGTTACTATGTCAGTACTACCGAATTTATCCATATTACCCATGCATTCTACAGATGCAACACAGAATCTATCAAAATGTCTGTGAAAAAGGAAAAGCTAATCCTCATATTCAGGGTGTTCCAAATAGCCAAAACGATCTTGAAAAAGAACAAGTTTGGAGAACTCACACTTTTCAATTTCAAAATGTACTACAAAGCTATAATAACTAAACAATGTGGTGCTGGCACAAGGGTAGACAAACAGACCAATGGAGTAGTAGTAGTACAAGGGTGCCGAGTACATGCAATGGAGAAAGAAGAATTTCTTCAACAAATGCTGTTGGGAAAACTGGATATCCACATGCAAAAGAATGAAGTTGGAGCTCTATGCCATAGCATATACAACAATTAACTGAGAATGGATCAAAGACCTAAATATAATAACTAAAACCATACAAATCAGAAGACAATACAAGGGCAAATTTTCATGATCTGGAATTTGGCAATTATTCTTAGATATGACACTAAAAGCAAAAGCAACAAAAGAAACAATGATAAAACAGACTTCATCAAAACTGCAGACTTTTGCCAATCAAAAGTCATTATCAGGAAAGTGAAAAGACAACTTAAAGAATGGGAGAAAATATTTGTGAATCATATATATCTGATAAGGGTGTAGTACTAGTATCCAGAATATAAAAAGAACTTTATTTTGCAACAACAAAAAAACAAATAACCCAACAAAAAATGTTCAAAGGGTGATGTAAAACATCCCCTGGGAAAGTCTTCCTTCAGGATCAGCTAATAAAAGGATAAAGTCCACTTGCTTAGAACTCTTAGAAAGACTGGAAAATGACCCCCAAACACTGAACTGAAGAAGAAGAAAAATAATCTCCAAGATCAGGTAAGAAATTTCTGTCCCAGACCTCCCAGTCTGGCTCCCTCCCCTTCACTTGGCCCCAGGCAGTTTTAGATTTGCAGACTATAGAGTGAGCAAGGTAGAACCTAATGCACATCCAGGCACAGGGTCCAAAGTCTGCAGACAACCAGAGAAGAGCACAAGCTGCTAAGTTATGTTCATAAAAAAGCGGCCCTAGGGGAAGGAGTGGGAGCAGGAGGTAGAGATGTAGAACTGTTGGCAAGAGATGTACACACTGAATCTTGTTTCTGTTGGCTGGGCCACCTAAATGTCAAACTGACTTTTCTGGAGTGGCCCACGTTTTTAGACTGATCCTATCTGTCTCCTTGGGGCAGGATACCTTGACAGGAAAGAAACTGGAGGCAAAAAAGTCTCATAGAAAAAAAAAAGGGAGGGGGGAGGTGTTCAAATGTAACTGATGTAAGACCAGATGGTTCCCAGAAGTGAAAATTGTAAGGAATATGAGGCACCAAGGGAAGAAGAGAATTTTATCAAATCAGAGGAGCTGTCAATAAAATTCTGCACAAAAACAAACAGAACAGAGTAATATTCCCAGAAAAGAAACAGAGGCAAGAAAGTTTTCTCCTAAAGGTGAAACAATTGTATAAAAAGTGCAATCTTAAAAATTGTACTGCATATCCAGGGCAAGAATCAGATGAAGAAGAGCACAGAATATCTGAACAGGTAAACATGGCTACTCTAAATGTCTAAAATAAGTTGGAGCAAGTGCCAAAGAAGAGCCTCAACACAAAGCCAATCAACAACAAAATTCTAGACAAGAGGAAGAAACTGGTCTTTAGAGTTAATGAATCAAGATAATCAGATGTTCACACATCAGCAAAAAATTACAAGCCATACTAAGAAATGGGAAGATATAGCTCAGCCAAGGGAATAAATTAAAACTTCAGAGGCAACACAGAATTTGGATCTAACTAAAGAAATTCAAACAAGTCTCCTAAATCAATTCAAGGAGATAGGAGGAAAATACAGATATAGAAATAAAGGATATTAAGAAGACAATGTGTGATTGTCATGGTCAGGCTCATGTGTCAACTTGGCCAAGTGGTGGTACCTGTTTGTCTGGTTGGGCAAGTGCTGGCCTGTCTGTTGCAAAGACAACATTTCACAGAATTAAATCATGGTCACATCAGCTGCATCTACAGCTGATTCCATTTGTAGTCAGCCAAGGGGAGTGTCTTTGGCAGTAAGTGATGCTTAATCTAATCACCAGAAGCCTGTAAGGAGGATTCAGAAGAGACAGGCTCTCTTCCTGCTTCGGCTGGTGAGCCTCTCCTCTGGAGTTCATCCAGACCCTCCATCGGAATTGTCAGCTGCATAGCCTGCCCTGCAGATTTTGGACTCTGCATTCCCATGGTTATGTGAGACACTTATAAACTTTATATTTGCAAGTGTTTCCTGTTGATTCTGTTTCTCTAGAGAATCCTAACTAATAAAGTGAGCATAAAGAAGAATGTGAAAGTATAAAAAGAAACATAGAAACTAAAGGTGAAAGTCACAACAATAGAAATTAAAAATACACTACAGGCACACAAGATATTTGAAGAGGCAGAAGAAAGAATCAGCAAATTAGAAGTCAGGACAATCAGAAACGTATCACCAGAAGAACAGATGGAGAAAGGATAGAAAAAAATTGAGCAGAGTCTCAGGGATTTGAGTGACAGCATGAAGCACACAAACATAGGCATCATGGGTGTTCCAGAAGGAGAAAAGCAGGGAAAAGGGATAGAAAGAATATTTGAGAAAATAATGGCTGAAAATTTCCCAACTCTTATGAAAGACAGAAATATATTTGTCCAAGAAGCACAATATATGCGAACAGAATAAATCCTAAAAGACCTATTCTGAGACACAAACTAATAAAAACATAAAATGCCAAAGATAAAGCATGAATCCTGAAAGTAGTAAAACAAAAATGATTTGTCATGTACAAGGAATCCTCAATAGGACTAAACACTGATTTCTCATCAGAAACCATGGAGGGCAAAACGCAGTGGATAATATATTTAAGGAACTGAAAGAGGAAAACGGTCTGCCAAAATATCTCTATCTGGCAAAACTTTCCTTCAGTGAGGCATACAGCTAGGTGAATGAACCCTGAGGACATTATGTTGAGTGAAATAAGCCAGAAACAAATGGAAAAATACTCTAAGGCCTCAATAAAATGGACCAACTATAATGAGCACACTCTGAGAATTGAATATGAGAGCATAGCTTGTTAGGGGATAGAACATGGGCAGAGATTGGGCAATTGATGATTAAGGAGTACAGAATGCTCAATAAGGCTTATTGTAAAGGTTTCTAGATTGTAAGTTCTTACAGCAGTTACAGTATTAACCATTATTTCTAAATTTTGAAATGCAGAGCTCTTTGTATACAATCAGGCAGTTTCCTGGAACTTAAGTTATCTGTGAGATATCCAAAACTGAGTTAGAGTTTTGCAGTTCTGAAAGTCAGTATTACTATATATAGCAACTGTTACAGAAGCTAAAAAACAGATCAGACTTCAATTAGAGGTATGAATGAAATGGACTTGATTAGCAATAAGGTAAATCAGAATACAGGGTAAAGGGTGATATTGACTGTATTTTTAAAACTTCAACTCCTGTGTAAGACCAAAGGAAGAAATGTTTATTTGGTACAAAATTTATATTTTCTGCAGCACCCCATCTAACTTAACCCATATGGTCAGTTTTTTAAACAACATAATTCCATGGAACGTAGGATAGAGAATGAGATCTTGTTATTCTGGAGTATTTTGGGCAGAAAATAAAAAAGTATTTGCAAAGCCCCACTGAGGGACTGGGAGAAATGTGGAAATATTAAACTTCCCCATCTGGGGAATTCCTGATATTCTCTCAAGCATTAGGGACTTTCAGTTTAATAAGCTAAGCCCCTGATCTCAGAGCTGGACCTTATGAAACTTATTCCTGCAGAGAAGCTAACCCTACTTATAGTTATGCCTGAAATTTACCTCCAGAGAATCCCTTTTGTTGCTCAGGTATGGCCTCTCTCTCTCTCTAAACCATTTGTGTAAACAAACTCACTACCTCCCCCCACCCCACTATGTGAGACATGACTCCCAGGGAAGTAAGTCTCTTTGGCAAGGTGAGACATGACTCTGAAGGATGAACCTGGCCCTGACATTGCGGGATTGAGGAAGTTTCTTGAACAAAAGGAGAACAAGAAATGAAACAAAATAAAGTTTTAGTGGCTAAGAGATTTCAAATAGAGTCAAGAGATCATTCTGGAAGTTATTCTTGTGTGTGTGTCTGAGCATGCGCACATTTATATATATACCTTTTTTAGTTTCTAGTGTATTAGAATAGTTAGAAGGAAATACCTGAAACTGCTGAACTGTAATCCAGTAGCCTTGATTCTTGGTGATGATTGTATAACAGTATAGCTTTATTGTGTGACCATGTGATTGTGAAAATTTTATGACTGGCACTCCCTTTATCCAGGGTATGAACACATGAATACTAAAATAAAGACAAAAAAAAACTGTCCTTCAAAAATGAGGGAGAGTTTAAAATATCCACAGATAAACAGAAACTTTGAAAGTTCCTTATAAGACTGCCCTACAAGAATTACTAAAGGTGACTTTGAAAGTTCCTTACAAGGCTACCCTACAAGAATTATTAAGGGTGTTCTGCAGAAAACTGGTTGAAAGGGAAATGCAGGAGAGGTGGCTTGGAGGAGTGTAAAGAAATGTTCTTCAGTAAGGGTAACTAAAAGCATGAATGCAAAACCCTGTATCCTCAATATACACTCAATATACTGTATCCTCAATATACAACTCTACTCTTTAGTTCCTACAAAAGTCAGAATAGAATTGAAAAAGAAAAAGGCTTATTTCCTGATAATGGACATACAGAAAATAAGGTAAAGGGGACAAAAACAACATAAAAGGGGAAAAGAGGGATTTGGGAACAGAGGATTTAGCTACTGAAGCTAAACTGGTATATTTTTAAATCAATGGGTTACAGATATACATTGTGCAATATAAACCTTAGGGTAACCACAAGGAAAACATTTTTAAAATATACAGAAACAGAAATAAGAAAGGCATCAGCCAAATATATTACAAAAGATCAACTACAAAGAAAAGGAGGTTATAATAAAGAAAAAGAGAGAGAAAAAAAGATATGACATATAAAAACCAAAGGACAAAATGGCTGAAGTAAGTACTGCCTTATATTCAGTAGTAATACTGAATGTTAATGGATTAAACTCCTCAATCTGAAGATACAGGTTGGCAGAATGGATAAAAAAGCATGATCCAACTATGTTGCACTCAAAGACTGAGTAGGATGAGACTAAAGGATGGAAAAAGGCATTCCTTGCAAACAGTAACCAAAATAGAGCTGGAATAGCTATACTAATATCAGATAAAACAGACTTTAGACAAAACCTGTTATAAGAGACAAATAGTATACCATATGTTCATATAAGAGACAATCCACAAAGAAGAAATAACATTCATAAGTAATTATGCACCTAACCATGGTGTTCCCAAGTACATGAGGTAAACACTGGCAAAACTGAAGGAAGAAATGGATACCCCTACAATACACCACTTTTCCTAACAGACAGAACATCTAGACAGAAAAGCAATAAAGAAGCAGGGAACTTGGATAATATGATAAATGAACTAGACCTAATAGACATATGTAGAAGACTGTCCCCCCAAACAGCAGGGTTACATTCTTTTCAAGTACACATGGATTATTCTCCAGGATAGAACATAGCATGGGTCACAAAACAAGTCTCAATAAATTCAAAATGACTGAAATTATACAAAGCATATTTTCTGACCATAATGTATTAATGCTGGAAATCAAAAACAGGCAGAGAACTGGAAAATCTACAAATATATGGAAGTTAAATAACACACTCTTAAACAACCAGGGGTCAAAGAAAAAAACTGCAAAGGAAATCAGTGATTACCTTAAGGTGAATGAAAATGAGAACACAACATATCAAAACTTGTGGATGTAGCAAAAGCAGAGCTAAGGGGAAAATTTACAGCCCTAAATGTTTATATTAAAAAAAAAAAAAAGAAAGAGTTAAAATCAAAGACTTAACTACATATATCTGGAGCCATCAGGAAAAAAACTGAAACTAAACCCAATGCAAGAAGGAAGAAAGAAAGATTAGAATGGATATAAATGAAAATAAGAATTAAAAAAAGAGAGGATTGGGCCGGTCACAGTGGGTCAGCAGGCAGAGTTCTCACCTCTCACCCCAGAGACCCGGGTTCGATTCCTGGTGCCTGACTATGCAAAAAAAAAGAGAGGATTAACAAAACCAAAAGTTAGTTCTTTGAAAATATCAGTAAGTTTGACCAACCCTTAGCTAAACTGAGAAAGATAAAAAGAGAGAAGATGTAAATAAACAGAATCAGAAATGAGTGGGGGACATTAATACTGACTCCACAGAAATAAAAATGATCAAAACAGGATACTATGATCAACTGTATACCAACAAATTAGACAACCTAGATGAAATAGATAAATTCTTAGAAACACACAAATAACCTAGACTGACTTTAGAAGAAATAGAAGATCTAAACAGAATAGCTACAAATAAAGAGGTTGAATTGTCATCAAAAACCTTCCAACAAAAAAAGCCCAGGACTAAATGGCTTCACAGGTGAATTTAACCAATCATTCCAAGAAGAATTAATATCAATTCTTCACAAACTCTTTAAAAAAAATTGAAGAGGAGGGAACACTATCTAATTCTATGATGCCAACATCACCTTAATACCCAAGCCACATAAAGAAACTATAAGAAAAATTACAACCAATTTCACTTATGAATACAGATGTAAAAACCCTCAACAAAATACTTGCAAATCAAATCCAACAGCACATTAAAAGAATTATACACCACAATCAAGTGGGATTTATCCCAGGTTTGCAAGGGTGGAACAACATAAGAAAATCAATTAATGTAATACATCACTTGAACAAAACGAAGGGAAAAAATCCACATGGTTATCTCAATTGATGCAAAAATGCATTTGACAAAATTCAGCATCTTTTCTTGATAACAACATAGTACTGTTATTCAACATAGTACCAGAGGTTCTACATAGAGCAGTTAAACTAAATAAGTAAATAAATGGCATCTAACTTGGAAAGGAAGAAGTAAAATTTTCAGCATTTGCAGATGACATGATCCTCTTTATAGAAAGTCCCCCCAAATCCTTGAGCTAATAAAGGCTAATAAATGAATTCAGCAAAGCGGTGATCAACACAGAAATCAGTCGTGTTTCCATATGCTACTAATGAGCAAGCTGAAGAGGAAATCAAGAAAAAAAAAGCTCCATTTACAATAGCAACTAAAAGAATTAAATATCTAGGTCTAAATTTAACCAAGAATGTAAAGGACTTACACACAGAAAACTAAAAAAAATTGCTAAAAGAAATTTTAAAAAGACACTAAATAAATGGAAGGACATTCCATGTTCCTGTACTGGAAGACTAAATATTATTAAGATGTCATTGCTACTCAGAATAAATGAAATCCCAATCAAAATTCCAACAGCCTACTTTGAAGAAATGAAAAAGCCAATTATCAAATTTATCTGGAAGTGTAAGCAGACTCAAATAGCCATGAACATCTTGAAAAAGAAAAATGAAGCTGGAGGAGTCACACTTCCTGACTTTAAAGCTAATTACAAAGGTACAGTTAAAACAGCATGATACCAGCCACAAGGATAGAGAGATTGACCAATGGAACAGAATTGAGAGTTCAGAAACAGATCCTCACATCTATGGCCAACTGATTTTTGATAAGGCTGCCAAGTTCACTCAATTAGGAAAGAATAGTTTTTTCAACAAAGGGTACTGGGAGAACAGGATAGTCATACACAAAAGAAAGAAGGAGGATCTCTATCTTACACTATATACAAAAATTAACTCAAAATGGATCAAAGACCTAAGTATAAGACTCAGTAGTATAAATCTTCTAGAAGAAAATGTAGAGAAGCATTTTCAGGATTTTGTGCTAGGAAATGTTTTCTTAGATGTCACACCCAAAGCACAAGCCACAGAACAACAACAACAAAAGGATAAATGGGACTTCATCAAAATTAAAAACTATTGTGCATCAAAGGACTTTATCATGAAAATGAAAAGACAACCTATTCAATGGGAAAACATATTTGGAAACCACATATCCAATAAAGGTTTAAGATCAAGAATATGTAAATAAATCCTAAAACTTAACAATTAAAATATAAACAACCCAAATAAAAATGGACATAAGACTCAGACAATTCTCCAAAGAGGATATACAAATGACAAAAAAGTCATGAAAGGATGCACAACATCTAGCTATTAGGGAAATGCAAGTAAACACAATGAGATACCATTTCACATACCCTAGAATGGTTATTATTAAAAAGCAGAAATTACAAGTATTGGAAGGGAGTGGAGAAGTAGAAACAGTCATTCATTGCCGGTGGGAATGTAAATGGTGCAGCCACTGTGGAAGACATTTTGGCAGCTCCTCATAAAGCTAAGTATAGAACTAACATATGATGTGGCAATCTCTATACTAATTACATATGCAAGAGAACTGAAAGGAGGAACTCGAATAGATACCTGTATATCAATGTTTATAGCAGCATTATTTACAATATTCAGATGATGGAAACAACCCAACAAATGAATGATGGATAGACAGAATGTGGTACATGAACACAATGGAATCTTGCCTGGTCCTAAGTGTTTAGGTATGTTAAAGCTGCCAGAATGCAATATACCAGAAATGGAATGGCTTTTATAAAGGGAATTTATTATGTCACAAGTTGTCATTCTAAGGCCATGAAAATGTCCAAATTAAGGCACCAATGAGAAGTTACCTTAAGGTTGATGCCATCTGGAATACCTTCGTCAGCTGGAAAGGCACATGGCTGGTATGGACTGGTCCCTTCATCCTGGGCTCCTTTGCTTTCAGCCTGTTTCCTGTGGTTTCCTCTCTAAGCATCTGTGGGCCTTCACTTAGCTCCCCTGGAACACAACTCTGGGTTCTGGCTTGGTTAGCATCTCATGGGAAGGCCATTGTGATGTGTGCTGGCTCTGCCCGTGTCTAGGCATCTGCTCTCTTTGTTGGCACTCCAAGCATCTCCAAACATTCGTATCTCTGTCAGTTCTGAAGCAACTGTTCTTTAAGTGTCTGCATCTGAGGTTTCTTCAAAATGTTTCCTCTTTTAAAGGACTCTAGTAAATAATCAAGATCACCTTGAATGGGGTGGAGTCATGTCTCCATCTAACCAAAAGGCCACACCCACAATTAGGCATGCCACACCTTTGTGGAGATGATCTAATCAAAAGGCTTTCCACCCTACAATCCTGAATCAGGATTAAAGGACATGGCTTTTCTGGGGTACATATCACTTTCAAACTAGCACAGAATGAATAAAGTTCTGACACATGCTGTAAATTGGATGAACCATGAAAGCATTGACCTGAGAGAAAAATGGAAGGCACATAAGGACAAATATCATATGGCATCCCTTATATGAGATACCTAGAAAGTAAATCAGAGTTTACTACACAATGTAGAGTTTTTGCTTGGTGTGTATAGAGTGTTTGTAAACAAGAAATCTAAAAAAGAAAAGAGAAAAAGTTTTCAAAAAAGGCAGTGAAGAAGAATAGTGAGTAACAGAGTGTCTATATATTTTTAAAGTATATATGAGTGATAGTAGGTCTTTGCAGAAAGAAAGTCTTTAAAAAATATTTTTAGTGATAAATGACATGCAAACATGAACATTCTTAACATACAAACATTCCATACAAGTGTGTAGAATGTGTACATCAATGGCTCACAATATCATCACATAGTTGTATATTTATCACCATGATCATTTCTTAGAACATTTGCATCACTCAAGAAAAATAAATAAAAAGAAAAAACTCATACATACCATATCCCTTGTCCCTCCCTCTCATTGACCAGTAGTATTTCCATCTATCCAATTTATTTTACCCTTTATGGCCCCTATTATTTATTTTTTATCCATATTGTTTTACTCATCTGTACATACTCTGGATAAAAGGAGCATTAGACACAAGGTTTTCACAACTACACAGTCACGTTCTAAATGTTATATCTCCCTACAATCATCTTCAAAACACAAGGCTACTTGAACACAGCTCTAAGTTTCAGGTATTTCCCTTTAGCCACTCAAATACACCCTAAACTGAAAAGGGATATCTACATAATGCGTAAGAGTAACTTCCAGGATAACCTCTCAACTCTGTTTGAAATCTCTCAGCGACTGACACTTTATTTTTTCTCATTTCTCTCTTCCACATTTTGGTCAAGAAGCTTTTCTCAATCCCTTTATGCTGGGCCCCAGCTCATCCTAGGATTTCTGTCCCACATTTCCAGGGAGACTTATACTCCTGGGAGTCATGTCCCACGTAGGGGGAAGAGGATAGTGGGTTCATTTCCAGTGTTGGCTTAGAGAGAGAGGCCACATATAAGCAACAAAAGAGGTTCTCTGGGGGTGACTCTAAGGCATAATTTTAAGTAGGCTTAGTCTATCCTTTACAGGAATAAGTTTCATAGGGGCAAACCCCAAGATCGGGGGCTCAGCCTAGTGATTTGGTTGTCCCCACTGCTAGCGAACGTATCAGAAATTCTTCAAATGGGAAGCTGACTCCACAGAAAGCAAGTTTTGATAAGGTTTGGGGTGGGGACCCTAGGCCTAAGAAAAATTGGGAAGAGAAGCTCGAAGACTACCTCATCCCCAATGCCAGAGTCTCCATACTTTACATCACCGTGACCAGCTCTGGTGGAGACTACAATAATGACAATGACAAAATGATAGCATCCATCTTTAAGCAATGCATTTTCAATAGGGAGCTCTGAGGTCAATAAATCACCAACATTATATCTCTATACAGGTATGAAATCTGAGGGAAGCACCATAAATGGCCTGTGAATGATGCCTCCTTCTCACCTGAGTTCCTTATACTCTTGCCACACTCTAAGGAAATTCAGAAATGTGAAGCAATAGTTATAATTTTCCTGTTTTTACTCAGAAGGAAGAGGATATTTCTATTCTCCTGAACACCAAGTAGAGTGAAAATTCCTTCAATGCCTTTGCTAGGATGTTTCCCTTCCCAGAGCTTTAGGTTTAAAGGCAGGGGAAAAAGGTTCACTTGGGTAAAGTCCTCCTCTGGTGCTCTCCTCCTAGAAAAACATCTCCTGAACCCCAGCATTCTCCTCCCACAATAACTCCACATACTTGCCATCTTCCTCGGTCAAGAGATATTGGTTGTGGGATTACAAGGCACCAAAGGCCTTGGAATAAGGTGTCTCACTTTTCTATTTTTCAAACAAAGAGCCAAACATCTCACCTCTTTCTTCAACTCAAATAACTTTCAAATTATCTTACCTGAACTATTTAGCAAATCCCTGATTAGAAGATACTGTTAAAGGAAAAAAAAATTATGGAAGTGATTTGCTAATTGTCTTCAGTTGTGTAAATAAAGGTTACCCAAGTGATGATAAGCAGCTGCTGTTTGATGCAGTAAGTCCCAATCAAGAGGGATAAGGATTTATATTGCAGCAGGAGAAAATGAGGAAAAGATTTTCTAAAAGTAATAGCTACAAGAAATTAGCATACTTCTCCAAGGACTATTTCAAAATTCTATTTCTTGGGGAACATAGAGAAAAGAAAAAAATTTGAGTTTTTTGATAATCAGAGGCAAGAGAATTCACTGGAAGACCTATTTATCTAGGATAGATTGAAGGGCAGAAGACAGAATACAAAAGTCTAATAATAAAATACTACAGGGAAGAGTAATAATAGGTCCTAAACCTGGGTGGCAGAAATGAGAATGAATAAAGGGAAAAGGATAGGGACCACGGTGAAAACCACAGATAATTTGAAAAGAAAGAATAGTTAAGAATAATAATATTGATAAAAAGGAGATTAGTGTTCTGGCTAATGTTTGTTTTTCCTTTCTGATCCAACTGTGGTTTCTCACTCAAGGTATTCTGCTCTTCCATGGCTGCTCTGCCTCTAACTCATTTACTCATTTACCTGCCAATCCATTTACTGAGAGACAGTCACTGTGTTAGAGTCTGAAGAAAATACCAATGAACAAAAAGATGAGGTACTTCAAAGAGCTTAAGAGTGGAGTGGAGGGGACAGTGGAAATGAAAAGTGCTGCACTATAAACAGACTTGCAGTTAAGTAGGAGAACTACAGGACCCTACTAGAGAATATATGAGGGATATTTTGCTCAGATTTAGGAGGTGACAGAAAGCCTCCTTTAGGAAATAAAGGAAATCCTCCTTTAGGATGAGGAGGAGTTATACAGGGGAAAATGTGGGAGAATAGTGTTTTGGGAAAGAGAACTGCATGTGCAAATTGAGATTCAGATGATTGGAATACTGAATTCAAGGTAGTTGAGGTGAGTAGAGGTCAAACTGCATGACATTTTAAGCAGTTGGGACTGTATCCAAGAACAACATGGAGCTATTAAGGGTTTGAAAGTTATTAAAAAGTGACAGATTCAAATTTGCCTTTAAGAAAATTTTAAAAAATGGTCATGGTGAAAGAAAGCAAAATTGGATGCTAGGAAACTAGTTAGAAAGTAATTGCAGAATTCCAGGAAAGAGATGATGGTGGCTTACCCAAAGTTGCTTCTAACTGATACTTTTGGATTTCTAGACCAACGTGTTCACTTTGTTGTTACTCCTGAAATCCTATATATGCATTTGTGCATTCTTCTTTATATAAACTACATTTCATAATTTATAAAGTCAGGGGAAAAACAGAGATGATGGTGGTATAATCTAGAAATTAGGATTTAGGGGATGATTATAATTACTGAATCATTATATAGATATTCCTTTTTACTATCTGATATATTAGAGTAGACAAAGGGAAATACCTAAAATCTCTGAACTTTAATCAAGCTGCCTTGATCTCTGACAATGATTTTATCTAGTGCCCTTGTGAATGTAAAAACTTTGTGACTGACCCTCACTTGTAACCATTTAATCTGGTTTTTCAACTTTAGAGCTTTATGATCACTAAAGACAGCCCCTAATGTCTATTTTTTCAACTACAATCTGTTTTTTTAATTTTTATTAATAAAATCAATCAACATACAATATGAACATTGTTAACGTACGAACCTCCCATACTTGGTGTGTAATCAATGGCTCACAATGTCATCATAGTTGTATATTCATCCCCATGATCGCTTCTCAGAACATTTACATCACTCCAGAAAAAGAAATAAGAAAAAACACATACATATCATACCCCTTACCCTTCCCTCCACCCAATTTATATTATCATTTGTTACCCCTATGATTTATTTGTTTTTGATCTATATTTTTTACTCATCTGCCCATACCGTAGATAAAAGGAGCATCAGAATAAGGTTTTCACAATCACACAGTCACTTGTGAAAGCTGTATCATTATACAATCATTTTTAAGAAATATGGCTACTGAAACACAGCTCTACAGTTTCAGGCACTTTCCTCTAGCCTCTCTAATACACCTTAAACCAAAAAGGGGTTATCTATCTAAAAATAAAGTCCAGGATAACCTCTTGACTTTTTTTGAAACTCTCAGCCATTGACACTTTATTTTGTTTCATTTCTCTGTTCCCCCTTTCGGTGGAGAAGATTTTCTCAATCCCTTGATGCTGAGTCCCAGTTCATTCTAGGATTTCTGCCCCATGCTGCCAGGGAAGTTTACACCCCTGGGAGTCATGTCCCACGTACAGGGGGAGGACAGTGAGTTTGCCTGCTGTGTTGGCTGAGAGATAGCCTAATGTCTATTACTGAAGGGTCTTGAGTTAGCCAGGACTAACTCACTCCAATTTCAAGCTATCTTGATAAGAGAAGCTGGGTCTACAAAATAGGCCCATCTGACTTGTACAGTAGCTAAAACTTTAACCTATAAGTCACTTATACCTCATCATAATGCTAAAAATCATGCCCACCTTCATATTAAGGCTACCACCTTCTTACATACATTCTGTATTCTATGAATAAGCATGTAACCAGTCTGTGCAAGCTCAATAATTAGATCATATCTAATTACATCATCTGGAGCCATAGCGCTCATTATCCTACAACTTGCCAATCTTTTGATACTATAAAACAATTAAAATTACTGCAGTTTCGGGAGACAGATTTTTAGGCTGATAGACCATCTGATCGCCTGCTTCACTTCTAGCAATAAATTCTTTCTTTTTTTGAAACCCTGGTATCTCAGGAATTGGTCACTTGAACACATCAGGCAAAAATCCCACTGCTTTTGAGTGACTTGAAATAGGATAATGGCATTAAGGATGGAGAGAAGTGAACAGATTAGAGAGCTATTTAAGAGTAAAATCTATTCACAGGATCTGAATGGATGTACACTGTGAGGAAGAGGGATGAAAAACAAAGCGTGGATTTCTGGTTTAGAAACTAAGTGGATAGTGATTTCCTCTTTGGGCTATGGGAAGAAGAGCAAGTTGAGATTATACACCTAGTTTTGGCCACACTGAGTATGAGATACCTGTGGAAAACCATGAAGAAATCTATAGACTCTTGAAAATTTCAGTCTGAAGTTTAGGAAAGGGAGATGGGCTGGAGTAGCAGATTTGGTTCACTGAAGTCTTATGAGTGGCTGGCCTTGCTCATGCAGAGGACAGAGTGTGCAGGAGGTCTAGGAGAGAACTCTGAATAACATCAGTATTTAATGACTGGCCCAAAGAAAAACAGCTTTCTCAGAAGTTGGAGAAAAAATAAACAGTTTAAAAGAAGAAAGCAATACAAGGAAGATAATTTTTTAAAAAGGAGAGAGTGATTGAAAATGGTACCAAACCTTGCATCTGTTAAATCACACTCCTTGCTTCAGCTTCCCCTCCCTCTGATACCCTAATAACAGTCCTGTATGAATCCATTTTCTTAAAACTGAACTCTCACAGGTGGCACAAGATTATATGATAAATTTATCTCAGAGGTATTTTAAAGGCTTAATCTGTAATCTAAACCAGTTAACAGATTTTCACTGAAGCAGTATTTTTTTTTTTGGAGTTAATGCTTTCACTCTAGAGAAAAATGAAAATTAAAATAATAGTAGTATGACTAGTGATAATAAGAACAGCTAACATTTATTGAGTGTTTATTATGTCCCAAGCACTACTATTTAGTCCACACAACAACTGAGGAGGTACTCTTATTTCCTCATTCAACAGATGAAAGACAGGCACAGAGAGTAAATACTGCCCAAACCCATACAACTAGATAATTAAGTATAGAAACCAAGACTGGGACATAGGCAGTTTGACTCCAGAGAATGTGTTCTTTTATAAGTATGACTAATGAAGGCAGATGTTTGAATGTTGCAGGCTTTTCATTATCCCTCAAAATATACTAAAAGGCAACCATTTCCTCTGCCTTTTTGTAAATCTCAATTTTGGCAGCACATACAAATCTTGTTTAATTTAAAATTGTTTTGTTGCTTCTTTAACTTGAAGGTTGGAACCTGTAATGTTTTTATTAGTAAGGAATTTTAATGAACTGAATCTATCATTGTGGGAAATATTCATCAAACCCAAGGGTAGTACAGTAGTGGTTAGGGTTCTTTTTGCTGGCGTCTAGGCATTTAATTACCTTAATTAGTTTATTCTGGAGATTGCTTTCACTTCTTTTATCTAGGGTTTTCTTGATGGATGAATTTGCTGTCTATCTATTCTTTGACATTCCGTTCAGCTTTATCTGGACCTTTAGCTTAAGTTTTGTTTAACAGAGGAGAATTTTTCAGTTCTTGTTTTCTTGTTTCTTGCCCTGCTTGTGTGGTGCCTTCCCCCAAACACACACTTAGGAGTGTCTACTTAGATATTATATACCCCAGCCAGATTTTCCCAGACCAAACTGGCCTCCTATCAGGAGGAAAGAGTCACCTGTATCAGTTTTCCCTGAGGTTGAGACCCAGCAAGTTGAAAAACTTTCCTGTGAAGTCTCCGGACTCTGTTTTTCTTATCCTGCCCTGTGTGTGCACTTGTCTGACTACAGGTCCCACCAGCATAAGATGATGTGGTACCTTTAACTTTGGCAGACTCTCCCTGGGTTTGGGGGGGTGCTCGCAGCGGGTCCAGCTGGTCTAGACAGGGGTACGCTGTGTGTCTGGTCACTGACGTGGCCCCAGGAGCTATTCTGTACTGTTTCTGGTTATTTAGTAGTTGTTCTTGAAGATGAACTAAAATATGCATGTTGTTAACCCACCATCTTAACCCAGAAGTGGATCCATTTTTTCAGTGCTAGGGTTCTTAAGGGTATTTAAAATCACTAAAATTAAAGTGATGCTGGCAAAAATGGAATACCTGACATTTATAAAAATATGTGAGTAATAAGATACAGAGATAAGCAGGATTAAGAATACAAAATTTTCCATTATAGTCAAATTGTAAATTAAATCTAATTTTTGAAATCTTTGCCTGGAATGTTAAGATTATTGAGAGGGGACTTAAGAAATCAAAAAGTTCCATTGACCAGATTAAGACTAAGAAATACCTTCTACATATGAAGTAGAAAAAGCAAAGTCTCACAGAAAGCTAAGAGCTGTAGTTGAACTATTATATCTAAACATTTCCTTTAACAGTTCTGACAAGAATTTTTGATGAATGATATTCATCTCATTTGTATCCCACTGAACCGTTTCAGTAAATAATGAATGTCTCCAATAAAACAGTAACATATTCAAGTAAACATGTCTTTAAGACACAATCATTTTAAAATTAAAAGTCCATTTTAGTCTTTGAGAAGTGACAGAACATTCTGGCAAAGAAGAGTTGCTTAAAAGGATAGCAATGCTGATGATCCTAGAAATAAAGCCATGGGAAATCCCTTACTTCAATAGCCACACCGGTGAGTCATTATTCTAGTTTCTTGCAGGTGAAGAAGTAAATCTCTTAACTCATTCAAAGGAGAAAGACAGTTTTATCTTTATAAAACTAAAAACCCCAAACTTCTATTCTACTCAATTTACATTTTTCTCAAATAAGAACCACAAATAAGAATCTCCAGCAATTATCATACAATTTTACACATAGGTGAATGAAGAAGGATGCTTTCTCATAAAGTTAGGGTGCAGATATATGATTTTGCAATCTGGGAACATTTCTGCCTACATAATGAAGGCTGACTATTAGAGTGAGAATTGAGACATGACCTTACTATTTCACTTCTTCATCAACATAATTTTACTTATTCAAATACTTTTATCCAGGAAGATAAGAGTTGCAAATAACTATACTCATTCCAGGGACTTCTTGAAAGACATGTTAGCTCTTAAATTGAGAGTATCAAAAACAATTTAGACACCAAGACCCTTTTAGACCCTTGCCTCAAAATCCTTACCCTGGCTGCAGCTCAGGGCATTATAGTAGGGTGGGGTGGGGTCTCCTCTGGATAGTGAGGCCCACATCAGAGCAGGGTCCCAGCCTTGGCTGCTGGCCTTGGGGTGGTCTCCTATGGGACTCAGGCAACACCTGGTGTGTGTGGCCCAGACCCCAATAGGAGCAGTGGGCAGAGGCAGTGGCTGCCAAGGGATGCCTGGAGTGCTGTGCAGCAGACTGTACTAGTTCCACATTGGACATCAATATACTGGTTTTAGTTTTGAGGCAAGGAAATGCAAGAGATATTTGTGTGATCAAGATTCCTCCAGAGATGAAAAATACAGATTACTTTGTGATTGGAAGGGAAACCTCTACCTGACATATGCCATAATCTACTACATTGTGAAAATATACAAATATCTGAAATATAAAAGTGAATCTCATGATAAGACAGAAGGGAAAATGAATTGGAAGATTTATAACATTGTTAAGATGGCAATATTATCTAAGGGAATCTATAGGTTCAATGCAATTTCTATCAAAATTCCAATGGTCGTATTTTGCAAAATTTGGAAAAAATATCCTCACTTTCATTTCGATTTGCAAGGTGCCCTGACTGCCAAAAGAATATTGAATAGAAGAACAAAGTTGAAGGACTCATACTTTCTAACTTCAAAACTTACTACATTCATTTCCTGGTGCCTGCCCATGCAAAAAGAAAAAAAAACTTACTACAAAGCTACAGTAAGCAAAAGGGTATAGTACTGGCATAAGGATAGATGTATAGGTTCAGAAAGAAACTGATTTTTACCAAGGATATCGAGAGCGTTCAGTGTGGGAAAGACAGTCTTTTCAACAAATAGTCCTGGGACAACTGGATATCCATGTCCAAAAGAGGATAGGTGGACACTTACCTTACAGCATGAGCTAGTTTGAAACCACTATGTACCCCAGAAAAGCCATGTTCCTTATTCTAATCCAATCCTGTGGGGGACAGATCTGTTGTTGGGTAGGATCTTTCTGATGAAGTTGTTTCCATGGAGATGTGACTCACTCAATCATGGTTGGGATCTTCTGAGTAGGTAGTTTCCATGAAGATGTGTCTCTGCCTATTCAAGGTGGGTCTTGATCTACTTATTAGAGTCCTTTAAGAGGGACCCATTTTGGAAAAAGCTGAGAGTTGACACAGACAGAGAGGTTTGGAGATGCTGAAAAAAAACACCCCTGGTGTTTTGAAACCAGAACCCAAAGGACCAGCAGATAGTCACATGCCTTTCCAGTTGACAGAGGTGTTCCAGATTCAGTGGTTTTTCTTGAGTCAAGGCATCTTTTTCTGGATGCCTTAGTTTGAACATTTTTATGGCCTTAGAATTGCAGACTTGTAATTAAATAAGTTACCTATATAAAAGCCAACCCATTTCTGGTATATTGCATTATACACAGTGGCAGCCTTAGCAAACTAAAACACATCATATACAAAATTTACCTCAAAATGGATAAAAGAGGGGTGGGCCGCGGTGGCTCAGCGGGCAAAGTGCTTGCCTGCTATGCCGGAGGACCTCGGTTCGATTCCCGGCCCCAGCCCATGTAACAAAAACGGAGAAACAAAATACAATAAAAACAAGAAAGTGTTTAAAGATGTTTCCCTTTCTTCCTTCCTTCCTTCCTTCTATCCTTCCTTCCTTCTCTCTGTCTTTCCTTTAAAAAAAAAAAAAAAAAAAAAAAAAAAAAAATGGATAAAAGACCTAAATGTAGGAACAAAACCACAGAACTCATAGAAGAAAACACTGGAATATACTTTCATGATTTTGGATTTGGCAATGAATTCTTAGATTCCAAAAGTATGAGCAATAAAAGAAACAACAGACAAACTGGACTTAATCAAAATTAAAAATTTCTGCACAAAGAACACTATTAAGAAAGTGAAAAGACAACCTCCAGAATGTGAGAAAGTATAAATCATATATCTGATAAGAACTTTACAACTCAACAAAAGAGACAACCCAATTTAAAAATGGGCAAAGATTTGACATTTCTCCAAAGAAGAAAATGGCCAACAAGTACATGAAAAGATGTTCAGCATCATTAACCATCAAGGAAATGTTCATCAAAACCACAATGAGATACCACTTTGCCCCCATTAGATGGCTATAAAAATAAAACCATCAAGCAAAGAAAAAACAGAAAATTGCAAGTGTTGGAGAGGATGCAGAGAAATTGAAACCCTTGTACAGTACATTCCCTTAATGGAAATGTAAAATGGTGCTGCCACTATGGAAAACAATGTTTATTACAAAAGTTAAATGTAGAAATATCATATGACCCAGGAATTCCTCTCCTAGGGATATACTCAACATAAGTGAAGAAAGGTATACTCAAACAAATATATGTACACATATGCTCACGACAGCACTATTCACAATAATCAAAGGTGGAAACAGCCCATCAATGGATGCATGGATAAACATATTGTGGTATATACATAAAATGCAATATTATTCAGACACAAAAAATAATTAAGTACTGATATATGCTATAACATGGGTCAAATTCCAAAACAGTATGCTATGTGAAAGGAGCCAGATGGAAAAAAAACACATAACATATGATTCCATTTATTTGAAATGCCCAGAATAGGCAAATTCACAGAGAAAGAAAGTAGATTAGTGGTTGCCAGGGCTGGTGTGAGGGGAGAATAGGGAGTGACTGCTAAATGCATATGAGGTTTCTTTTGGGAGGGATGAAAATGTTCTGGAATTAGATAGTAGTTGTGGTTGCACAAAACTGTAAATGTCTATATATCACTGAATTGCTCATTTTAATTCCACAAAACTGTAAATGTCTATATATCACTGAATTGTTCACAAATTTCAATTTAATTGACTTTGTGTTGACCTTAGCATCATGGTAAGTGATTTGATACTTTCAGAAACCAAAGAAACCTACAATTAGAGATATTATGGATTTTGCATTCTTATGATGACTACTTAGCTCAAAAAGCATGCAACCTGAAGATTTCATTCATGGAATAGATCTTGATCCCTACCTCCAGTAGAGTTCAAGTATGAATAAAGTGATATAAATTGCTTTAGTAATTTCAGATCGAATTGAGTTACTTTTCTAAAAATATAGCTCCTATACCCCACCACCTAGTTGGTTAGGCTGTTGTTAAAACCCTGTTGTTCAAACCTTGTCTACCTCATGGGTAGACCTGTTGACTGACACCTGAAGATTGTAGCTAAATGAGCAAACACAAAAAATCAGTATGTCAAATCAAAACCTCAATATGTTATGTATTCCTGGGGATCTCAGCAAAATTTCCAGGGGTTAGCACTGGGCTTGAGGTCCGCTCAAGTTTCAGTTAATTTTTGAGATTACAGATCATCTCACCCCTATACAAATTAGCTCACGCTTATACAAACCATGGATAGATTCACTTTTAGGCATGCTTTATTATATTATTATTATTTTGTCTCATGAATGCCACAGAAGACAGTGGCATGCACTTGGTAAAGCCAATGTGCTACATTAGGGTATGAGAATTTATTTCTTCAGTAGTGGAGGTAAATGAATATGATGAACTGTGAGAGAAAGAAGTAACTGAGTGATGGAAAGTTTGGCTACCTCTATGCTGTAAAATAAATAGTGTATTTTGCCAATAGTCTCATCAAATGCCTTCCATTTGAAAAACTGACATATAAGAACATATAAGAACATTCCTAAAAAATCTAATTTTTAAGGCTTATAGTCTAAAATTCTGTGAAACAGACACTTACCAATACGATTAAATGGAAAGAATTATGGAAGACTATTTCTGTTTAGAGGATTATCATGACTGTTAGATTTTTAAAGGAATTCTTCATTTCATTGGTCTTTGCAGCATCACAGATTTAAACATAAACATCATCTATGGGGTCCACAAAAATGTGGCATTAAGTGCAACAGAGAAACCCTACCACAAATGACAAAAAAAAGAACAAATTTCATGACAAATCAAGAGAGCCCATGTATCACAATGGAAGAAACAAACCCAGATGAAGCCAGAGTTCATTTAAGAGCTGAGTGCCACGGAACAAATGCCACAGAACACACGATACGCCCCTCCTCCCCCAGAGCCAGATCCACATTCCAACCTGAGAGCCCTCCTGAGCACATGCTGTTACAGAGAAAGGAATACCCTGATGGGTGCTGTAGGCTGTGACTG
The DNA here is from genome assembly GCF_023851605.1 of Tamandua tetradactyla. NCBI lineage: Eukaryota > Metazoa > Chordata > Mammalia > Pilosa > Myrmecophagidae > Tamandua > Tamandua tetradactyla. The sequence continues at coordinate 572,797 of NC_135327.1, forward strand.
GAGATGATGCCAATGGTAGATTTCTTATACACTCTCATGGGGAATGGAGAATTGCCTGGATGAAGTGGCAGAAAGAAATGGGTTATATATTTTTTAAACTGGAAATGATCATGGAGAATTAGGAAGACATATGGAAAATGTGATGATACTGACCTTCTCTTTCCAGAATTTTTGTGAGTACCATAAATATAATTCCTTTGTTTTTCATGTTTTGCTCTCTCTACAAATATATGTTTCAAGAAGAAATTAATTCTCCACGAAATAAATTTTAAGACAAAAAAATTTGTGGCAGCTACAACTTGCAAGGAAAAAAACCTGAAGATGGTTGTAATTCTATTGACTCAGTTAACTCAACTTCGTGAGGCTGTGGGGTTTAGTCATGCTACTTCTGTAAGAACTTTTCCTTAAAATTTTAAGTCAAAAGTCTGGTTCTGCATATACTTCCTGGCATTTAAGACAGTGACTTCTTTCTGTTTTCCACATAATCTTCTGAGATAACATTTCTGCCATCAGAACTGAGCTGACCGCACAGACCCGCCTGTGGCAGCGATAGTGGCACAAAGTAACACATGTAGGAATATGCAGTGTCTATAAAGTAAACAATTAAGGTCTTGAAATTTGTAGGCTATTAAAGTCCTTTTATTTACTAATCACATTTTGAGGTATGTATATTCTTTTCTATCAGTTACTCCACACTGTTCCTGCTTTGGAAAGTAGATATAGTTATTCAAAATTCATTAATAATATTTCAGTGAATCTGCTTTATAGAGACAAGAAAGCCCATTTATGCTATTGTTTAACATAATCTGAATAAAAACTGAAACCACTAAAACAGTAAAAAGCAGTTCAAATTTCATGTAAAATATTTTGTTGAAAAAATATGAAACTCATGAATGATAATATAAAAATATTTTAAAAAATGAAAGTATCAAGGACATTATTTTACTGAGTAACCTAATCAGTTATTTTTTAAAATGGGAGTGAATCTTCTATTTTATATAAAAATAGGGAAATTCTAATAAATAAAAAATAGGGGAATTATATTAACTTTTCATTTAATAATTAATTTTAAATGATCTCATATATGTTAGGATATTAAATTAGGATTAACACTTAATGCATATCTTTAGCTATCAGAGACAGACACATCCGTTAGTAAAAACTGGAATTCTACCTTAACCAATGTGAGTTTAATAATCTGGTTGAAAGGAATCTTCATGGAATTAATGTGGTGGTATCAATCAAATTGGCTATTTGTCTTTTCTGGGGCCTTGCTATTTCAATGCGATACAGTGACCATCAAAAAAGTTACTGAGACAAAAGTGCAGTATTAAGTATAGAAATTTTCCCCTAAAACGGGTGACTTTTCCCCTTTGGTACCCTCATTCCTTTCAGCCAAGTGCAAAGTGCAAGGCAAAACAAATTAAGGCAAAAGGAAAATAAAATAGGAAAAAAGGTGAGAGTGAGCATGTTGATCATGTAAGAAAATACATGCAAAATATACCTCAGATACACTATAGGTAGATGAGCATGAGGGAAGCTGAGCCTGGTTTTACAGTGGGGAAAAGAAAACACTGTTAAAGAGGAAATGATAGCATAGGAAGGGTGTCAGAAGTTTACATGGCTCCATCACCAACACATTTGCCAGATAACAAAACAGTCTTATAAGCAGAAACTTGAGTCTGAAATCATCACAAGGTTCAAGCTGTTTGAAGGAGAATATTGTGATTAAAAACAAAACAAAACAAAACAAAACAAAACCTGGCTTAAAAACAGAAAGAGTCCATGACAGAGATGACTCTTCTTTGGCCAAAATCTGGTATCATCTTGCTGAAAAAATGCTCATTTGAGGAAAAAGCAGCAAGCTGGCCACTTTTTCCTCTGATACCACACAGATCTTCAATGGTTTAACATATTAGTAAACTCCACATGAAGTTATTTATAGAATGACTCCACAGTACAACTTCATATTATTCTCTAAAAGGGCACCAAAGCCAGCTCAGTATCCTGATTCTGATTTTCTGTTACTATTTTTTTCATTTTCAGTACGACTGAATGTACATAATTATATCTATTTCCAATGGCAACACTATAAAATGTTCTCCCATACAAGATAAAAAAACAACTGAAACCCCAATTTTTTCTTACCAGATCTTTTATCACAGAATTTCACTGTTCTTTTAAATCAGTATTTTATCATTACTTTTTTAAACTGCTATTTTATAATCAAAACCACATTTAACCTTTATGATTCTGCATTCACACTTTTCTGGCCTGTTTTTAACTTTCTATGTTGGCATACTGCCACATTCATTATGTTGTCACATTGCCATGTGAGCTGAAATTTTAAATATGCATTCTCTAGTTAAAAATTTTGCATGAAGTTCCAAAATGCAAAGTTTGGGGCCTGAAATGAAGACATAGGAGAAAATGAGAAAGTAGAGGAATCAGAAATACTCTTATCTGATTTGCTATTTTATTTCTGGCACCTTGCACAGAAGGTGCACTTTTATTTATCTGATTTGCACTTTTATTTCTGGCACTTGCACCACTTACTGGTGCTCAGTAAGAGTTTACTGAATGAATGAAGATACAAATTCATTTTCTTGTATTCTTAAAAAACTGAACGGTGTGAAATAACATCAGAATGTTTTGAGCTTATTTAACTGGTAGTTTTCTGAGGTGATTAGAATCTATAGTAAGCAAAATAAATGCAATAAAAATTTGTGATAAAAATGTCATTGCCACTTACTGGGTTTATTGAGGTAGTTTCTAAAATATGATCATTTTTCTTACATATTAAGAACTTAAACCATTTAAATTTATTTAGCAAGATGCTAGTTCTAAGGAAATCCTGCTCTGCATGTTTATTCTGTGTCTATTACTGCAAACGTAAAACTGAAAAACTTTATCTTTCAAAACAGTTTGAGAGTGTTGTTTTTCCTCCATTCTCCCTTTTTTTATTACTAATGAAATTTACTTTTCAAAGAGTTATTTTATCGGTATCTTATTTTGGGATTAAAGTCAGTTCTGTGAAGAATAATTCTATGGTGAGCATTATGTGTCACTTCACAGGTGTGTCAATTCTCCCAATGATGTTTTAGGCTACTATAGGTGATTTTATAAGATTTTGAAGAGAAGATTTTAGTTCTAACCACAAGTAAGTAAATTTTGGTATTTTTCAGTAGAACTGAAACCTCAGAACTGTAGTAATTAAGCTGTCATATTAAGGGAATAAAATTAGCCTGTTTTCCAAAGAGACATATCTAAAATTAATTTACTGTAATCGTTATCATTATTGCAGTCTAGTCATATTTATAAGACAGAATATACTCACAATGTTACATAATTTTATAAATGAAATAGTTAATAAGTGCATATTATTATTATGAGTAAATAACAAAACATCAAACAAGGAAGACAGGATACTCAAACAATATTTTATATACAAGAACTAAAAGAAATTGCATCAAATTTTGCCTAAAGAAAGTAGAGTCAGAAACAAATTGAGACAAACTATTAAGGTAGAGCCATTTCTATTAGAATGAACTTCTTACAGAAATTTTTACTCATTTAAAGGTGAGTACTCCTGATATTCTTTACTCAGTCAAAGCTGGTTGATTTGATGCAGATTTTTTTTTTTTATGACTGTTCCTATTTCTATGCATCCTTTCACACATTTATTATTTTCCATTTTTTTAATAGCAGCTGTTCTTGTGGGCGTGAAATGTTATCTCACTGTGGTTTCAATTTGCATTCCTCTTATGATGACTAATAATATTGAGCTTCTTTCTATATGCTTTCTGGCCATTGATTTGTAATTTTTAAATCACAACTATGTGATACTAGCATAATGTTAGACATATAGACCAATAGAATAGAACTAATATTTAATAGAAAAATGCACGGATTTAACAAAGGTGCCAAGACAACTTCATGGAGAAAGAACAGCCTTTTCAATAGTTGGTGCTTGGACAGCTGAATATCCACCTGTAAAAGAATGAGCTTGATTTCTACTTCCCACCTTATAAAAAAATTAACACATGCAGTAACAAACACCTAAACATAAGAGCTAAAACTAGTAAAACTATTATAAGAATACATAGGTTAACACTGATGCAGATTTTTAAGGACTCTATTTAATTGATCATGTTAAGGTATCTTTCCCAGTTGTACCAAATTTCCTATAGAAAGTATAATGATAGTAGATGAGGTCAAATAGGAAATTTAGCAGGAAGCAAAAGGTGAACACAGTCTTCATGGAAAAGGTGTAATGAAGTAATATACAAAAAATGCAATGCATAAAGCAAAAATACTCTATAAACACATTTTTTAAAAATGTAATAAGAATGGAATTCAGCTTTAAATTCTAAATCTCTCCAAAAAGATGAGGGCAATTATAATTTATAGCCTGTTTATAATCTATTCATATAATAGCTCCACAGCTGAAGGATTAGTAATTAATACCATGGTGCATTTATTCTGTGTGCATATATGTGAGGGGGGGGTGGTGGTGAAGAAAGACTAAGTTGAGAAAACAGTGTAAAAAGGATGAATAAAAATAAAAAGGTATAAGATCTCAGGGGATCAACTATGTAAACACATACTTCCATGCAGACTGATCTGAAACTATTTCCAGAAAAATGAGTAGGTCTTCATTTCTCAAGCTCTAAAATGAAGACCCTTTCACAGCCTCTATTATAAGCATTTCTACATCAGTCATTCTGACACACTCGTTATGGCAAGACTTGGCAAACTTTATAGTAAAATGTCAGGTAGTAAATATTTTAGGCTGTGTGGGCCATAGGTCTCTGTTGTAAATATTCAACTCTGTTGTAGCACAAAAGCAACCATAGATTATATGCTAATGAACGAGCATGGCTATGTGCCAATAAAACTTTATTTTTGGACACTGAAATTTGGATTTCCTATAATTTTCAAGACACAAAATATTTTTCTTTTGATTTTTCCCCAACCATTTAAAAATGCAAAAAAACATTTTTTTGTAGGCTTTTGGGCCTACCAAAAAAAAAAAACCAGAGTTTGGTCCATAGGTTATAATTTACCTATCCCTGAGGTATAGCATTAACTTAATGAATATAGAAATGCAAAAAAAACTCCAAAGACAATAAAAACCTATTAATCAAAAATACAAGAGTTAGTTCAAAATTAAGTCTTGAATAAAAATATTGTTCTTAAAGAATCTATAAAAATACAATAATCTAATTTATTATTTATATTAGCTGTATTTCATACTGGTCCTATTTTGGCATTCAGGAAATTCATTCTTAAACATTTAAAATACTCTTCAAAAGACTAATTACTTTCTGACTTGATTCAGACATTTTTCTTAATACTTGGTAAAACATAGTCTTACTTTAAGCAATAACTCCTCCCTTTACTTTTTCCACTTAAGTAACACCATTCTTTATCAGCAGTACTTACAGATAATTATCTTATTCCTTCTACTTCATCTCCTTTCTTTTTAATCTCACTTATATTTCAATAATCTCTCTGTATAAGCCATCTTTCCTTTTATTGTTTGTCAAAGCCTTTAAAAACCATTAATATATTTGGTTAGGTAAAACTTATCTGTACATATTTGAGGGTGGAGAGATATTTAGTGTCTATGTAATAGACTGAGTACTTTGATGAAAATACAAAATTGTGGCCAAGAGGTATTTTTACTCTTTCTTTTTTTTTCTATCCACTAGCTTCATTTCATGAGTATTTACTTTTTTCTGAATAATTTCACATTCAGACTTTCTTTGGCCTTACTGGTCTTTAACTTCTATTTGTAAATTTACCTTGATTTATATTATCTAAGCAAAGTATTAGTTTGTATTATCATACACTATATCTTCTAATTATTAACACTGTGCATTGGTCTTCGATCCTGTGCATTAGTTTTACCATTCCTGCAACTAGATTCATGCATTTGATTAAATAGACATTTTTTTATTCCTCTTTATGTTGTCATTTTTCAGTCATTATTCTCCACAGTACATCATCAGTTTAAGGATTTGTAGTCAGTTAATTATGACTTTTTGCAGTCAGTTAATTCATTTTACTTAGGTACAGATGATAGTTTTATTACTATCAGAACTAGAAAAAACCCATTAGGAGTTCAGAATAGTTTCATTTTCTATAATGTATACAAAAAGATGGTACATTCTTGAGTCCAATCCAATGAATGACAAATCATCCTATTTTTTGACAAAGAAGTTAATGTAGTATGGAAACATTTTCACAGGAGAAATAAATATAATTTAATATTATTCCAAAATTACAACTTAACAGAATATTCTCCACTATATCACTGATTATCCTTAATAAATAAGATGCTTTCTTCTCTAAAACATAATACCTTATAGCTCATACCAGTTGAAGCATTAATGATTAAATTAAGTACTTTCCCTCAAACTCTAAATGATCCTACCTTCTCCAACTATTTAATAAAATATTTTTATGGAAACATGGTTCTGAATGTTTTATCTTATTGAAATATCCAGCACCTTTTTAATGAATTGAAAGGTACCCATATACTTGCTCCTTTTTACGGACACCTACAATGAATTTTCACAAAATATAACAAGTTACCATAACTTGTTATATCTCATTATAGAAATAAAATCTGGTTATTTAGTATCTGGTATTGAGAATAAACTTATTCTGCCTCCTTGCAGTAATTTTTAATATATAAGGCATATTTTAAGGCATACTAGAGTAATATGAATTAAAGGGGAAGGAGAGAAACTAGACATTTAACTAAGAATTTGATTTACATCTTTTCTTAGCTGAACTCTTTAGAGAAGGTACTATTTGCCTCTTGATAGTTCTTTTCCTATATTTTGCTAGTTAATAGGATCATTAGAATGATATACCCCATATTCAGTCTTTCTAGAAAAAAGGTAATCAGAACAAGTGTGCCACTGAAAAGACACAAAAGAAGACATTAAGATCAGTGACTATTGAGCAGTACAATTGCCATAAAAAGAAATTGGAAAGTGGCTTGAGATAACCCAATTTTCAAAGCACAGAACTTTCAACTTGACCCTAATTTAACACTAACTCCCCGCTATATAGACTTCAGTAAGTCTCCATTTTCTGGTTTTAATTTGATTGAAAGGAAAATAATACCACTTTCATGATTTTTTAATGGGAGAGCATGACATTAAAATACATATATGATTGTCGTTAAATCATTTTATGGGTTTCTAGCATGAAATGTTCAAGTGTATTCAGATAATCATAAAATTCATAGTAAACCTTCACATTTTAAAACATGGAAATGATTCCTGGGAAGAATATGGATGATTTTCATATTCTGTAAAGATTTAGAAGACAAATACATTGAAAGAAGACTAGATCAAAAGAAAGATGTAGAGAATTGAGACACCTATATTGATTTCCCTCTCTACCTAATAGAATTCTGATACAGATAAAAATTACCTTGGACTTTAGTAATCAGAATTTAACATAGGAGATTTACATGACCATGTATAATTAAAAACAAGCTTGGAAATCAGAGAATTTGTCACTAATTTTAATCCTACTTTTTACAACAATATAGTATATATAGTAATATGAGCTAAATGTTTGGCAATGATTCAGGCATAGGTAAATAAAGAGCTTAGATTCATAGTAACTTATTTAGAAGCCCCAGGAATAGGGAGTCAGGGTTAAACAGAGCAATAAGCTATTTACTGCAATAATTTAGCTTTTCTTCTGCCATATTTATATTATATACCATTTTAGAAATTTTCCTTCTATTTTTCTTGAAAAGATTTATTTGACAGAATGACCAAATGTTCCAAAAGTCTGAACTGTCAACAAAAAGTACTATTGTTAAACTTGCCTATATATGTGCAGAATTGAGTGGTTATAATATGTTGTTCTCTTTCAAAATGTTATCTTGGGCATATTAATCTTGTTGGGAATCTGTTTCATGAAGCTGTACACGGTGAAGATTGTTACTACTTAATTTTCTTACTTTTTTTAAATGACACCTTATAATTATTCCAAAAGAGTCTACGTTAATAGAAGTCTATTAGATCAAATGTGTCCACTTGCCAGATTATCTATGACACTCTAACATTGATCATTTCTATGACAATTGAAATTGAATCATCCCTTAGATCCAGTCCATAATTTATAATCCTTAGATCCAGCCTATAATTTATAATCCTGCTGAACATCCAATAAGGGACAGAAGTCACAGTCAACAGAATGGCTCCAAACGAATTCTTATAAAAAGATCCTCAGAACATTATACAATTACATAAGAAACACTGATTTTGAAAAGGAGATTTTTAAATTTTGCATTGGAATCAAAATTTTATTAAACCAACCACGATGTTAATCAGAGTGGCATAAGAGTGTACCCTGCCAGTGTAAATGTGAGCATGATGCCACAGCTAGAAAAGAAAGAGATGGGGGAAAAGAGAAAAAAAAGATAGAAAGGAAAAAAGATGGAGATGAAAAGGCAAACCAATCAGATTTGGAATTACCAGTCAGTAGAAGTTTATGAAAAAAAATCCCCGAGTGAAATCATACATTTGCTCTGAGAGAGTATCCTCTCACATTGCCTTCTAGGTGATCTCTGAGCTCCTCCAGCTTTCAATGGAGTACATGTAAACATCAGAAAAGGAATTGAAAAAGCAACTTGTTCTCTTTTCAGTTTTCCTCTTTTTCTTTTAAAAATAATATCATAGCATTATTCATTTCTCACTGCCTTTGCAAACATTTAAAAACATTAATGATTTTTAATAACATAACACATGCTCAATAAACCTGTGACCTGGAAGTCAATATTTTATTTTGCTTAATTACAGTATCTTCCCCCACCCCCCAAAGCCTTAGGAAATATAATTACTATAAGTATCCTTATAATCCCCTAGAGATCCACGTTGAAATTTCTATTTGGTAGAAAATGGAGTAAAGATATTTAAAGATTAAGAAATTTACCTTTCCCCCCCAAACATTCTGAGTTAAGGTTGTATCCACTTCAAAATAAACTGATTGAACCTAAAATATATCTTACATTCTTAAACATATCTATAGGTGTATAGCCATAATCATAATGCATATGCATGTAAAAACAATAAATATACTATTAAAACTTGAAGTTCTGTATATCCAAAATTGAAATTAAATTGTACACACAAATGCCTGCACATACAATTCAGTTTATAGCAGATGGTCCTGCAGTCATGGATGTCATTTGCTCTTTATTTCACTAGCAGTAATTTTCAAAAAGGCATCTGGCATGGCCCCTTCTCACTTAAATCTAAGTCACAGTCCATGATCCAAACAATAATGGACTCATCTTCCCTCCAGGACAAAGGTAGTGCACCTCACAGGTAGACAGTGAGGAATGGAACTGATATGTCATCTGGATATATAAACTCATGTTCTCCAAAAGAATAATCTTAAAGTGCCGATTTTTTTAAAAAATAGGCACAGAGTCAACATTTCCAATTCCCTCTGATTATCCTTAGTGAATTAATATTTTAATAAAAAAGCTATTATAGAGTAGTGTTAAAGAACAGAGAATGGCTTGTCTGGAATATAGGACACAGACATACAAACACACCTTTATCTGTGTGCACTCATATACGTGCACAAACAAAAAAAGGAAGAAGGTAAAGAGGTAAGGAAAGGAAAGAACCAGAAATTAGTGTTTCATAAATCTCAAAATGGAAATAAATTGGAGGTGTGTAAATTTTGAAATGGCAGTATTAGGCCTCAAAATAGTTACTGAATTTTGGGATATCTTAGTGTAGTGAGTTATCTGACATTTGATTAATTTAATTGATTACTGCTGTAAGGAAAAATGGGATTGGGATATAAAGGAGTGGTTAATTTTGGATTGATTCTTCTGCATATATTTAGAACTCAGTAAAATTTCTAATTTGCATTTACGGTGGCAGCATTCAAAGTGATCAATGGCTATATTTGTGTTTCTCAAGGGTGCTAATTTGTTTATTTTTTTCAAGGTGATTTAATGTTAAGAGTACTGAAAAGCCAGGATATGTTAACCAAATATTATGTTTAGCAACTAGCAAACTGGGCCATCAAATCCAAAATCTTTAAATTGTCTATTAGCAGATTATGTACACAAATGGGCATACATTTAGATATTTCTGTTTCTGTTGACTGTTAAATCAATTGTTTTAACTTTTAAAAATAAAAGGAAGGGAATTAATTACTATTAGTTATATATGGGCCCATTTTACTAGCATCATATAAAATTCCTTTCTTTCTATTTCTTTGCATATATTAAATACATGTTAATTCATAATAATTACTTCTCTGGAATGACCTACACATGGTAATGACATTAAAATAAAATTTAATTAATTTTTATAAGAAAAGCAAAAGGGGGAGATAATATTCTAAAAATAAATACTAGTTCTCTGTGTAACAGGAACTTAACACACAGCCAGTGACATCACTCAGAGGGACCGTTACTCTAGGACCCCAAATTATAGGCACCTTGAATGAGGCAGTTGCCTTTTCTCTTGTGTATGGTGCCAATCAAAGCTAGTTATTTGGCAGCTTGCCTTCAGCCGATTGCTCTATGTGTAGCTGAAACAAAAAAAAATAATATGACCCAACAGCCAATAAAAATACTGAAATAAAAAAAATGGGATGGTGAAAATGTAAAAAGCCCCCTCCCACCTACCACCCTCCAAAAGGGAAGTGGAGGCTATAGACAAAGTTTTGCCAAAAAAGGTTAGAAACATATTTACTTTGAGGGATCCAACTCTACTAGCAACTCCTTAGCTTTCATCCGGCCATCTAATTTGCTACAATGAAGGAAGATGGGTAAAAAGACAGAATAAAGAAAAAGTGAACTTAAACATTTTTCTAAACATTAGTAAGTAATACATGCAAAAACATCAATTGATTCATTGAGGTAATTCTTAGGACGCCTACGATTTAAGTAACACAGAGGTTGTATGAACTGCTTTGCGAATAGACTGGGCACTAGAACTCAGTCTTCATTCGTTACAGCACCATTTCAGATATGAAGAAGTGGGCACTTACTTTTGTTATCTTTGGGACTTCTGATAAAGCAGTATCAGGAGTAGTATGATATTTGTACTTGGCTTAAAAAAACAAAGAATTACAAATATACCTGAGCAGAGAACTTGGTCTCTTTTAGTGTTTTAGTGTCTGTTCTACTGTCATATCAGAAAACATCAATGGTGTGACTAGAAACATGAATGCTCTTTAAGTGGAAAGATCAGTCCTGACAAGCGTCATTCTTTACAGGTGACAGAGGGAAGCACCTATGCCTGCTGACTCAGGCACTGAGGTTGTTCAGCTGTCACTGATATTTCCATTTAAATAATTGGTGCTGCCCAACCAGAAAATTTTAATGCCAGACCAGTGTTAGAAATATTCATTCCTTCAAAGCTTTATGTAATTTCAGTTGAATTTTCCTCTCCAGTAGTACAGGGGAATTGAAAAGTAAAACTGTTTTTAAAATGTGTTTCACATCACTACATAAATGAAGTAAGTATGAGTTTCAACACAAAGTGTTTTATTAGATGAGATATAAACTAAAAATTCTTTTACTGTTTATATATTAAAATAGAGTCCTAGTAAGAATAAACACTTTTGGTTAAAGAGTGAGGCAGACCAAACCACCACAACAAAAAGCAAATGAACAAAAGTAACAAAAACAAAAACATGGGAAGGAATCTTCAGTGCAATTGATTTTATACTGTGGACTCCTGAACTTGCAGGATGATGGTTTTAATTCAGACTGGTAGAAATCAAGATGAACTGTGATGTTAGGAGACTGTGAAAGTAGTATCAGTGCAGTACCAAGTTCCACGTGTTAAAGTCCTCAGGAAATATAAAAAACCTGACCATGCTACACAATTATATTTCCTGTAGCAGACTATAGATGTCTACTCCTTTTAGGTCCCTTTTATAACATTTCTGACAGCATATGGAGATTATTAAGGAATAATACTGAAAAAGCTAAAATTTCATTTGAAAAAAGGCATCTTGGTACATAACAGTTGCATCATTTTTTGGTTTTACTTGATATAAATAGTTTTTACTAATTCTTCAGCATTAACCAAATGTTAGGCCTAAAAGATAATTGCAAGATAACTGAATTCTTATTTTTCTTCATCAAATAGGATTCTCAACTTTAAAAACAATGGTTACTGAACAAAATGCCAACACTCCTTCACAGAGGTCTCCAGACAGAGAGTGAGTTCACAATATTTAGTTATTCTTTTAGGCTATTTTGTTTGATCTCAGATCATTTTGATCTTCATATCAAAAGCTGTTTCCTATCTTCAATGGCACCTCATAGCATCATGATTATAAACACAGACTTGGTAGTTTCCTATAAAAAATGAAGTCTCAGGCAGGCCATGGTGGCTCAACAGGCAGAGTTCTTGCCTGCCATGCAGCAGACCTGTGTTCCATACCTGATGCCTGCCCATGTTAAAAAAAAAAAAGTCTCATTCTGCTTTCTGAAGACTTTCAAAACTATTACATAGTAACTTTCTACATTGCCTGCTATTTCTAGAAGGATTTTTAGGGTAAGGATTTTACATATGGTAATAGCATACTTCTCATGCAAAGATTACATGAAGTCCAGAAACATGAAGTATCTTCCTCAAGGTTGCATAGGAAGCTAATGATGTATGTAGGGACAACACCCACAGTTTCTGATTTCTAGTTTAAAATGGTATTTTCTTAATAGGTGGGGAAATAAATGGGCTAGAAAAAAAACCTGGTGTTTATAAGAGGATGCACATATATGTGAATATTTCTGTCTATATACAGAAGAAATTTTATTTATTACTATGAAGGAATTCTTTCTATACAATGTCAATTTCAAATGCAAATAGAAGTAAGGATATTTAAAAGATGAATTATAAGGGAAAAAAAAAGATATTCACTTTTGAACCTTGAAAGTGAAAAAGCAGCCCATAATATAGAAACATTTTGGGAGCAGGCAACTCAACTCATCCACTGATGCCTAACATCGGTTTTTTTGTACACAAATCTGCCTTTGAAAATTTGAAGCCATCACAGAAGAAGCTTTAGAAAATCATTGTTGATATCAAAGCCAGAAAAGTGGCTAAATCAAGTTTCATGTGATTTTTATGTTTTGGCTCCTGGAAGTAATACCTAATACTGAAAAATTTCAGAAATAATTTGAAAAGATTTGCCTTCTAAATGAAAATTTGAGAAGCAGAGAAAACTGGAATCAATAGATTTAAAAATATAATGTTCTCATTTAGCATAGTCAACTATTAATTGTCAATTATAATGGAGTAGTATAAAAAGAAATTCACAACTAATCCAAATGCCTAGTTAATATTTTCTTTTGACAAGAATTTAAAAGAAATCAATGGATTCTTAGCTGCTGGATAAGGTGAATTAATTTACTATTCATGATAATTATAAGAGGAGCCTCACATTTTTAGCTAATTTCATAGATATTTCCTTTGATGTTAACTCTTCAATATCAGAAACAGAAGTTAAACTGTAAACTTTTATATGGATCACTGTAACATAAATTAAGTTTGAAAATTGGATGCAGAGAATTGTGGGGACTACGAATCATTTGAGATTATCTACATAGGGTAAAAACTAAAATGTTAGTGGCAAAACGATGTTATAATATTTCTCGACAGAAGTCTTCGACAAAAGGATTTTATTTAGATGGTAAAAGATACAAGAAGATAACAAACCATTTCAATGTATTCATCCTTTAAATTAAACAAAATATCCATTAAAATAGCCTGAAAATATTGCACTGTATCACTCTTTTGCAACATCTTGTGAATTTCTCTTTGGAGATTAATTACAGGGGAATCTATCCTGAGGGATTATTCCCCCAATTTGGTAAAATTACTCTATTAGTTGCATTGACAATATTGACTTTTAACTGAACCTTGTCATCCTGGAAAACAGTGTAAGTGAACAAGTCCCTCACCCTTTCTTTTCCTGATTGACGTGGCCTTAACTTCCCCTTAGTTTGGCTAAATTTTAGATGGCTTCTCCCTGATGCCAGGCCCCTGATTTTCTTCCCTCTGGCCCTTACAGAGCTCAGGTAGAATATGTTTCACTTGGCCTTAACAGTAAACTCAGGAGATAATGCAATCTGGTGCTTGATCTAACCATAATGTTCTCTAGTACTTTTCCAGAAGTTCACTTCAATTCTTAAAAACTCTCCTGTCCCTTCATTCAGCAGAACTGAATTCAGATTTGGTTCTGGTCTTTCTCTCCTATTGTGATAGCCTTCTGATCTCCCTCTCTTTCATACAGCATATAGCTTTGAATAAAGTCATCTTTCCCTGTTTAACATTAACTGGTACAATATTTTTCTTTGACAGGTCTCACATTTTTAATAACAGTTTAGGTTCTTGAAAGATCATGCAACAAAAGAAATTGCCTGGATGCTAATCCAATATGTGGCGTTGGCTCCCTTTGATTCAACCCGATTTTCAAAAAACCATGGTAAATAACCATTTTCCATTATAAAACCATTTCCACTGCTAAGACAGAAAGCTATCCAGCCCTACCTACTCTCACCACTTTTGCCAATAAGAAGTCACTGAAAATGTTATATTTTTATTTAAAAAATATTTTGGAGTAGAAAGTCAACTCTATATTAATTTCTAAAACAAAATATGAGGTCTTTAAAGAAATTTTGGACTTGTTGAAGTCACACTAGGATAGGTTTCCAATCACTTTCACACTTCTCTTTAGTTACAAGATGTTTGGTGAAATTTTGTGAGGATGCATTTTTGCGTGTGTGTGTGTGTGTGTGTGTGTGTGTGTGTGTGTGTGTGTTTTTAAATTATTGATGAGGAAACCAAGGCTCAGAAAGGTCCAGTAACTTTCTGAAGACCTATCAACCAAAACAACAAACAAACAAAATCAATGTAGCTGGCAGTAAATGCTGACTCTAAAGAGTTTTAATTAAACTCAGGCTCTTGCCTATGGAATGACTAATATAGATTTCTCCCTTAACCATCTAACAGAATATTTTTTTTATTGATTTAGATTAAGAATATACAGGTTAAAAACATTTCTGTTTGTCCAAGGGACAGAACTTTTTTTTTTAGAGTCATCTAACTAAAATATATATATATTTTAATATATAGGTGTTTATGTTTGTCATGGGCTTTAATGACAGGAAATAAAACATTTTCTTATAAATTGTTTACCTCCAATATCACTCTGTACATATTAGTACAGCTACTAATTGTTTCTGATAGTTGTGATCTGGAGAAGCAGATTTTTAAAAATGTTTCACTTGAGAGTTCAAAGTTTAAACAATCTCCTATATATAAAGAAATATTTTTTGAGTTTTGCTTTATATTTCACTTCACTGTATTTCAGTCATTTGAATAAAACTGGTGCCTCATAATAAAATAATTTTGTTTATTTTCTGATAAAATAAGGCAAAGTTAAAAGATGGAACAAATACATGAAAGAAGTAATTATTACACAACAGTGTCAAGGAAAAATAAAAACTTTAATGTGTTTCTGGAGGGTAGGCAATATGATTATAAAACTAAACCAATAAAAGGTTAAAGAAGTCCCAGGAAAGACTTGCAAAGAGAAATGAAGGACTAGGAAGACAAAAAGCAGATCTTTTTAGCAAGTCACAGATTCTCTTGCCTCTTGAAAAAATTTCATCTTTAATAAATCCTTTAGTTTAAAGACAGTAAGTTCTCATGTTTATTAATATTTGCAATTATTTATTATATATCTATAATTTTGATCTTTAAACTTCTAAGGTAGTTTTGATTCTAAGATAATAAAATCTATATAAAATTAAACAAGCTATTTCTTGGTTCAATAGCCAAAGAATATTTCAATCCATGTTACTGTTTTCAATCTTATCTAAAAAGAAATTATGAAGTCCATCAAAGGTATGGTATAAAAGACTTACTAGGTACTTCAAATTAGAAAACTTTAAAATAGTACATTATATGTTAATAATTATTTATTGATTGCTTGTATATGAAACAGAAAAAAACTTATCTTCAAACTTCAATTGAAATATAATTTTCTATCCCACAAGATTAGCCATAAAATAGTGGTTTGGCTTGGATATAAACATGCTCTAGTTTAAATAAAGCCATAAAGATAAGTACAATTGGCTTTATGCAGATTTGATGGTATAAATTTGAAAAGTAGATAAAAGACATCCTTATCATCACCAGGCCCTATCTGAAAAACACAACAAAACAAAATAAGTAAAAATTTTTCTTGGTTTAGAAAATTATGTAGGGTGGTGTAACAGTGACTCAGTGACAGAATCCTAGCCTGCCATTCCAGAGACACGGGTTCAATTTCCGGAGCTTGCCAATGCCAATAATAATAATAATAATAATAATAATAATAATAATAATAATAATAATAATGTAGCTTGCAAAATACTCTTCAATTCCATTGCTATATGGTCTTGTTTACTACTTTTTTAACTATATATTTTACTTAGGTATTTTCCCATGTCATTAAATATTCGGATTTTTAAGGTTATAGAATAACTCATATGTATACAAGTTATTTAATCCTAGACACTAATTTTCAACTAATATGTATAATGCTATAGCATATTATCTTGTAGATAAGTATTTGGTAGTTTCTCTAATAATTTTTTTTTTTAATTCCTGGAAACAAGATGATTTATTAAAATGTAAGAAAATATTTAAGGTCTTATTTACCTATATATTATATATGTTGTGAAGTTGCTTTCTTGAAAGGCTATATAAATTTATATTCTCATAGTATGACCAGTAATGCTCATGTCACTGCTCATTATATCACTGATGCTTACTATTTAAAAAGTTATCAATTTGATTGCAAAATTTACAGTTTAAAAATTTTAATATATTTCTGGTGAGAAGGAACATTTTTCACATATTTCTTGAATAAATGTATTTCTTTTATGAAATCCCTTTCCTGTCCTTTATTCCTTCTATTTTTTAACCCTGACAAGATGTATAAGAGCTCTTTGAAAGTGTCAATGCTTATTCTGGTATATTTGTTGCAAATATTTTCTTTCACATCAGTTCTGCTATGAAGTGCCTAGAGGGCAAGGTTAATAAGTCTGTCCACTGCTCTATTCCCCACACCTAGAATAATATTTAACAAAATGTGCACTTAAAATTTGATTAAATGAATTTCAGAATTAATCTGTTTTCTCTTTAGGAAAGTAGAATGAATAAGAAAAGCAGATGATTCTGCAATTTTGGATGAGAAAACACATGACCAATTTTAGAATCTGTCTTTTTAAAATATGAAGATCAAGAGAATAGTTTAGTTTGAGATATGCTCTCTATTAAAGTCATGAATGGGACATGGTTAGCTAATTATATAGATTTGAATCATGCCTACATCTAATAAATTTTGTTACTGAAATAATGATGGCAAAGGTTATTTTTGTTTGGCTGCTCTTGCACAAAAATGTTCCAAACTATTAAGAAAAAAGTTTATAAGAATCAAAGCTACTAATGAAAGCTAGTATTCTTAATTTCACAATTAGGGTATTTTTATCTTCCTATAAGTTGGACAAAACTCTAATGAATACCAAGTAAAATTAATCTTCTATTTACAGAGGCAAGCCTGACCTGAATGAAAAAGGCTTTAAATGAAGTTAGAGCATTTCCAGTTGATAGAACTTTATTTACCAAGCACAGATGTAAAAGCTGAAATAATTAAATATGAATCATTCAATATTCATTAGCTATTAATATATATTAATTTCAGAAAGAAAAGCTAAAAACAATATTCATTCAGGTGATATAGAAACTTACATTAAAGGGATAGAATCACAGCTTGCAAAGGACTTTAGAGGCTATTTAATTTAATACCTTGATGTTATAAAGAGGGAAACTAAAGTCTACTAGTCCTTACAAAGTTATAAAATGGCAGTTTAGGGCTCAGACTCAATACTCAGTGCCTGAAAGGACAGTAAGAATTTTACATACTCAATGTAGCTAACCTTTAAAACAACCTTGGGTTCATAATCTTTAAATATCTGCCAGTAAATCAGTCAAATGCAAATGTTAAAGATTGATTGGTTCCAGGATATCATTGCATAGAATTCATGAAGATGTGAAAATGATCTGGTCCTGGAGTCATTAAATTTTCAGGAATCATGGGCCTAAAAGTTCTGCATATACTTTCAACAAAGGTAGAATTAACACAAGTTGCATAATTTAATTAAGAGAAGATTCTAAAATACTTCCAGAAGACTATCTATAACATTGTTTTTAAAACTGAAAAATAGTAAACAACTATCCAAATCAGGGAGACGGTTAAAAAAAACTACACTACATCCATGAATTAGAGTTCCAAACAATAATCAACAATAGTGTTGAAGAAGATAATTTAAAAACATGCAAAGGTGTTTAAGATGTAGAAAGATGTTAATATTACTAAATGAATGAGATGTCAAAAATATAGACAGTATAATAGATATCATAATAATGACAGTATAATATAACAAAAATTATTATAACAAATATAATAAGGATTAAATTTAGTTAATTTAATTACTTATGAGGGAAATAGTATTATTTCTTTCCTTTTTACAGATGAAATAAATAAGGCGACAAAGGTGAAGCAACTTTCTGAAAGCTACACAAATAGTGATAAAGCTGAGATTCATTTCTAGGATTGTCAGATTCCAGAACCTGAGCTCTTAATCATTACCTTTCCATTATATTTATAAAAAATAAACAAACACATAGTAAAAATAACAAATGATATATAATGAAATGCTAATAATGGCTATTTATGAGGGGTAATTTTTTTCTTAATTTTTATTCCTTTGTTTTCCAGCAGCCCTTCAAATACTAGCTACTAGGAAAAGGTAAGAGCGGTAAATTTTCCCAGTCCTTGAATGTCTAAAAATGTTTTTATTCTTTTTTTTGAATTTTTTCAAATTTTTGAATACTTTATTTTTGCTTCTCATAGATATTTGCTTCACACTTTCTCTTTTTTAAAAAAAAATAACAGCTTCTGGGTCAGGACTTCTGGAGAAGATGGCGGCTTAGTAAGACGTGTGGGTCTTAGTTCCTCCTCCAGAACAGCTACTAAAGAAATAGAAACAGTACAGAACAGCTCCCGGAGCCACGACAGAGACCAAAAAGACAGCGTACCCCATTCTGGAACGGCAGAACCAGATGTGAGAATCCGCTGCGGTGAGATACCCGAGGGGCGCGCGCTTCCCCAGACTGGGGCAGCTGGTGGCCAGATCCCTCCCTCCCTCCTTCCCGGGCTGGCTAGGAGAATTGGACAGGCGGTCCCTTCAAGCTGCGGTGGCCGGCGACCCCCCCACGTGCAGCCGGCTGGGAGAATTGAATCGGAGGTCCCCCAAGCCGCGGAGACCAGCGACCGGGGTCCCTTCCACACATGTGGCTTCACGGTCCAGCTGGGAAGGTTGGATCGGCACTCTCCCAACCCATGGCGGCCGGCACCCCTCGCCATGCTTGGCTTCCCGGGCTGGCTGGGAGATTTGAATCGGCACTCCCCCAAGTCGCTTCAGCTGGCGACCCTCCCCCACAGCAAGAGTTTTCCAAACTTAAAGGAGCCACAGCATCTTTCACTGGTGGGACCCACAGACAGACGAGCACCATGAGCGCCACATACTGGGCAGGATAAGAGAAACAGAGCCCAGAGATTTCACAGGAAAATCTTTCAACCTGCTGGATCCCACACCCAGGGAAATCTGATTAAATGCCCAGACGCCAGTAGAAAATAACGTATCACACTAGGAAAACTGAAGATATGGTCCAGTCAAAGGAACAAACCAATAGTTCAAATGAGATACAGGAGCTGAGACAACTAATTCGTAATATAAGAACAGAAATGGAAAACCTCTTCAAAAACCAAATCAATAAATTGAGGGAGGACATGAAGAAGACATGGGCTGAACAAAAAGAAAAAACAGAAAGTCTGAAAAAACAAATCACAGAACTTATGGGATTGAAGGACAAAGTAGAAAAGATGGAAAAAACAATGGATACCTACAATGGTAGATTTAAAGAGACAGAAGCTAGAATTAGTGAACTGGAGGATGGAACATCTGAATTCCAAAAAGAAACAGAAACTATAGGGAAAAGAATGGAAAAATTTGAGCAAGGGATCAGGGAACTGAATGATAATATGAAGCACACAAATATACGTGTTGTGGGTGTCCCAGAAGGAGAAGAGAAGGGAAAAGGAGGAGAAAAACTAATGGAAGAAATTATCACTGAAAATTTCCCAACTCTTATAAAAGACCTAAAATTACAAGTCCAAGAAGTACAGCGCACCCCAAAGAGAATAGACCCAAATAGGCGTTCTCCAAGACACTTACTAGTTAGAATATCAGAGGTTAAAGAGAAAGAGAGGATCTTGAAAACAGTAAGAGAAAAGCAATCCATCACATACAAGGGAAACCCAATAAGACTATGTGTAGATTTCTCAGCAGAAACCATGGAAGCTAGAAGACAGTGGGATGATATATTTAAATTACTAAAAGAGAAAAACTGCCAACCAAGACTTCTATATCCAGCAAAATTGTCCTTCAAAAATGAGGGAGCAATTAAAACATTTTCAGACAAAAAGTCACTGAGAGAATTTGTGACCAAGAGACCAGCTCTGCAAAAAATACTAAAGGGAGCACTAGAGTCAGATACGAAAAGACAGAAGCGAGAGGTATGGAGAAGAGTGTAGAAAGAAGGAAAATCAGATATGATATATATAATACAAAAGGCAAAATGGTAGAGGAAAATATTATCCAAACAGTAATAACACTAAATGTTAATGGACTGAATTGCCCAATCAAAAGACATAGACTGGCAGAATGGATTAAAAAACAGGATCCTTCTACATGCTGCCTACAGGAAACACATCTTAGACCCAAAGATAAACATAGGTTGGAAGTGAAAGGTTGGGAAAAGATATTTCATGCAAATAACAACCAGAAAAGAGCAGGAGTAGCTATACTAATATCCAACAAATTAGACTTCAAATGTAAAACAGTTAAAAGAGACAAAGAAGGAAACTATATACTAATAAAAGGAACAATTAAACAAGAAGACATAACAATCATAAATATTTATGCACCGAACCAGAATGCCCCAAAATACATGAGGAATACACTGCAAACACTGAAAAGGGAAATAGACACATATACCATAATAGTTGGAGACTTCAATTCACCACTCTCATCAATGGACAGAACATCTAGACAGAGGATCAATAAAGAAATAGAGAATTTGAATATTACAATAAATGAGTTACACTTAAGAGACATTTATAGGACATTACATCCCACAACAGCAGGATACACCTTTTTCTCAAGTGCTCATGGATCATTCTCAAAGATAGACCATATGCTGGGTCACAAAGCAAGTCTTAACAAATTTAAAAAGACTGAAATCATACACAACACTTTCTCGGATCATAAAGGAATGAAGTTGGAAATCAATAATAGGCGGAGTGCCAGAATATTCACAAATACGTGGAGGCTCAACAACACACTCCTAAACAACGAGTGGGTCAAAGAAGAAATTGCTAGAGAAATTAGCAAATACCTCGAGGCGAATGAAAATGAAAACACAACATATCAAAACTTATGGGACGCAGCAAAGGCGTGCTAAGAGGGAAATTTATTGCCCTAAATGCCTATATCAGAAAGAAGAAAAGGCAAAAATTCAGGAATTAACTATCCATTTGGAAGAACTGGAGAAAGAACAGCAAACTAATTCCAAAGCAAGCAAAAGGAAAGAAATAACAAAGACCAAAGCAGAAATAAATGAAATTGAAAACATGAAAACAATAGAGAAAATCAATAAGGCCATAAGTTGGTTCTATGAGAAAATCAATAAGATTGATGGGCCCTTAGCAAGATTGACAAAAAGAAGAAGAGAGAGGATGCAAATAAATAAGATCAGAAATGGAAGAGGAGACATAACTACTGACCTCACAGAAATAAAGGAGGTAATAACAGGACACTATGAACAAGTTTACACTAATAAATACAACAATGTAGAGGAAATGGACGGGTTCCTGGAAAGACATGAACAACCAACTTTGACTCAAGAAGACATAGATGAACTCAACAAACCAATCACAAGTAAAGAAATTGAATCAGTCATTCAAAAGCTTCCTAAAAAGAAAAGTCCAGGACCAGACAGCTTCACATCTGAATTCTATCAAACATTCCAGAAAGAATTAGTACCAACTCTCCTCAAACTCTTCAAAAAAATCGAAGTGGAGGGAAAGCTACCTAATTCATTCTATGAAGCCAACATCACCCTCATACCAAAACCAGGCAAAGATATTACAAAAAAAGAAAACTACAGACCAATCTCTCTAATGAATATAGATGCAAAAATCCTCAACAAAATTCTAGCAAATCGTATCCAACAACACATTAAAAGAATTATACATCATGACCAAGTAGGATTCATCCCAGGTATGCAAAGATGGTTCAACATAAGAAAATCAATTAATGTAATACACCATATCAACAAATCAAAGCAGAAAAATCACATGATCATCTCAATTGATGCAGAGAAGGCATTTGACAAGATTCAACATCCTTTCCTGTTGAAAACACTTCAAAAGATAGGAATACAAGGGAACTTCCTTAAAATGATAGAGGGAATATATGAAAACCCCACAGCTAATATCATCCTCAATGGGGAAAAATTGAAAACTTTCCCCCTAAGATCAGGAACAAGACAAGGATGTCCATTATCACCACTGTTATTCAACATTGTGTTGGAGGTTCTAGCCAGAGCAATTAGACAAGAAAAAGAAATACAAGGCATCAAAATTGGAAAGGAAGAAGTAAAACTATCACTGTTTGCAGACGATATGATACTATACGTCGAAAACCCGGAAAAATCCACAACAAAACTACTAGAGCTAATAAATGAGTACAGCAAAGTAGCAGGTTACAAGATCAACATTCAAAAATCTGTAGCATTTCTATACACTAGTAATGAACAAGCTGAGGGGGAAATCAAGAAACAAATCCCATTTACAATTGCAACTAAAAGAATGAAATACCTAGGAATTAATTTAACTAAAGAGACAAAAAACATATATAAAGAAAACTACAAAAAACTGTTAAAAGAAATCACAGAAGACCTAAATAGATGGAAGGGCATACCGTGTTCATGGACTGGAAACTAAATATAGTTAAGATGTCAATCCTACCTGAATTGATTTACAGATTCAATGCAATACCAATCAAAATCCCAACAACTTATTTTTCAGAAATAGAAAAACCAATAAGCAAATTTATCTGGAAGGGCAGGGTGCCCCGAATTGCTAAAAACATCTTGAGGAAAAAAAACGAAGCTGGAGGTCTTGCACTGCCTGACTTTAAGGCATATTATGAAGCCACAGTGGTCAAAACAGCATGGTATTGGCATAAAGATAGATATATCGACCAATGGAATTGAATAGAGTGCTCAGATATAGATCCTCTCATCTATGGACATTTGATCTTTGATAAGGCAGTCAAGCCAACTCACCTGGGACAGAACAGTCTCTTCAATAAATGGTGCCTAGAGAACTGGATATCCATATACAAAACAATGAAAGAGGACCCGTATCTCACACCCTATACGAAAGTTAACTCAAAATGGATCAAAGATCTAAACATTAGGTCTAAGACCATAAAACAGTTAGAGGAAAATGTAGGGAGATACCTTATGAAACTTACAATTGGAGGCGGTTTTATGGACCTTAAACCTAAAGCAAGAGCACTGAAGAAGGAAATAAATAAATGGGAGCTCCTCAAAATTAACCCCTTTATGCATCAAAGAACTTCATCAAGAAAGTAGAAAGACAGCCTACACAATGGGAGACAATATTTGGAAACGACATATCGGATAAAGGTCTAGTATCCAGAATTTATAAAGAGATTGTTCAACTCAACAACAAAAAGACAGCCAACCCAATTACAAAATGGGAAAAAGACTTGAACAGACACCTCTCAGAAGAAGAAATATAAATGGCCAAAAGGCACATGAAGAGATGCTCAATGTCCCTGGCCATTAGAGAAATGCAAATCAAAACCACAATGAGATATCATCTCACACCCACCAGAATGGCCATTATCAACAAAACAGAAAATGACAAGTGCTGGAGAGGATGCGGAGAAAGAGGCACACTTATCCACTGTTGGTGGGAATGTCAAATGGTGTAACCACTGTGGAAGGCAGTTTTGCGGTTCCTCAAAAAACTGAATATAGAATTGCCATACAACCCAGCAATACCATTGCTAGGTATCTACTCAAAGGACTTAAGGGCAAAGACACAAACGGACATTTGCACACCAATGTTTATAGCAGCATTATTTACAATTGCAAAGAGATGGAAACAGCCAAAATGTCCATCAACAGATGAGTGGCTAAACAAACTATGGTATATACATACGATGGAATATTATGCAGCTTTAAGACAGAATAAACTTATGAAGCATGTAATAACATGGATGGACCTAGAGAACATTATGCTGAGTGAGTCTAGCCAAAAACTAAAGGACAAATACTGTATGGTCCCACTGATGTGAACCGACATTTGAGAATAAACTTGGAATATGTCATTGGTAACAGAGACCAGCAGGAGTTAGAAACAGGGTAAGATAATTGGTAATTGGAGCTGAAGGGATACAGACTGTGCAACAGGACTAGATACAAAAACTCAAAAATGGACAGCATAATACTACCTAATTGTAATGTAATTTTGTTAAAACACTGAATGAAGCTGCATCTGAGCTATAGTTTTTTTTGTTGTTTGTTTGTTTATGTTTTGTTTTTTTATATATATATTTTTTATTATTATTTTTATTTTTTTCTCTATATATCATTCTATATCTTTTTCTGTTGTTTTGCTAGTTCTTTTCCTAAATCAATGCAAATGTACTAAGAAATGATGATCATACATCTATGTGCTGATATTAAGAATTACTGATTGCATATGTAGAATGGAATGATTTCTAAATGTTGTTTATTTTTTAATTAATAAAAAAATAAATAAATAAATAATAGGGGGAACAAATATTAAAAATAAATTTAGTTTGAAGTGCTAGTGGTAAATGAAAGCGAGGGGTAAGTGGTATGGCATGTAAATCTTTTTTTTTCTGTTATCGTATTATTTCTTTTTCTGTTGTCTTATTTTTTTCTAAATCGATGCAAATGTTCTAGAAATGATGAATATGAAACTGTGCTGTAATTAAGAATTACTGATTGTATATGTAGAATGGAATGATATCTTAATGTTCTGTTTGTTATTTTTTTTAATTAATAAAAAAATTAAGAAAACATATATACAAAAAAGCAATAAATTTCAAAGTACATCGCAACAATTAGTTGTAGAACAGATTTCAGAGTTTGGTGTGGGTTACAGTTCCACTACTTTAGGTTTTTACTTCTAGCTGCTCTAAGATACTGGAGACTAAACGAAAAAACAATATAATGATTCGGCAATCATACCTGTTTGTTAAACTCTACCTTCCCTGTATAACTCTACCACCCACCACCTTTGATCTTTCTCCCATTTTTTAGGGGTATTTGGGCTATGGCCATTCTAACTTTTTCATGTTAGAAGGGACTGTCGATAATATGGGATAGGGGGATGGAACTAGTTGATGGCCCCTGAAGAGACTCGCCCCTCTGCCTTTCAGAATGTATCTGGTCCAGGGACCCACCTGGAGATTGTAGGTTTCTGGAAAGTTATCCTAGTGCACAGAATCTTTGTAGAATCTCATATAATGCCTAGGTGTCCTTTAGGATTGGCTGGAATGGTTTTGGTTGGGGTTAGGCAGGTTGTGGCAGGTTACAATGTCTAACTGAAGCCTGCATTAAGAATGGCCTCCAGAGTAGCCTCTGACTCTATTTGAACTCTCTCAGCTACTGGTACCTTATTTATTACCCTTATTTTCCCCCTCTTGGTCAGGATGCATTATTGATCCTACAGTGCCAGGGCCAGGCTCTTCCCTGGGAATCATCTCCCACACTGCCAGGGAGGCTTTCACCCCTAAATGTCATGTCCTACGTAGGGGGGGAGAACAATGATTTCACTTGCAGAGTTGGGCTCAGAGAGAGACATCTGAGCAGCAAGAGGTCCTCCAGAAGTAACTCTTAGGCACACCTATAAGTATACATAAGCTTCATAGCAGCAAGTCTCAAGGCCAAAGAGTTGGCCTATTGATTTGGATGTCCCTAATGTTTGACACAGTATCAGGAGATTCCCCAGTGATTAAGTTTAATAGTTCCATATTTTTGTTGTATTAAATGAATTTACTCTTTATATAAAAATATTATATTACATATATTTTTAAGTGCTATATAAACTAAGTTCAATTTGATATTATAGTATAGTGTTTATATTTTCTCCTTAAGGGGAAAAATTAAATTGCTGGTTAGTTTAGGCACAAAATTCTATTCTAACTTTTAAGGTACAATGGAATATGTGACTATAAATAAATATACATCTATTTATTTATATCTTTAATTTTTTTATTTGTGAAATATATATACAAAAAAGTGATAAATTTCCAACTGTATTTTAACAAGTAGTTATAGAACAGATTTTAAAGTTTGGTATGCGGGTGTGCCAGTGTAGTTCAGAGGGAGAATTCTAGCCTGCCATGTGGGACACCTGGCTTAATTCCTGACCAATGCACTGACTAAAACAAACAAACAAGCAAAGAAAGAAATAAAAAGCAAAGAAAAATTCAACAAATGGTGCTGCAATAACATGATACTCACATAGAAAAAGAATGAAATGTGACCCTGCCCTACTGCACACATAAAAAAGTTTGGTATGGGTTACAGTTTCATGATTTTTCATTTTTTTCTTCTAGCTGCTCCAAAACACTGGAGACCCACAGAAATATCGATATAATGATTCAGCAGTCATACTCATTTGTTAAATTCTATCTTCTTTGTTATACTCCTCCTTCTCTTTATTTTATTTTATTTTTGCATGGACAGGCACCAGGAATTGAACCTGAGTTTCCAGCATGACAGGCAAGAACTCTGCCTGCTGAGTCATCATGGCCCGCCTTCCTCCTTCTCTTTAAATAACATATATACATAAAAGCAATAAATTTCAAAGTACATTGCAACAATTAGTTGAAGAGCAAATTTCAGAGTTTGGTATGGGTTTCAATTCCACATGTTTAGGTTTTTATTTCTAGCTGCTCTAAGTTACTGGAGGCTAAAAGAAATATCAGTATAATGACTCAGCATTCACACTCATTTGTTAAACCCTACCTTCTCTGTACAACTCCACCATCACCATCTTTCTCCCACTCTTTAAAGGGGGCATTTGGGCTTTGCCCATTCTAGCTTTTTCACGTTGGAAGGGGCTGTCAATAATACGGGGTAGGGGGATAGAACTAGTTGATGTGCTGGAAGGGCTGGCCTCTCTGCATTTCAGGACTTATCTGGTCTAGGAACCCATCAGGAGGTTGCAGGTTTTGGAGAGTTACCTTAGTGTATGGAGCCTTTGTAGAATCTTATATAATGCCCTAGGTTTTGGCAGGAATGGTTTTGGTTGGGGTTTGGCAATATTTAACTGAAGCATGCGTGAAAGTGACCTCCAGTGTAGCCTCTCGACACTATGTAAACTCTCTCAAATAGGTATCTCAGCCACTGAAACCTATTTGTTACACTTCTTTTCCCCCTTTTGATCAAGATAGCATTGTTGATCCCATGGTGCTAGGCCAAGCTCATTCTTGGGGGCCAGTTCCCACACCGCCAGGGAAACTTTTACCCCTGGATGTCATGCCCCACTTAGGGGGGGAGCAATGGTTTCACTTGTAGAGTTGGGTTTAGAGAGAGAAAGGCCACATCCGAGCAACAAAAGAGGTGCTCTGGAGGTGACTCTTAGACACATCTATAGGTACACTAAGCTTGTCTGCTATATACATAAGCTTCACAAGAGCAAGCCTCAAGATCAACGGCTTGGCCTGTTGATTTGGGTGTCCCTAATGTTTGGCACAGTATCCAGGGTATTCCTGGTGGTAAAGTTTAATAGTTTCATAATTTTTCTCTGATCCTTCAAGGTACTCTGGCAATACTTTCTGATTATCTGCTTAATATACTCTGAGATGCACCCAGGCATTACATTAAGCTATACAGGATTAAAGGCTTTCATTGTTATTTTGGCAATCCTGTGTTTGGATTGTTTAAATGATCTATCTAGACAAGTAGAGCTGAATAATGTGCTACAGAAAACCTAGGTTCTGGACATAGTAAAACTTCCTTCCTTAGCTCTCAAAGAGTAGGTGATGTTTTAAAATACAGGCAATGCTTTCCTTACCCCTGTATTCTGAATTACTTTAATCCTGATCTGATTTACTTCATTCTTATCTCTAAATACCAGGTTATACCTATATAGCACAGCTCCTCAAAATCCAGAAATAACAATTACCACTCTGGGCTAAATGTGACTGTTATAAGAGCTTACAGTCAAGGCCCCAGTTTTTTATAACTATTTTCTAAATGAGATCATACACTATTTGTTCTTTTGTTTCTGGCTTATTTTGCCTCACCAAATGTCCCACAGGTTCATTCATATTGTCGCATGCCTCACAATTTCATTCCTTTTTGTAGCAGCACTGTGCTCAGTCTTATGCTTACACCAATGTTTGCCAATCTTTTTCTCAGTCAGTGAATCTTAGAGCCACCTCTATCTACTGGGCCTCATGTATAATGTCCAAAGTCAACAGTCCATCAACACTCTCAATTTTAGATAATTTCATTGTTCCCAACAGAATGAAGACTGATAGCCAATAAATATACCTTCATCAAACAGAAAATCCAAACCCCCCTAACTCTTGTCCCTCCCCCAATTATGTACCCCTGGTATTGCTGCAGTACTGTTTATGTTCTATTAAACATACTCCAGAGCATGCAATACCATTTCCCCCTATATCCCCAAATTATACCCTCTGTATAAGACTCATACCTTTGTAGCAGTTCATGCAAGAACTTATTTATATCTGTAGTATTAACTGGTGGGACATATGAGTCTATACAACTCCTTTCCATCATGTTCACCTTCAATATGGTAATATTACTTATAGACCCACTAGTGGACCACTTTCACTTTTGTCTATTCCCTTACAATTAAGTTCAACCTCATTAGCAAACTATTCACCCATCTCAAGCTTCTGTGTATCTCTAGGTCCCCTATATTATATATTATAAGCCTCTGATTATACCCTTACCACAGTCATAAAAGAGGAATCATACATTATCTGTCTTTCGTGTTTGGCTTATTTTATTTGGCATTATGTCCTCAAGGCTCATCCATCTGGTCATGTGGTTCAGATGTCATTTCATCTTATTGCTGTATAATAGTCCATCATACGTATACACCATATTTTGTTAATCAACTCATCTGTTGATGGGCACTTGGATTGTTTCCATCTTTTAGTGAGTGTGGATAGTGCTGCTATGAACATCGGTGTGTGAATCTCTGTTTGTGTCACTGCTTTCCGTTCTTCTGGGTATATATTGAATAGTGGTATTTCCAGGTCATAGGGCAACTCAATATTTAGTTTTCTGAATAACTGCCAGACTGACTTTCACAGCAATTGTATCATTAAACATTTCCACCAGCAGTACATAAGTGTCCCAATTTCTCCATATACTCTCCAACATTCATAGTTTCCTATTCGTTGAATAGCAGCCATTCTTATAGGTGTGAGGTAGTATCTCATTGTAGTTTTGATCTGCATTTCTCTTATAGCTAATGAGAATGAGCATTTCTTCATGTGATTTTTAGCATTTGTATTTGCTCTTCAAAAAAATGTCTATTCAAATCTTTAGCTCATTTTATAAGTGGGTTGCTTATTCTTTTGCTGTTGAGTTGTATGATTTCCTTATGAATACAGGATATCAAACCTTTATTTGATATCTGATTTCCAAATGCTTCCTCCCATTGAGTTGGCTGCTTCTTCACCTTTTTGACAAAGTCTTTTGAGGTACAAATGTACTTGATTTTGAGGTATTCCCACTTACCTATTTTTTCTTTTGGTGCTTGTGCTTTGGGGTAAAGTTAAGAAGCTACCTCCTATTACTAGGTCTTGAAGATATTTCCCTACATTTTCTTCTAGGAGCTTTATGGTAGTGATTCTCATGCTTAGATGTTTGATCCTATTTGAGTTTAATTTTTATATAAGGTGTAAGGTAAGTGTCCTTCATTCTTCTGGCTATTGATATCCAGTTCTCCCATACTCATTTATTGAAAAGACTATTTTGTCCCAATTCAGTGAATATGGGAGCCTTGTCAAATATCAGTTTACCATAGATTTGGTGGGCTATTTCTATACTCTTGATTAGATTCCATTGGTCAATACTTCTATCTTTGTGCCAGAATCATGCTGTTTTGACCACTGTGGCTTTATAATAAGTTTTAAAATCCTCCCAATTCATTCTTTTTTTTTTTTTTAGGTTGCTTTTAGCTATTCAAGGTTT
The DNA here is from genome assembly GCF_023851605.1 of Tamandua tetradactyla. Classification (NCBI taxonomy): domain Eukaryota; kingdom Metazoa; phylum Chordata; class Mammalia; order Pilosa; family Myrmecophagidae; genus Tamandua; species Tamandua tetradactyla. The sequence goes on from NC_135327.1 coordinate 603,300, forward strand.
CATTCCTTTCCAGATGAATTTGGTAACTAGCTTTTCCAAGTCTTCAAAGTAGGTTGATAGAATTTTTATTGGTGCTGCATTGAATCTGTAGATCAATTTGGGTAGAACCGACATCTTAACTACATTTAACCTTCCTATCCATAAGCGGAGAATATCTTTGCACCTATTTAGATTTTTTTATTTCTTTTAACAGTGTCATGTAGTTTTCTGTATACAAGTCCTTTCCATCCCTAGTTAAGTTCATTCCTAGCTACATGATTTTCTTAGCTGCTATTTTGAATGGAATTTTTTTTAATTGACTCCTTGGTTAGGTCATTGCTTCCATACAGAAACATTACTGATTTTTGGACATTAATTTTATAACCTGCCACCTTGCTGAATTTGTTTATTAACTCAAGTAATTTTGTTGTAGATTTCTCAGGATTTTCCAAGTATAGTATCATGTCATCTGGAAATAAGGAAAGTTTTACTTCTTCCTCTCCAGTTTGGATGCCTTTTATTTCTTTGTCCTACCTGACTGCTCCAGCTAGAACTTCTAGTACAATGTTGAATAACAGTGGTGACAGAGGGCATTCTTGTCTCATTCCTGATCTGAGGGGGAAAGCTTTCAGCCTGTCACCATTAAGTATGGTGCTGGCTATGGGTTTTTTAATACATGCCTTTTATCATGTTAAGAAAGTTACCTTTGATTCCTACCTTTTCAAGTGTTTCTATCAGAAATGGATGTTGAATTTTGTTGTATGCTTTTTCAGCATCAATCAGGATGATCATATGATTTTTCCTTTCAATTTGTTAATGTGCTGTATTACATTAATTGATTTTCTCATGTTGAACCATCCTTGCATTCCTGGTATAAAACCCACTTGGTTGTGGTGTGTAATTTAAAAATAAATTTTTTGGTGTGTAATTCTTTTCATATGCTGTTGTACATTTATTTTTAAGTCAATCTTCAGATGCTTAGTGTGTAAAATGATAATCAAATTGGTCTTTTAAAAATAATCTCTATATTAATAACATCTATAGGGAATGGTGAATTGATTGAAAGTTTGATTTTTTTTTTCTTTGCTCTGGTCATTACTTTCTACCTCAAGCCTTCTGATTTGATTTCTAATAGAGGTGCTGCTGTCCTTCATAGCTGACAAAGAGAATTCAGTCAAGTTGTAAATCATGCTTATTGCAAAATAGAATTTATCTGTTATAGAATTATTGTTGGTAAATATTTTTGGAGGGACTATTACCATTTTAGAACTTAAGTTCTCTAGATATTGCCTATTTTTCTTCATACATAATTTACATACAATTTGGTTTCTTTGGCTTAAGCACTTTTTACTTAGGAAAATGAATGATTAAAACCCTAAGGTTGTTCTTAACACAAACTTCACCATCATATATGAAGAGAAGTGAATATTATTCATCATTTTAGTCAGATTTCATTAAAAGAAAAAATCTGATATGAAAGAGGAATGATTTTTCCCTGCACACAACAAAATGTTATGTCATTTCAGCAAATAAATATTTGCCTTAGACAATGCTATTCTATGGAGAATCATTCAGAAAAGTTTGTTGTCTTCATTAGATTGTGATGAGCATCTCTCCTCCCCAAAAAGGAAATCAAAGCATTGTATATTTTCTAGATCTTGTTCTCATTGTAGCTAGAGAATTTTAAAGGATCAAAGCATAATCTAGGATATTATTTTGCAGTGTACATATCAAATGTGATGGCAAAATAGTGTATATATTATAGCTGTTGACATAAGAGAACAGATGTATGTATGCAAACAGACAGGAAGTTTTTCAGTAATACAAAATTAAGGAGGTAACGGTTGAAATTGTTAGCTTTGAATCATAACTTGGTTAATCCTTTTGGGTTTTCACAAAGACCAGGTTCAGTTTTTCTTCTAATTATTCTCATAGCATTCTGTACTTCTGCTGAGAAATCATGGCACTTATTATACTTTATTATAATTTATAACAATTGTTTGTAAAGCACAGACGATGTCTACCTGTCCCCATTGCTTTGCTGGCAACAGGCAAAAACTTATTAATGAATTAATAAACACTGTTGGGGAGACAGGGATCACCAGCTTCATCACATGCACCAAGTCTAGAAAAGTTAAGAAACCTGTTTCATGCAGTTTGGTTATGAGTAGAGAAGTCAGCACTTGAATCCAGATTATCTATTATAAAGACTAGTGCTGATCATTCAAAACTGCTTTGTAACTTTGATGAAAGAAAACATATTTACACATATCTCTCCATATGACAGACTGCATGTGTCTAATCTGAAAGGGAGAAAAGACATTATTGGGGCTAGGCTAACACTAATTGTACTAAATTATAAATATCACAAACAAGTTGCAGTAACAATAACAATGCCATACTCAACTTGAATTTCCAATTCTGTGCAGATATCACTTCTTGGATGTCTCACACATACCTTAGGTTGAACACGTTTGAAACCTCTCTTCTCTTTTATTCTCAAAACTTTCTTCTTCTCTTTTATTCCTTAACATAACTAATACTGTCACTATCTACCGAATAATTCAAACCTGAGTTTCATGTGTGACTTCTCTGTTCCAAACTTTTATGCTATAAAAATCTAATTATTTATTTTATTAAATAAAGTGCAATAATCTGTGACTGTAAAATTTGACTTTTTGGGAAAAGGATAAGCAACAACAAAAACAAAGAATAATTAAAAAATAAATATAACCCTTCACTATTTAAAATAATAATGAATTGATATTTGAAATTGGATTTTTAATTCATTGAGACTACTCATGAAATAATGAAAAGTAGAATATTCTTGATTGGTGACAACTACCTTTAAAATGGTCATTACTGATGAATACAACTCTTATACCACCACTCAGCACAAAAGCTAATGTCTGGCTTTTATTCATTCTTCATGTTCCCAGTGAAATGTAACTCCTTAGTGTAGTCTTCTCTGACCACACTATCTAAATTAAGTTCTCCTCCTATTATTTTCTATCACAAGTTTTTATTTCTTCTTAGCACTTATTACCATTTATAATTATTAAATTATTATGAAATTATAATTATTATAATTATTTATGTTTATCTACCACTTATTTTCTATATCTTCAGCTAAATTATAAATTCCATGAGGGCAGAGATGGTATCTGTCACTGACATAAAAGTACTCATAAGAATATCTTGTTCAGACTCACTTAAGTAGTTATAATTTATAAGAAACTACTTTATTGGAAAGAAATTTATCAGAAATTTGAGTTCCACTCCTTTTAAAAAACCATCAATATTCAAACTAATTTCTTTTATTATAGTATTATTCCAATTTAGCATTAAACGTTTATTTTAAAAATTCACCAAAGCAATAATTTTATCTTTGAGGTATATATTTTGATGTAGACAAAAGTTATTTAAAAGGAATAGAATTTTATTCCTAGATAAAAAATACAGTGCTTTATTTGAATTGTCAGTTTGGACATCCAGTGCTCTTCTAACATTTTACAGTGGGCATTTAATTTAATCACTATCAATGTTTTTATTTTTAAGATCTTATTTTGGTGATTTGGGAAGACTAAGTGATTTTTAAAATTGTATTGATACTCATTTTGTAACTAAAATATAATTACAAAACTTCTTAAAAGTTTAAGTATTACTGTGTACAATTAAACATAGCTTAAAATATTTTGAAATATATATTTATGTTTCATAGTTTTTAAGGGAAAAAATACTATGTTTTGGATAATTCTATGTTCCCAACATGTAGGCTCTCAGTATTTGTTGAATGAGTAAACATCTTACAGTGGACTTAACTTTTAGTTTTAAATTACCAATGAATGTAGCCTATACAATTAGAATTTAACATAGTCAAGCCATAAATTATTTTGTTTCAAAAATTTTAAAGACATGGATGAGATTTTTCTAGCCCATTCAGGTTTCATTCAATTGAAAATGTACTTACTGGCATCCAAGTGGCATAAACATACATTTAATGTCACGAACGTTATTATAGGTTTTTTCACTAATTATTTAGGATCCCAATTTTCAAATTATAAAATTAATATCAGTTAATTTTGTCACATGTCCAAAAATAAAGATGTACAACAGGTATACTCTGAAGACTGTTGAAAAGATTGTACTATACATAGTTAAAAGAAACTGCATTACCCACATCAAGAACTTGTGAGAATGCTTTTTGTCAAATCCAATTTATAACATTCATAGAGCTAATATAAAGTTGGAATTGAGGAACACAACCATATATGTCTTTAAATTTGATGGCAGATAAAAAGCCAGTTTGAAAAATTAATAATTCCAGATCTCTAGAATAAATTCTGTATTTAGCCTGATATCTAACATCATATCTCATTTAATAAGTAGAAATGTTACTGTAACCATTTGATACAAATATTGGATCCATCATACAGAGAACTTAAAAGGACAAATAATTAAGTTAGCCAGAGAAGGGACATTCTAAGAGAAAACAGTCATGGCTACAATAAAGTTTTCTACTTAATGTATCATACACACAAAGATGTAAGGCAGCAGAGTGTCCAATCCTTTTTCCTCAATAAATGATTCAGTATTTGGGACAGATTATAAAAACAAATAAAGACTAAAAATTCCCACCCTCAAAGGTTGGCATTAAAACTTTCTTTCTAATCAATTTAGAGTTGTTTCTAAATACTAGGCAGCAACATTCCAAGTTGAACCTGTTTTTAAAAATCTGGAATGATATTAGAGCAGGGAGCTACCCCAGCATAGATAAGTTTAAAAAAATCCATTTGGTGACAGTGTTTTATTTTGTTAATCTTGAATTAAAATTTATCCTCTGCATAAACAAAGAATTTCACATCTACACTAATGAGTGTGCTCAAAAGTAATAGGTTCTTAACAAAGAAAAAGGAGCTAGAGAAAATTTTAGCTTTAAGGCAGAAGAAGATATGTTGCATGAAATCTCTACTGTCCTACTATTTGCCTAATATCACAATTTGTGAAGCAACAGCTGATAACTATCTCAAAATCCATTTATTTTCATATTACTATACTGCATGCAATCTAATCTTGACAGAGGGAAATACTGGTTAGTTTTCCCAGAATTATACTGTAGAACAGGTGTAAGATGCCAAATATCTGTACTTACTTTTGGTGTTGGGCAAGAAGCTGTAGAGAGGCAAGAAGTAGCCTGGGCATGAGGCGATTCGGAAGGAGTAGTGCTGAGGGAAGCTGTGTCTCTTGGGAGCACCTGAACACCATGAGAAATGATGGAGTCTGGAATCTGAACAAGTGGGAACAAGTATAGTTTAATATTCTGAAAATACCAACAACATGTAAAAGCAATATCCATGTTTAATTTGGGGGGAGGGCATTCTTTGCTGCTCAGCTTTCACATACTTGATGCCACTTAGTGTTAGATAAATGTACCCAGTAATTTGGGATGGGATAGAAATCTTCAGATTGAAAATATTTCCCCTGGCCAATTACTAATTCACAAAACTTTTTTTTATATGAGAGGCAGTATTGTACTGTGGTTGGGAGTCAAATACCTGATGTCCATATACTGGCTCATATGATAACTTGAATAGTCTGAAACCTTAATTTGTTCTCCACCTTTTTCCACCCTCACTGCTCCAAGCTCACAGCATCAACAAGCTATCTTGTACTCTCTAGGTTCCAGCTGGGTTCAGCCACTGGGAGCCACTGGCAGGAGACTTAAGGGTGAGAGGAGAGTAAGGTCTGGAATTTATTCCCCTGGTTCCCTACTGAGTCATCACAGATTGGCTGTATTCTTCAAACCACAATCACAGCTCCTGTCACGTGGCCTTTGTTTACAGTTCTTACTTTGGGTTGCAGGAGCAGCTCCCTATCTCTGCCTACTCTTACTAGTTGCAGGGCACTGCATATCTTGTTTTTCCTAAACTCTACCCAAACCTTTGTAAATACTATATAGTCCTTTATTAAACCTTCCCCATTTATTTGGTTTAAGTGTGCTTTTTAACTTCAGCTGGATATATCTTTTGAAAATCCATTTCCTTTATCTGGTAAATGATGATAATGACAGCATCTGACTCGTGGGATTATTGTAAGGGTTAAGCAATACAATGCATGTAATTTAGCATCTTTAAGTAGTAAGAACTTAATAAATGTTGGCTACCATGTTACCTGGCAACATGGAAAAGACTGATGTAACTGAGTAGCAGTATTCTAAAAATACACAAAGAAAAATAATTTAGGTTATATATTTTTAAATTATTAATACTTATGTTTCTTATAAAATATTTTTTAGGCTACATAAAATTTATTTAATGTTTTGGGCTAGTACTAATGGGAACAGGTCTTCTATTCTTAGAATGAGAACTTTGCAACTTCCAAATTTTGTGTACGAGTTGAAATACATATGATAAAACAACAAGCAATTAATATTGAATCAACAAATATCATCCTGCTGTGTGAAAAGAAGGAAGCAGCAGACTTCGAGATGAGAAAGACTCTCCTGAAACTATGCACAATTTCTTTCTCACAAAGGTCATAATACTATTTTCATTGAAGCTATTTTAATTTGTCTTCACACCAATATCAATAATACCTGTGGTATTGCCACCACTTCAGAGCTCAACAGTTTGTAGTTTGTGAACAATATCCCCATAACTAGGATGAAAAGCAATGGGAATTCTAAGAAAAATGGTTCTATCTGCTAGCTCATTTGAATACTGAACTGTGATAAATATATTCAAGAAGATAGTCTTATTTAGAGGAGCTATTTGTTCCACTTATGTCTAAATAAAAAGGCCATATATTGGGGAGAGGAAAGAGGTTAAGTGCCTCTAAAATATTTCACATGGCACCATGTCCTTCTTTTTCATAGCAACATATATTTTTATTTGATCAATGTCTATTGCCCATACTAGAATGTATCATCACGATGATGGAACTGTATTTTTTGCTACTACTGTTATGTCCAGTACCTACTAAATTGCCTACATGAAATAGCATGTCTGTGTATATATACTACATCTCTTGTGTGTGGATGTAAGCATGCATGTGGGTGTATAAACAATAGTAGGATATTTGAGAGGAAATAATTTAAAATATTGGGATATGGACTTTTTGGCTACTATTTTGATGCTATAAAAAGCCTATTAAAAATATGGATCTGGAACTCAGGAAAAAATTGGGGTTGGATATATAATTTGGGAATTATCAATGGAGGTGGTAATTTTACTTATGCAAATATTTCAGATCACCCAAGGAGAGTATGCAAAGACCAAACCATGATGGTTGAAAATCCCACATGATTAAAGATTTAACAAAAAGGGAACTGTGGGGAAAAGATCTATAATGGGATGGCCATAAGTTTATTTTGCTTTGGACAACCTGAGTTTTTATGTATTATTCTGGCACAATTATTAAGTAGAACCTCTCCCTACCTTTCAAAAGTATTCTGGCTTGGAAATTAAATTCCTTGGATACGCTGTCTATAAGAAGCTCTTATAAAAGGCATTAAGTCAAAACTAAATGTCAACAAGTGACAGCATGGGGGGAGGTATGGATTCTTTCGGAAGAAAAGGAAATGTCTTCATATAGATTATGGTGGCAAAGGCATGTCTATTTATTTAGGTTGGGTTGTATGATGTGTGAATTAAACTGTTTAAAAATGAACAGAGAGAAAGAAGTGCTAGAGAAAATACAGAGAAAAAGATGGACCTATTCAGTGTTGGCAGGGAAACTGAGATGTGCAGCCCCTTAGGGGGCAGCATGGTGGTTCCACAGGAACCACCTAGGGGCGGGGTTGCCCTATGATCCTGAAACCCCATTGTTTAGTACACACCTGCACACTGGTGTTTAAGGTGGCAGTGTTCACAATTCATAATGGATGGAGGTGACCTAAGGGTACAATAACTGAGGAATGGAAGGGGGACTGTGTTGTATACACACAATGGACTACTGAGTGGCCACCAAGAAGGAATGAAATTGGGAGGGCATGCAACTAGGTGTATGAACCTTAAGGACTATATGGTGAATGAAATGTCAGGAACAAAAAGACAAATATTATCATGCTTCTCTCATATGGACTAACTATAATATAAAAACTCAGTGAAATGAAGTTGAGAACGTGGGTTGTCATGTTGGGGCCTATTGTAAAGGGTCCTAGTTTATGAGCTCTTACAGCAGTCACATATATTCAGGTACTGTTTTTTTCTCCTGATCCAATCTTGTGGAGGTGGCCTTTTCTTTCAATCTTGATTCAATACTGTAGGGTGGAAAATTTGTATTAGATTATCTCCATGAAGATATGACACACCCAATTGTGGGTGTGACCTTTTGATTAGATGAAGATGTGACTCCATCTGTTCAAGGTGGGCCTTGATTAGTTTCCAGAATCCTTTAAAAAAGGGAAGCATTTTGGAGAAACCTCACATGCAGATGCTTGGAGAACAGTTGCTTCAGAGCTGACAGAAAAATAGGTGTTTGGAGATGCTTGGGGTGCTGACAGAGAGAGCAGATACCTAGACAAAGGCAGAGCCCAGTGCCTTCCCATGAGATGCTAAGCAAGCCAGAACCCAGAATCGTATCCTGGAGGAACTAAGTGATGGCCCATATATGCTTAGAAAGGAAACCACTGGCATTAGAAGCTGGAAGCAATGGAATGAGAAACAAAATCAAAGACCATGTGCCTTCCCAGCTGACAGAGGTGTTCCACACAGCATCAGTCTTTCTTGAGTGAAGATAGCTTCTTGCTGGTGCCTTAATGTGGACATTTTTTTTGGCCTTAGAACTGGGAACTTATAGCATAATAAATCCCCTTTTAAAAGCCATTCCATTCTGGTATATTTCTAGCAACTTAAACTAATACAAGATCCTCAACAGAAAGACTACCAAGACAGAATATAGGAGAAAAGAGAAGAAACAGACATGGAAGAACAAGACGGTGATAGTCACTATTTTCCCAAGAGGGAGAGATTTCATTATTGATGAAGACAGACACCTGATTACAAGGAGTTGAAACAGGAATTGGAGGTAAGGAAATGAAAGCAGTGACTATGGATTACTCTGTTAAGGGCCATGTGTACTGTTTCCATTTGGGGGCATTAGGAACAACGTCACCATAAACATTCCTGTTCATGGATTATGATACACACATGATTAAATTTCTAGGACATGTACACATACATGCAGGTGTACAATTACTGTTTATGGAGAATAAATACTCTCCTTTACTAATTACCAAATTAGCTGAACCACTTTATATGACTATCAACAGAGAACAGCGAGTTCCTCTTACTCTACAACAAATTGCCTCTACTCAATATTGTCAATATTTTCAAATCTGGTGGGTGTGTAATGATATATCTTTATGGTTTAATTTGTTTTTCCTTGATTCCTAATAAGAGTGAGCACTTATTCATATGATCATGAGCCATCTAGAGTTTCTCTTTAGTGAAGTCTTTGTTAGTTTATTGCCCATTTTACCCTTATTGCGCTGTTTTCTCTTACTGAATTGTTAGATTTATACATCTAGTCTAGATAACTAGTCCTTTATCAAATATATATGGTATAAATACTTTTTCCTACTCTGTAGTTTATCTTTTCACTTACTTTATCATGCCTTTCCATAAGAGGAAGCTTTTAATTTTAATGTAGTTAAATATATCAATATTGTCCTTTATTGTTAGTAGTTTTTGTGTTTCAAAAAGAACCTTCTTAAAAGGAAATGTCTTCATATAGATTCTGATGGTGAAGGCATGGCTATGCGATTATACTGGGAACCACTGATTTTTTTAACTTAGGTTAGATTGTATGATGTGTAAATAAACTGTCTAAAAATGAACAGAGAGAAACAAGTGCTGGAGAAAATGCAGAGAAAGAGATGTACCTATTCACTTTTGATGGTGAAGCTGAGAGGTGCAGCTCTTTTGTAGGGCAGTGTGATGGTTCCACAGGGGTGGGGCTGTCATATGATCCTGCAACCCCATTGCTAGGTACATAACTCAAGCAACTGAGAATGGGAATACAAATGGACACTTGCACATTGGTGTTTATGGTGGCAGTGTCTGTAGTGGATGGAGGTGGTATAAGAGTACAATGACTAAGGAATGGAAGGGGGAATTGTGGTGTAGTCAATGGATGACTGAGCAAGAATGAAGTTGTGAGGCATGCAATTAGCTGAATGAAGCTTGAGGATAATATGTTGAATGAAATGTCAAGAAACAAAAACACAAATATTTCCATTCCTCACTCTTATGGGCTAACTATAATACACAAACTCAGAAAATTGAAGTTGAGAACATGGGTTATCAGATTGCAGCCTATTGTATAGCATCCTAGATTATAAACTCTTACACCAGTCACATCTATTTCAAAGTTGGAACCATTATTTCTAAATTCTGAGACATTTGTGTATAACCTAGTCATTCTCTGAAACTTCAGGTACTTATGTAACACCTAAGTCTCAAAATTAGAGCTCTGAAGCTTTGAAAGTCAGCATTATTCCATAGAGCAACTGTAAAAAAAAGTTGAAAAAGTGATCAGACTTCAAATAGAAATATGAATGAAGCTGACCTGGATAGGACTAAGGTAAATCAGAATACAGGGTAAAGGATTAGATGGACCATATCTTAAAATTTCAACTTCTCTGTGAGATCAAAGGAAGAAATACTTGGTATAAAATTTATATTTCAGGTAGTGCATTGTTCAATTCAACTTGTATGGTCAGCTTATGCAAACACAATGATCACATGGAATCTTGAAAAGGGCATAAGATCTTGTTGGTTTTTACAGGCTAGAAGATACCCAGATATGTTTCAGGGTAACTTGGGCAGAGGATTACAAAGTATTTGCAAAGCCCTATTGGGGGATTGGGGAGAAAGGAGGAAATATTAAACTTCCCCGACTGGGGAATTCCTGATATTCTCGCAAACAGTGGGAACAGTCAATTCAATAAGATGAGCCCTTGATCTTGGGGTTCACTCCTATGAAACTTACCCCTATGAAGGAGAAGCTACACCTACTTACAATGATGTCTAAGAGTCATCTACAGTGAACCTCTTTTGTTGCTCAGATGTGGCCTCTCTAAGACAACTCTGCAGGTGAACCCACTTCCCTCTCCTCTAAATGGGACATTATTCCCAGGGGTGTAAATCTTCCTGGTAACATGGGACAGGACTCCCAGGATGAGCTGGGACTTGGCATCATAAGCTTGAGAAAGCCTTCTTGAGCAAAAGGAGGAGAGAGAAATGAGACAAAAAGTTTTGGTCGCTGAGAGATTTCAAACAGAGTTGAGAGGTTATCCTAGAGGTTATTGAACCAATAATTTTTGTTCAAAAAAATTCATTTTTTAATAGAGTAGTGTTAAATACAAGTAAAAATTTTCCTCTTCTTTGGTTGTTTTCCCTTATACAAGTTTACTGATTGACTTAGCTAATATTACTCCTACATAATGTTTACAATTATGGAAAATATATTTATGCTTGATTAAATTGAATCATTTCAACAATAATTTACGTTAGCTTGAAGATAACTTCTAAGATCTTTAGGTAACTTAAACTTTGGACTGATTAAGTTAATGGACACTCATCAGATACATAGACAATTTTTAAATAAATTGATTATTGATTATAATTTTAAGCTTACATATTTTTGTTCCTTATTTGTATTTACTATATAGATGCTACAATTTTGGGTCATATTTATGAACATCTTTTTGTCTGACTTAGCAAACAGTAAAAGGGTTTTATGTGGTTGTAGAAAGTTGCACTACATATATGTTCAAGAGCTTTGCTAGTCTGCTAAAATGCATGTATGTCAGACACTTCTCAATTATTCACCCCCAAGTTTTATCAGCAAAATAGAAATCAGTTAATTCTGTTAAAAGTTACAATTAATATGTGTGGTTGAGAATATACTAGAAGCAAAAGTAACAGAGAAATACAATTATGTGTGCATTGCTTTTTTTTTTTTTAACATGGGCAGGCACTGTGCTTTTGTTTTAAAAGAAAAAGAGAAGTTTTGTCCTAAAGCAACGTTTCTTGAACTTTTCTGTCTCCTGACCCCTTGAAATTTATTTACAACCCCAAAGAGCTTTTGTATATGTGGGCTATAACAACCAACATTTACTGAATTTGAAATTCACACAGATAACCAGGCCATTCAGAATGAAAGGGGCACATTAATGAAATAAGTGCCAAATAAGCATTCCCATAGTTAACATAGCATCTATAGTAGCTTTAAGAAAACTGAAGGCCTTCTTTTTCATTCTTTTTTTTGATACCTATTTCTTCCTTTTCATTATTTTCTATGGATGCCATGTCTGAAAACAAGAGCATTATACTCATTTATGTATAGCTCTTTAAGTCTAAACACTCTATAGCATCTGTCAAAAAGATGAATATTGACAAAAGACTTTATAACTTTTAATAAATGAGAAAAGTTCCAGGGTGGTACTACATGAGGACATCCAGTTAGAACAGTTCAACAGCCTTTGTCAACTAGTTCCTCCAGGGAATTAAGGCCTAATGTTGTATGGTATTCATTGTATGTAATGAATTAACTTCTCTCTAATGCATATAGAATGGTAGTAGTTATATACACACCTTGAGAGAATAGGAATAAAGAAAAGTCACTCAAATCATTTTTGATATACTAACCTGAAACAGAATATGATAATGTAAATCTTGGTTATAAATGCAGAATAGTTTGAAAACCAAAATGATGTTATAGTTGTGGTGGTTGATTTATGACATTAAGAAAACAAAACAAAAGACAATCCTGCTTCAAGTTTGGCTTATTTTGGAATGTTTACAGTTTATAGCAAAGGCATATCTGAAGAATTGACATATTAGTTGTCAAATGAAATTCACTAATAATTTAACTCTATTTGGCCTCTGATTAAGCCAAATTTCTATCTAGCCAGGTATGGCTTATTCAATACAACATTGGTAACATTTGGTAGTTAATCTCCCAAGAGACTACTAAGGCTGAGTTGTTTTTGTTTTTTAATTCTGATGTTTCTTCTTCCTAAATATTTAAATCCAAATTTTAACTTGTTACTTCTTTTTCCTTTCATTTTGTAGCCATAGTAGAGGGAGTCAGGTTGACTTTTTTTCCAGCCATGGAAATTCTCACTGCTTAATCATTTATACGTATTGGTTTAATTTTTTCTAACCTGGAGGATTTTTGAGAACTGCTATTTAGCCAGTGACTGAAAGAATGAATATATATTCTTAAAAATTTCTATCGAAAGATTAGGAATCACAGAGTTTACATAGATACTCAACTCTAATTGTAATGAGAACATAGTGAAGGAAAAAAATGAGATGCAAAAACAATGAGGAATAAAAGCAAGGTTAATACAAATTAATATCAGCTTGACTAATTTGTCTACCTTTTAAGACTCAAAGTGATCATCTTAAGGGATGATCTTAATTAAGCCACATAACTTATTTAAAGATATGTGACAAAATTGCTAAGGGAAAAAAACCCCAAAACTTCTGAGCAGTGCATTTCTTGGACATAACATGATGAAAGTTCAATGCCACAAACTAGAGAATTGTTATGGCTGAGTACCTTAGGCACAGGAGAAACTCTATTAAATTAAATTCCTTCATCAAAAATACTCAGTGGTAATTACATTTTCATCAAAAAACGCTGCTGAAGAACCTAGAGAATAAAATAACATGTCTTCCAGGATATGTTACAGCTTACTCGAGGAGGTAGGCTGCATACTTGCAAAATTATTAATGCAAAAGCCTCATCTTACCCGTTCATCTGCATTGCCTGTTGCATGATGGGGATAATTGATAAGACCAGGGATGGGCTGTTCACTGTGTGCCATAACAGCAGGACTGGTGTAGAATGGATATTTCTAATGCACAAAACATAACAACTATGAATACAGTGACATGAGAACATGAAACTATACAAGTAAAAAGACTGTAAAGGAAAAAGGGGGAAAAATGGAACAATGAAATGCCAAATTTTTCTATATGTAGGATGAAACAATCAGCTTAGATCTCAAATGCTATAAGCCTTTTTCTTAAAATTGAAATGGATTATGTTTTTTACTCATTTAATTAAGAGTAAAAGAGAAGGGACACATAATGATTTTAAAATACAACTATTTTATCAATCAGTTCCATTAAACAACAACAACAACAATACATACCACTTAGAATTTAAGTAGCCTTAGGTAAGACTTAATGGATCACTGAACATATTTCAAGACAGAATAATCTGGTCATTAGTGAAAAAACCACCTACTGGTTGTCTGAATCGATACTTCAAAAGTATTTCACCACAATCCTTTCTAATCTACATGTTGCAAGAAAAAACCTCTGACACTATGTTTTAGCCTAAATATCTGGATCACCTATAAACTATATGGATTATTTTATACGGCAGTTAAATTTTCCATCTTCATGCTCTCAATCAACAAACAAACATCATTCTTGGAAATAATATGCTACTTTTAAAGATATTAAAACATAGTAGCTGGTTTAAATTTTAGTATTATAAGTATGTAAATCATATTTTGTGACTTTAAGATGACCAAATTTACTCAAATACCTCCAGAATTGCCCAAAGACAGAATCTGTAATACTCTAACAATACTGTTACTAGCACTGATTACTTTATTAAGTTAAAAAATGCAAATATATTATATCCACTTCCCCTCTATATCATTAGGATAAATTATTTCAAGTAATATTTAAGTGCTTAGTTTAAGGAAAATTCAACAACTTTGAACTGAAAAGCTTTATCATTTTTAAAAATGTATTCATCCTTCCTAATTCATTTCTTGGATCATCTAACTCTTCTAGCTTTAAGTTTGCCTGTTTGCTGCTCCTTCAGGAATTTGTGAAATTTTGATGTTCTGAACATATGAACATTTTACATTTAATATGCTGACAAAATGAATCCTTCAAAGAGTTATTAAATGCCCCATGTTTATCACGGAAGCTTTTACTTAATATGTTTCAGCAATATCTTTACTGCCTCAGAATTCAGAACAAATCTGAATGCCTTCAAGGACTCTACAAGTGGAAGGAACTTAGTGGTGGAATGCAACAAATATCTCAGCTCTTTTTCTTTAGCGTACCCTGAGGAGGTATGAACCGCATATGGAGATAGGATGGAACGAGGGATAAAATCAGTACATTTACCTGTGGGTCCTTTGGAACTTTGGGTCTGTCTCAGCAAGCTTAACTTTGCAGAAATGGCTGCTGCGGTTATATGTGATGAGGAACTGTTTTCTGTTGAAGCAACACCACTGTCTCTTTTCTTCTTCCTCTTCCTCACACTGAACCCCCTTGTCTTCTGTCTGTTTATGGGGGCTGGTTGTGGGAGGAGGAGAAAGAGGAGGTGGTGGGGATGGTAAATCTTCAAGTTCATCATGCACCTCCTTCACTTTTACAATGGCATCTTGTAAGAGGTCAATGGCATGAGGTAGAGCTGGCAGTGTGAACTGAAAGCATTCCTGTATGCAAGAAGAAAAAAAAATGAAGATGAAGCACTTTTCTAGGCATACAAAATGGTGGCAATTAAATTTATTTGTGTATTTAGATCAGTTTCATCTGTGAATTTGGATCTGGCCTCAAGAATGAAGAACAAATTAAGGCATTGCCTTTGCATGGTGAAATATGAAGCATGGCAAATTTTACAGTATTCTTCATAAGCTGAGGAACTAAAGTACTATCTAAGCCCACACTGCATTTTTTTAAAGTAGAATTTTCCCACTTTGAGTTTTAAAGCAAGATTATAGAAAAGACATGAAGTGGTTTCAGCCTTTTACAGCAGGGCACTAGAACTAAAACTCCAAATGAGGAGCAAATTACTTCATTCAGGGAGCTAAAGTCTGGACTACTATCATACATATAGATAGACAATGTTATGTAATATGTGCACAAATAGCTCGCACAGAGCACTGCATAGAAGTCAGTATAGTCTGCTGCTCCAGTGACTGCCATTCCCTATAATACCCCATCACAAGAGAAATAGGTGAGGACTCTAAAATAAAATATACAGACAAATATGTTTGCAGAAATAGGCAGATCTTTTTCTTTTCCTTCAAGGAAACTTACCTTAAAATAGAAGATGCAAAGGAACATGTAAGTGTTTGGAGGGTTACTGGGATATTAGGACCTTTATTTTCTGACCTCTCTTTGTATGGCTCAATCACTTTACTGTTTAAACATTGTGTAATGAAGAATTTCACCTTGCCCAAAGACAGCTCTAGCCTTTGTCCTTGGCTTCTAGGAGGTAATCTCTGTGCCCTTGGAATGTCATGCCTGATAGAAGAGTCTTTGTCTGCCCCAAAGTTTCTACTTAGAAAAATATTCAGCTAACAAATAAAGAAGGAATAATAAAATTAAGATATCACAATTTTGCAACTTGTACTGTTCAAGTAGATCTAAATTTTCGGGCATCAGTTTCTGATAACATCATAAAGGGGCATTTTCTTTCTGTATCTTCAAACTTCTCTCTCTGTGTTGGCTCTCAAGCCAAAATGGTTCATTCTTGAAGGACTCCAGTAAGCAACCCCACCTTGAATGGGTAGAGACACATCTCCATGGAAACAACTTGATCAAAAAGATTTCACCCAGGGGAATGCGAGGGTAGTTCAGTGATAGAATTCTCACAGGCGGGAGACGTGGGTTCGATTCCCAGTCCATGCACTTCCCAAACAAACAAGGAAAGCAAACTAACAAAAAAAACAAACCAAACAAAAATTCAACAAATGGTGCAGCAATAAGGGGATACTCACATGGAAAAATAATGAAATGTGACCCCCGCCATACTGCATAAAAAAGTAAAAAAAAAAAAAAGTAAAAAAGATTCCACATAGGAACACTGAATTAGGATTAAAAAACATGGCTTTTCTGGGGTACACAACAGTTTCAAACCTGCACAGATGGTTATTATGAGGATTTAATGAGTTAAAATATTTACTATCTTGCCCTTTACAAAAAGTTTGTCAACTCCTGCTCTAAGTCATTAGGGTTAAACAATCAAGCAAGCCTAACTATGTTCTACTTAAATTGCCTTAAGAACCTACTGGGAATTAAACAGAATCCCTTCCTTGCACCTCCTGAGCCCCCAATCATAAACACCATGTTTTCCCCACTTTTGGAAGCTGGTCATTTATAAAGATAAAGCCTGAAAAAATTATTGTGCATAATTAGCGCTTGTGGTAAAACCAGACACAAAAATGTGGATGGGTGAAAATGAAAGACAGAACCAAATTCCATCTTGTTTTATCCAGAACTTATAATCCTTCTGAAGAAAGGCCACCTACCTGTCACCTGGACACCAAGACTCCAACTTGGTAGGAGTCCAAATTTTCACTTCTAGGGTTCAGAAATCAGCAAACTACTGCCCAAGGACAAATCCTGACCCCATCCTGTTTGCGTACATGACCCGTGAGCTAAATGGCTTTCACATTTTTTAATGGGTAGAAAAAATTAAAATAATATTCCATAACGTGAAAATTACAATGAAATTAAATTCCAGTGTCACACATAAAGTTTTACTTGACCACAACCATGCCCATTGGCTTATGTACTGTGTATATCTGTTTTCAGGCAAACGTAACAGAGCTGAGTAGTTCTGACAGGGCTGTAAAGCCTACTATTTACCATCTGCCTGCTTACAGAAAAGTTTTGCTGACCCCCCCATCCCCCGAGCCCACATCAGACGGAAAAGAAGAACCATCCTGAAGAACCCAAACAACTGTGACATAACAAAATGGTGATTTTAAGCCTTGAGATGGTTTAATGGAGCAGTAGATAATCAAAACATATATTGCTGCATGAAAAAAGTTACAAAGAGTTAATTACCATTTGTGTTGAAAAAAGTTACATGTGAACACATTTTTCAAATGCATTTTCTATAGAAATAGGCTTCCCTACTCCATACTTCTTTCCTCTCACCCCCGTCTTTTATTTTTTCACAGAACTGATGACAAAAACTTGAGAACCTCTCCACAAACAATCAAGACATCCTGAAAAGTTAACCTCTTTTCTTTAAAAATCCTCTCTAAGAATTCAATTTATCATTTTTTGACGAACACATTTAAGAATTGAGTGCCTGGCCTAAAAGTAAGTTTTAATAAGCTACTGGTGTCTACTCACAAATAAAATAGAATTATTCTGCTCAATAACATGAGCTTAGCTTAACATTTTTATAACACAAGTAGGAGGACCTGAGATGCCTTTAGAGACCCAGAAGGACAGCCAAGAGAGTCTCTTGTTCTCCAGGTTCCAAGCTCCAAATAATTCAGAAACACTGCCTAAACGTGTGTTAATTAGATGGCCTTGAGCCAAACACAGTCCTTCCAGAGTTGTTAATTACATCCGCCCCTAGAAATGTTACTCAACGTTTGCATAATATAGGACGGTAGGGCCTAGAGACCCCAAACCAAACAAAGGGATTCTCAGCACCGTAGAAGCCAAGGAAGTCTGGTTTTGCAAATTTGGAGATAGGACATCTGAAAATGACTAGTATCATTATGGCATTCCAAAGATAACGATGAGTCCTAAACTCCGCTAACATTCCTCAAAATAAGTATGTTTACAATGTTGCTTTCCTCAAAAAAAAAAATCATTAAAATCATTAAGTAGTATGTGAAATATATATCTATAAACTAAAAGTTATAGACCAGGAGACCTTTTTTGTTAAAAACAAAACAGCAAAAGTTTTGCGGCTCTTACACACCGTAAAGGGGGGAAAATACAGGTGTAAGAGAGATCCTGCCAGAACCCCAAGAGCCAGGCTCCAGATGTGCAGCGGCGCCGGCATCTCCCGGCCAGTGGCGCCAAGGGAGAACGCAGCGCAAACCTGCCCGTCACCCTAGGGAGCAACCCCTGCCAACGTGGGCACCGAGGCGGCCCGAGTCCGGATGCCAGGGAAAGGAGCAGAAGAGGAGGCGAGCGATTCACACTGTTCGGCCAGAACAAATCACACCCGCGGAACTGGAACTAGTGAGACTTGGGGGACGCACGCTTTTGACTTTAGACGCAGACGCGCGTGACAGAACCTAAGCACAAAAAGAAATGGCACAGAAGGGCCCAAGACTCACTCGCCTCTGCAGAGGAAGGGGACCTCGCGCCGCGCCTCGGACCAGGGCCGGGGTCCACGCGCCCGGGCCTCCGACACCGCGGACAGAGGGAGTCGGGCGGCCGTGGGCTTCCTCTCCACCCCACGACCCGGGGCGAGGGTTCCGAAGCGGGGACGTGCGGGGTGACCCCAGGCTTGACCCAGGCAGGGACCCCGCGCCGAATTAGGCTACGACGCGGCGGGACGCCGGGGAGGTGTCTTGGGAAATGGCGCGGGGTCTCCGGTAGCGGGTTGAGGAGGTAGGAGGAGGGGAAGCCGGCGTAGTCCGCGCGGACGCGGGGCGAGAGGGCGCTCCGGGAACGCGCCGCCACCCGACTCACCTCCCTCAGCGGCTCCCGCGGCCGCTCGGCGCTCCGGTGCCCCGCTCCGAGGCTGCCTAGGCCGCTCCTTCCTGCCGCCGCCGTCGCAGGCCTGGCGCTCCACTCCGGTGGGAACCGGGTCCAGCGCCGCCGCCGCCGCCGCGTCTCCGGCCTCCGCAGCGGCGAGTCCCCGTCCCCGGGCAGCGCCGGCGGCGCCGGGGAAAGGGGGCGGGGCCACGAGCGCGAGGAGGCGGGAGCCTTGCGAGTGAGCGGCGCGTAATGAGAAGCGGCTGCTCAGAAAAGAGCTGGAGACCCTCCCCTCCCTCAGCACTTTCCTCCGGCCCCGAGAGCATGTTCCCGAACGTAGGGACAACCACACCCAGTGCCGCACACCTTGCCAGACTCACTGATCCCTTTCTTGGAGTCCCAGCCAAAACTGCCCAATATAGAGGGGGAGACAGGTAGAAAACTGCCCAACGAGAAATAGGTATTTAAGGGTCTGTTAGACGCCGGTGGTTAAAGGATTCCAGGAGACAGTGAGTTAAGGCTTAATAGTTTATTGAGAGAGAGAAACAGATTGAGAGCTAAGAAAGAACAGGCAGGTGGGAGCCAACGAAACCTGCTAGCAAAAGGAAAGGAAAAATGGCTCCAACTCTGTGGCAGCTTGTGGTTTCAAAGGGAAAAAATGGGCCAAGAGGGGTGGGGGGTGATGTGCGGCCACAGGCATCACCCCGGGTTATCAGGCTGGTGCAGATCATGATTTCACGCTCATTGTTCTCTGGTTTGGCCTCCGGCAGGTGGGCTGTCAACACGTTGGTGCTCATCTGTCTGCCAGTACATCAGGTCCTGTCGGACAAGCTGCTGAGGGAGAGAGACTGAAGATCACCCCCCCACCCCAACCTGAGAATCCATTTTGTATGTCACGTTTATTTTCTGAGACCTGACGGGGTCTATACTCAGTAAGTTACCTATTTTTTCCTCCCAGGCATTCCCAGTTTGCCATAATCACCGCCATGGTTATCTCTCAAGCCTTATTATTTATTTCAGGTTATCATTGGCTTAAGATTCCTAGGCCCCACTGCAAGTATCACCTGTGGACTGTTTGGTGAAACCGGGACTCTGAATTTTTAACAGGGCCCCAGGTGCCCCTTAGACACACTCAAGTTTGAGAAGAACTGTTTGGCCATCCCTCCTCTGAGAGGATGCCACTGAAGTAGTGACATGCAGGACAACCATACTAGAAAATTCTAAAGGAATGGTTCTTATTTTTAGCAGTGTTATTGACATATATTCATACATTATATAGTCCATCCAAAGTATATAGTCAGTGGCTCACAGTATAATCAGAGTTGTGTATTCATCACCACACTCGATTTTAGAACATTTTCATTACTCCAAGAAGAAAACCCCCACGCTCCTTATTATGTTAATTATGTGCTACAGTGATAATATTTTGGCTATATTAGATTAAATAAATTATTTTATTAAAATACCTTTTAATTGCTTCTTTTTAACTTTCTAAATGTGCCTTTACTGTGATTTTCCTAAACAGACCTGACTTTTATCTCCTTTGAACTTTGAATTTCCCTTAGGAGATTTGTGGGGGATATTTGCTAGGTTTTTGCCTGCCAGCATCCAATCTCGTCTTTTCATAGGTGTGCTGGTTTGAAATGATGTACGTATCCCAGAAAAGCCATGTTTTAATCCTAATTCCATTTTGTAAAGGCAACTGTTTCTTCTAATCCCTATTCAGTATTGTATGTTTGAAACTGTAATGAGATCATCTCCTTGGAGATGTAATTTAATCAAGAGTAGTTGTTAAAGTGGATTAGATCTAGAGGTTTCAGGAACAAGAGGGGACTCCTGTCCTCCAAACTCAGCCATGTCTCCAGGGTTCACAGCAAATGGAGAAGCATAAGGGAAATGGTCTGACAGCCCTGGCCCAGGTCAGAGGACACTAAAGAGGCTTTCAGTTGGTGGACTCCAAAGAACACAGGATGTCCCTTATGCTCCCAACTTGTCCTCTGCCAACCTGCTCGGCCTAGTAAGAACAGAGCACTGCCATATTCTGGGTGTGATAATTCTTGAGTTTGGGGGAGGGGCACTGTCTTGTGTATTGTAGGATGTTCAGCAGCATCCCTGGATTCTACTTACTACATGCCAGTGGAATCCTACACTCTCCCAGTCATGACAATTAAAAATTATCTCCTGACATAGCTCCCAGTTGAGAACCATTGGTCTAGAATGAAGAGCAGAGACTTGGGTCAAAGACTGCCTGGACTCAGAATTGCAACTCTTCCATTTACTAGAAGTATAACCTGGGTGAAGTTATTCAATCTTCATACCCTTGTGTCCTCAACAATAAAATGGGGAGGGTTTCACAGGGTGGTTGCAAATATTAATTCATATAACATGTAAACATTCAGAGCAGTGAGTGTCTTCTCCCAGAGAAGTCTAGGAAATACTCCATCCCCTAGAATCCCTTACCAGCAGGGTTCCAGATTAGTCTACCACTGAGAGGCATTTGTGTATAATTTGGAAAACAGAGAAGAATAAGCCATCATTCCTCTCCTGGAATGGCAGACAGAGCTGCGTGCAGAGAGTATATGTGAAATTTGCATCGCTGCTCTATGTGGCTAAGATATTCTGTGACTGTTACCACTGATATTTGTAACTCTTGATCTTCTGACAACCAATGCAGTTTTCCCTGACTTTTTCACCACCAGCCCTTCCAATGGTTCTATAAACATAATTTCCTGCATGAAATCCCTTCCTGCTTGAAATTCCTAGAGTAGGTCCCTTGTTCTAGACCAACTTCTAAATGATGAACCCATTAACATAATAGAAATAATAAAATCCTTCCATCAGGAAGATGTTCCTGGGAGTAATAATGCATCAAGGCAATGGTATGTACATATGTATGCATGCATATACTTTTGTATATATCATGGTATTTTTATTTGCAAAGACAATCCCAAAATATGAACAGATATAAGTGGAGCTACTCCAGATAGAGACAAGTGTGTGTTGGGGTGTTGCGGAAGGCACCTAGATTGGTTTTCCACTTGTTCACACTTCCTTCCCCCCACCTTTAGGTACGTAAGTCCCTGCAAAACCATGTCTGCAAATCCCTGTAGTAAAAGTACTAAAATATATACCAGTATCACGCATACAAAGTGCTCCCAGCAGAAGTTTGAATCAAGTGTTTCCAGAGTCCAGAGAAGGGAGGAAGCACATGCCAATTCATTACTATAGAGAACCTGGTTTGAGAGGGCACTGGGCCAGGCCAGGAGAGAGAGGAGATGAGTCAGAAACAGGGCCCCTGCCCTCAAGTAGTACATGGTCAAAAGGCAGATGAAAGCAGAAGCAAGGCCCAGAACACAAAGAAAATACAGTTATGTGGCTTGTGGATTCAGTGGGCTGAGTGTCTTTGGTGCTGTGAGCAAGGCTTCAGGGATCTTGGACAGGCAGCCCATTCACAAAGGATCTAGAAAATAAAGCAGCTCAAGCAGGGGAAAGAGCCAGTCCAAGACCGAGATTCCCTTGTATACTCCTGCCCATTGCCTTTAGTCCCAGGATCCTCACTGATCAAGAGGGAGCTCAAGTGTATGATCTCTATTTTCTAACTGATTTTTTGGTAAATGGCTTTCATTTGGTCAGTTTGGTCTGGATGGGCTGGATACCTTGTCCCCAAATTTGGATGCCCCTTCATTTTAATTTGTGGTGGTTTTCGTCACACTCTAGGTATTCATGAGAAATTGGGCATATCTGTTCTTAACATTTTTTTTTATTGTTTTGACACACCTGCCAAAGGACTGGTCTCTCTTTCCAGCACTGCTTTCAAAAGATTTTTATGGTTGAGAATTCTCATTAAAAATGATTACTTTTGGCAGCAGAAGTCAGAAAGGTGACAGGAGAGAGGCAAGTATTAGAGGCACTGAGTTTTTTTCCTTCCATCTGCAGAAAACCTGACTGTAAAACAAACATTATGGGGAGAATGAGGGGGAAAAAGTTACAAAAAACCTTTTCTAACCTTTATATGTCTCATTCAGAGTGATTTCATAGCTATAGGGACTAGACACTACCCCTATTCTTCATACTTACCCATCAGTTTGTCAACCCCTGTTCTAGTTTGCTAGCAACTAGAATGCAATATACCAGAAATGGGATGGCTTTTAAAAGGGGGAATTTAGTAAGTTACAAGTTTACAGTTCTCAGGCCATGAAAATGTCCCAATTAAAGCTAGTCTATAGAAATGTCCAATCTAAGGCATCCAGGGAAAGATACCTTGATTCAAGAAGGCTGATGAAATTCAGAGTTTCTCCCTCAAATGGGAAGGCACATGGTGAACACAACCTCATCTGCTAGCTTCTTCTCCCAACTTCCTGTTTCATGAAGCTCCCCAGGAAGTGTTTTCCTTCTTCATCTCCAAAAGTTGTTGGCTGGTGGGCTCTCTGCTTCTTGTGGCTATGTCATTCTCTGCTCTCTCAGAATCTCATGGCTTTCTCTCTTGTTCTAGCTCTTTCCAAAGTGTTTCTTCTTTTAAAGGATTCCAGTAGAACAAATCAAGATCCACCTGGAACTCCTATAAAGGTTTTGAGAATTCTCCAGGAGAGGCTGGCAGGCTGCAGTAAAGATGGAAATTCACTCTTCTGACTGCTGATATCATCACTTCTCCTTTTAAGGACTTCAACTGATTGGATGAGACTTCTCTCACTGTTGAAGGTGATCTCCTCAGTTAATTGTAGATGTAACTAGCCATAGATGCAATCAATTGACTGATGATTTAAGTCCATGAAATGCCCTCACAGTAACAATCAGGTTCGTGCTTGCTTAACCAAACATTTGGACACCATAAACCGGTCAAGTCAACACAAGAACTTAACCATCACATTTTTCTTCTAATACTTGTTCACATGTTGGATCCTAACCTGTTCCTGGTTCCTAATGTAAATCAGAATGTGACTGTTCTCTGTGAATCTTCAACTCTCTGTGACAGTTTGTATCACCATGTCTGCAAACTGATTTGGGTCTCTGGTGGCCCAGGATGTCCTATCCAACCCCCTCCAGGCACAAGCACATGTACTTCTCAGCATAGGAGCTGAGGCATTAAGTGACTGACTTTACATCAGTCTACAAATTTAAAAACTGCTTCTATAGCAGTTTCTCTTTTCCCTGTATTAATCTCTTTAAAAGATTGTTGTAACCTTTGTTTCTAATGTCCAAGCCAGAAGTAACAATTATGTCAAGATTGGAAATAATTTTCTCATGACAATCAATTTCCATCCTTGGAGATTAACTGCTTCTTTCTAGATTATTGCTACATTTAAATACATTAACATGAGTTAGATGCCTAACACGTACACATTTACACATTGGTAAGTGTACACAGGGTCTTGCAGATAGTAGGGCCTCAATAAATATTAATTTGGCTCCCCATGAAATGCAGACAGACACAAAGAGAACAGGCAGGCTCCAGCTCTACTATGACTAGCTTACATTATTTTATGGGTATGAAGTATTAAGACACTGTTTCCTTCGTTTTCCTAGTCTTGATCTCTTAGTGGCAAATGAGAAGTCTTGAGTTAAGATGAATCTCAGGCCAAAAATACAGAAAAGATTGGTTTAGGCACAGGCTGGCCAGGTAGGTATATGCAAGCTAGGATGACTAAGTGTGAAGGAGCACAGCAAGGCAGATGAACAGAAGTTGAGGTGGACATCTAACAAGAATTCGGAGAGGCCCGAGCCTCAATGTACAATTAGGCTGATTGAATTCAGCATAAGAAAGCTCAGTTAAGGGGTGATGGCAACTGAAATCTAAAAATAGGTGGCAATTTTTACTTCTTCAAGCAAAAATACCAGGCGGGCTAATGTGATTCTGAAAGAGCTATGGACAACAAAAGGCAGACAAACTGGAGGTCAGAGTTGATATGTTGCCCAAGTATCAAGCAGACTTCTCTCCAGACTCAACTTTCTTTCCAGCCTGCTGGAGGCAGCAACCAAGTCCTAGTTTTTGACCCAAACTGAACCTTCAGAGTGTTTAAGACCAGCATGGAGAGAGTGGGGCCATGAATAAGTGAGAAGAGAATCACGGAAGCCTGAGTCACAAAATCAGGAAACTGAGAAGGGGCCTTAGAAATCATCTAGTACAACATCTTCAAAGTACAGCTGTACATATTGAGGCCTATAGAGGCTTGGATCACTAAGCCAGTGTTACAGGCCTGAACCCTGGCAGCACTGGGACAATCCAACCATTCATTCACTCATTCATCCATTCCTTCAATAACCATGCATTGGGCTCTTTCTTACTTTGATCAGGTCACTGTGCTAGACTTGGGGAATGATTAGAGAAACAAGTAAGGTACGGTTTGATAGGCTTGATAAATATTTGCACAATCAATCATTTAATTACAAGTAGGGTAACAGTTCCAGAGAGAATCACAGGATGAGAGCTCATGATGGTGATTCTGACCTAATCTGGGGGATAGGCAGGTTCCCTGGGGAAGAGACATTTGAGAGAAAATCTAAAAGATAAACTAGGGATAGTCAACCATGCTAAACTAGGGAAGGGTGTATGTGCACGCGTGTGAAGAAAGGGGTTTTTGAGAGGCAAAAAAGGTAAAATTAGAGGGAAATATTCCAGATAAAGATTTTGATGTTTTCACCAATCTTCTTTCTACTATACTGTCTCCTGGAAACCCCTAAAGACAAGATAATGTCATCGTCTTTGCATGCTATGTTGCTGAGAAGTTATTCATAAAATACTTATGGCTTATAAAACACAAAAGAAACTCTCTCATTTGCAGTAGACACTGAACTATCGATTTCTTGCTAGAAATATTATGACATTATATCTGAAAATATTTCACCTTTTGGAAGCTGAGAATATCCTCACCTTTTGGAAGCTGAGAATATCCTCTCTGCAATCTCCCCACTCCGTACATGAAGTTGTGATTTTCCTGTCTAAAAAGAAGTTCCACAACAACAATGAGGACTTTTCTCCACAATAACTGATATAACCAACCTGGCCCTAATAAATAAGAAATTTTTCTCATTAAATAAACACTGTATACCCGGTAAAATCTGTCCCAATTATGTATGCCCATCAAATTCAAAGGTTATTTCACAGAAAGCTATTTAATGTTTGGTTCAATTATAACTTTCCTGCACATGTATTTCTTCCCTGGTTAGAGCACTAAATGCTAATTCAAAGATAGGTCATATTTTCCACTTCAAATTCATTACATTCAAAGTAAATTGAGTAGAGTAAATGAGTAACTCACCCCAAACACCTCTTATCCAGAAAGTCAGTGGCTATGTAACACTGTCTATCTAATAAAAAGCCTCACACATCTAAAGCTATTTCATATGGCACCTGAAATATCAAATGGGAACTACTGACATTCCCATTAATTCTGAAAAAGAGCTCCTAGCCAAACTGATTGATTTTCTTTCTACAATGGGACCTAATCCTTATGATTCCTTTACCTTCTCATTTCTACTTAACACTGAATAAATAAAAATTATATATACCCAAACAGAGCAAAGGATTTGATGAGTACACCATAGCACAACAGGCCAGAAATGCCACAGGGGCATTTTAGAAGATTTCATGTGCAATGGCAGTAAGCTTCCCCACTGATGAAAAATAATGCAACTCCTCTGCCTTTCTGAGCTCACTGGTAAAAACTGCCTTTGCACACCCATCCCATCTCTTTCAAGCAAGGTTCTAATGTTTTACTACAATTGCTCTGCTCTGATGCTGACTTGAAAAACCCCCTCCAAATGGATGCACTCTCTCATGCAGCATTAAAGGAGACATCTAAGGATTCTGCCACTCACCATTTCTGTCATGTTTTCCCAGCCCTCCGAGGACTCCATTGTTGTGCAAAGCCTGACAGTCCCATTACCAGCAGGCAGATGATCAGGTGATAACTAAAGTGAACACAAACACATAAACAGCACAAGGAACTGCTGAGGCCTCACTCTTGGGCAGTGCAGTCCAAGAGACTTTCTGACACCTCATCCGCAAGCTGAACAATCACTTTGCAAAATGCTTTCAATGAAGAGGAACAACCATTCAATTGGTCATCATGTGCCTGTCATCCGATCCTGAGTGCTTCTGAAAAAGGCAGCTTGGCCTTTATTTTTCTTTGAAAACCTTTTCTCTTTCAGAAATCACTAAGTTATTCCAGTCTTATCCCCACCACACCACCATCCAGATATTTGCAGATGCCAGTTCTAGATAGGGGCTGGCCTTGTGCATGTGTCTGTATGGCAGCTAGGCATTGGCTGAAAAATAGGAGGAGAAGAGCTGGTTGGCTTCTAGGGTGTTACAGAAACCAGATTAAAGAGTTGTATAACTTATTCCTTGACCAATCTTTACCCTGAGGCAGAGAGAAGCAGCAGTAAACAACTGATGCAAAGTTGGGTGCTAAACTTTAGGAAAGATACAGAAGGTATTCTGACCCCACCTTCAAGAAGGTGGCCATCTATTTGTGGACACATGCATGCACACAACTAGTAATACAAAGCAGTATAAAAATGTCACATTTGGAGAAGGGAGAAATATCTTTGGGTAGGGGTGGTTCCAGAAGTCTTTCCATACTTGAGATGATCTGAGGGAAGTTGTGAAAGGTGTTTAGTAAGGTTCTGACACACAGATCTGAAGTTTGAGAGGATTCACAGTCCAGGAAGTGGCACAATCAAAGCTCTCAGAATGAAGAGCCTGGTGAGAGAGTCGGTAGGGAGGTCTGAGAAGGCACGGAAGGAAATCCCCTTCCTAAAACACATACTCCCAAAGAGGTATCTTGTTAACAGTGTTTAAAGACGGGTGCTGAGATTATGATAAAAGAGAAAGCCGCATGATTCCAAGTGTTGGTCAGTTCAACATGTAGCTGGAATATCAACATTAAGATGAGAGATGTACTAACTAAACTTGAAAGGGGCATCTTTTGAACAAGGCTGCTCTCCCACCAACCAATGGGTCAGGCCTTGTCCCCTGGGGCCAATTCCCTCTGCCCCGCTGCCCCAGAGGACATTACTTCAGATATTGTGGCTACATCTCAGTGCTGTGGATACTCTCATAAACACATGTATTTTTCACATGCTTATATGTGAAAAGAGGCAAAACTCTTCCCAATAGCAATCACAATTTCAAGGGCATCCTGGAGGGAGGGAGGGATGGAGGGGAAATAAATTTGGCTACTAGCTAGTGACCTTTGTCAAGTCTTCATAGGAGGGAAGTTGAATATAAAATGGTCAAATTAGATGAGATTTACGGATAAATTCTAGGCTTTGTTTCTTCATTCTCTCTCCCTAGTTAAACAAAATCCAACTTTGGCAGCCCAAAGGAATGCACAGACTTGTCCCCAGAGCCCACAGTTGAAAGAGAAATTGAGGAAGAAAACAAGATGAACCATTTCTCCTAGTGTTTATTTTTCATGAACTAAAGGAACACTTAGGATGCATTTTCCAAGTCATAGTATATCAATGCTGAATTAAATTAAGCCTGGAAAATAGAGTAAAACATAAGGGGCTTCAAATGTTCTTAGCTATAATTGGGATCTTAGCTGGCATTAGTGGGTTGAGAGAAGGGAAAAGCTGAGAAAGGCAACTTAGAATAGTTTCCAAATCAAAAGTTCAATGGCTCTCAAACTTTTTTCTACCCAAACTCTAGTATCTGACAGTTCCTTTGGCAGTAGTTGTAGCACTGGGGTCTGATTTCGTGGGAAGCAGGTATACAAACTTGGAAAAAGGAAGCTCCCTCAGTGATTCTGATACATGCCTCCTTTATAGGAAGATAGAAAATAAATAGTGGTGAGCTAATGAGACCAATTTTCCCTGACTAGAGGGAAAAAAAGATCAAGAATTCTCCCTTATTGGAACAGGTATGAATAATCTTTGAATAAATCAGGTTAATGTTCAAGTTCCAGCTGTCCTACTTACCGTGTGCCCCCACCATGTCTCAGATTCCTATTAGAGAATGAGGTAAGAGCAGTTACTTTCATGCAGTGGTAATGCAGACAAGTGGAATACCATGAGTAAAGTAACTAGCATAGTGTCATTTAGTAGGAAGTCGATAAAAGCTAGTTCAATTCATTTCATATTGTATGAAAGATGGAGGTTAGGAATTGGGTGAAAAAAATAATGATCCTGGCCCTCTGAAACATTAAAACTTAATAGCAAAGGATCAAGGTTTATGTGGGACAGTGGTCTAGTTCCAACAGTACTTTTATATTTGTGATGTCTTTGCCCTGCCCAACAATCCTCATGGATTATCAGGAGAAAAAGGAGGCAGACAGGTTCAGTTATTAGCCTGATATCACACAGTTAGCAAAGAAATAAAGAGGTAGGAAGAGACCCCACGTGTGGGTCTCTTGTGTACATCACACAGCTTCACTGTCTGGCAACCTTGCCTATCATGTATTTGTTGTTTTTTCACACGAGCAAAGAGGGTGTAAGCAAAATGCAGTTGTTCCTTGTAAGGACTTGAATTCTGAAGTTCCTCCCAAGACAAGCATGCCATTGTCTGCTTTCACTGATCTCATACCCAATCACCTGGTCAATTTGGAGGGAAATTTCACAAATCCTTTTGTAACATACTTTAAAAAAAGTCTTTGGGCCCCTATCTTTCACTTTTTAAACCAATTGTGCTGATTTTATGTGCATTCTAAGATCTTTAAGAGTTAAAACCAAATATTTATTTAGTAACATGGAGTTTGCAACCAGGGGTTTCATCTTGGTTTTAATCTTGAGGCATAATAATTTTTCCAATAAGCTTAAGCTTCTCAGCCATGATGCACTTTATATACTGTTCCCCCATCATTTACATATCATCAGATTATGAATGTTTGCAATTGTGAGAACTAGTGCTAAGCAGCACTGAACAAAGCAAATAATTAACAGCAGCACACATGGTGGATTCTGTTTCAAATTCTCTTTTGCTGTCACCCTGATATAAGCAAATGATACTGGTCATGCATCTCCTGATCACAGCCACAGTAACACTTGCACAAATTAACTTCCACCTGCTCACAGTTCCAAAAATAGAGCAACTCAGATTTCTGTATGTGAGAGAAAATAGTGATTCTTAGGGATTGAAAAAGACAGATCTGATGCAAGGTTTGTTCAAGAGTATGAGAAGCATATTGTTGGACAAGTCCCTAAAAGGGCTTGGAAAGTCTGACACTGTCACTTAGGCATTTTACTTATACTTAAGTATTTATATATTTATCATACTGTAAGTATAATATATGCTGTATATAGCATAGTTGCATAATAAGTAGGTACTATTCCTAGCTAGGAATAAATATCAAGCATAGAGAATGGTTCAAGCTAGATAGTATAGACTATCAAAGAATGAACCTGAATTTCTAATTGAATTCATTTTAAATAATTCATAACATTTTAAGAGTGTGGTTTTTTGATGCAACTAAACAAGAATATTTTTTGTTCTTTGCAAAAATCTATCCTAGCCATTAACTGACTAATGCTTAGTTAATGACACCACTAAGTAGAGACAAGATTTTATCCTATACACGGTAAAATATCATAAAATACAGTAATGGCAATCTGTAGCTCCAAATCTGCCTGACACAAGACAATTTCAAGCCTTCTGTAACTTTCTGTTCTTTATTTTGTGCTTTAAAAATGTGAGTTATTGGACTTCCGGAGAAGATGGCGGCTTAGTAAGACGTGCGGGTCTTAGTTCCTCCTCCAGAAAAGCAACTAAAGAAACAGAAACAATACGAAACAGCTCCCGGAGTCATGACAGAGACCAAAAAGACAGCGTACCCCATTCTGGAACAGCTGAACGGGCAGGGAGAATCTGCTGCGGTGAGCTACCCGAGGGGCGCGCGTTTTCCCGGCCGGGGCGGCTGGCGACTGGGGTCCCCTCCACGCACGTGGCTCCCCAGTCTGACTGGAAACGTTGGATAGCGGGGCCCTCCCGTCACGCTTGGCGTTTCGGGCCAGCTGGGCAATTAGGACCAGCACTCCCCCAAGCCAGGGCGGCCGGCGACACCCCCCGCCCTCCACGCGCGGTTTCCCGGGCCGACTGCCGTGCAGACAGACGAGCGTCACGAGCGCCACCTACTGGGCAGGAAAAGAAAAACAGAGCCCAGAGATTTCACAGAAAAAGCTTTCAACCAGCTGGGTCCTACACCCAGGGAAATCTGATCAAATGCCCAGACACCAGCAGAAAATAATGGATGACGCTCGGAAAATTGAAGATATGGCCCAGTCAAAGGAACAAACCAATAGTTCAAATGAGATACCGGAGCTGAGACAACTAATGCTGAATATACGAACAGAAATGGAAAAATTCTTCAAAAACCAAATCAATAAATTGAGGGAGGACATGAAGAAGACATGGGCTGAACAAAAAGAAGAAATAGAAAATCTGAAAAAACAAATCACAGAACGTATGGGAGTGAAAGACAAAGAAGAAAAAATGGAAAAAACAATGGATACCTACAATGGTAGATCTAAAGAGACAGAAGCTACAATTAGTGAACCGGAGGATGGAACATCTGAATTCCAAAAAGAAACAGAAACTATAGGGAAAAGAATGGAAAAACTTGAGCAGGGGATCAGGGAACTGAATGACAATATGAAGCGCACAAATATACGTGTTGTGGGTGTCCCAGAAGGAGAAGAGAAGGGAAAAGGAGGAGAAAAACTAATGGAAGAAATTATCACTGAAAATTTCCCAACTCTTATGAAAGACCTAAATTTACAGATCCAAGAAGTGCAGCGCACCCCAAAGAGAATAGACCCAAATAGGCGTTCTCCAAGACACTTACTAGTTAGAGTGTCAGAGGTCAAAGAGAAAGAGAGGATCTTGAAAGCAGCAAGAGAAAAACAATCTGTCACATACAAGGGAAACCCGATAAGACTATGTGTAGATTTCTCAGCAGAAACCATGGAAGCTAGAAGACAGTGGGATGATATATTTAAATTACTAAAAGAGAAAAACTGCCAACCAAGACTCCTATATCCAGCAAAATTGTCCTTCAAAAATGAAGGAGAAATTAAAACATTTATAGACAAAAAGTCACTGAGAGAATTTGTGACCAAGAGACCAGCTCTGCAAGAAATACTAAAGGGAGCACTAGAGTCAGATACGAAAAGACAGAAGAGAGAGGTATGGAGTAAAGTGTAGAAAGAAGGAAAATCAGATATGATATATATAATACAAAAGGCAAAATGTTAGAGGAAAATATTATCCAAACAGTAATAATACTAAAAGTTAATGGACTGAATTTCCCAATCAAAAGACATAGAATGGCAGAATGGATTACGACCCAGCAATACCACTGCTAGGTATCTACTCAAGGGACTTAAGGGCAAAGACACAGATGGACATTTGCACACCAGTGTTTATAGCAGCATTATCTACAATTGCAAAGAGATGGAAACAGCCAAAATGTTCATCAACAGATGAGTGGCTAAACAAACTGTGGCATATACCTACGATGGAATATTATGCAGCTTTAAGACAGACTAAACTTATGAAGCATGTAATAACATGGATGGACCTAGAGAACATTATGCTGAGTGAGTCTAGCCCAAAACTAAAGGACGAATACTGTAAGGTCCCACTGATGTGAACCGACATTTGAGAATCAGCTTGGAATATATCATTGGTAACAGAGACCAGCAGGAGTTAGAAACAGGGTAAGATAATGGGTAATTGGAGCTGAAGGGATACAGACTGTGCAACAGGACTAGATACAAAAACTCAAAAATGGACAGCACAATAATACCTAAGTGTAATGTAACTAGGTTGGAACACTGAATGAAGCTGCACCTGAAATATGGTTTTTTGTTTGTTTGTGTGTTTGTATCTTTTGTTTTTGTTTTTTTCTTTTTCCTTTTTATATATATATATATTATTAGTATTATTATTTTAATTCTCTTCTCTATATTAACATTCTATATTTTTTTCTGCTGTTTTGCTAGTTCTTTTCCTAAATCGATGTAAATGTACTAAGAAATGATGATCATACATCTATGTGATGATACTAAGAATTACTGAGTGCATTTGTAGATTGGAATGATTTCTAAATGTTGTGTTAATTTCTTTTCTTTTTTTTGATTAATAAAAAAATTTAAAAAAAATATGAGTTATTATTGTGCCCTTTGCAACAAGAGAACACAAGTATAATCTCATTTTTAATTAATATAATTTAACATAGCATTTAATAGAAAGAAACCATTTCTACGTTCCTAACAATATAGCCAAGGGCCTAGAGACTTTCTCTGAGCCAGTTCTAAGAAAAGTCTGCTTTTTCAGTAAGAAACAAGCTGCTGAAGCACCTGCCAATCTTTCTGAACTTTTTCCTGAATTAAGCATATAACCAGCTTGGAGTTATTTGGACAATTCACAAAGTAACTCCAAGTCTTAAAAGTTTATCTGGAGTGAGTAATTTGGGCAGAGAATAAAAAGTATTTGCAAAGTCTCCTTGGGGGAATGAGGAAAAAGGAAGAAACATTCAACTACCTCATCTGGGGAATTCTTGATACTCTCGCAATCAGTGGAGACAAACAATTCGATAGACTGAGCCCTCAATCTTGGGGCTTGCACCTATGAAGTTTATTCCTGCAAAGGAGAAGCTAAACCTACTGATAATTATACCTAAGAGTCGCCCTCAGAGAACCTCTTTTGTTGCTCAGATGTGATCTCTCTCTCTAAGCTAACTTGGTAGGTGAACTCACTGCCCTCTCCCACCCCATGTAGGACATGAGTCCCAGGGTGTAAATCTCCCTGGCAATATGGGACCTGACTCCTGGGGATGAGCTGGGACCTGGCATAATGGGAATGAGAAACCCTTCTTGACCAAAAGGGGGAAGAGAGAAATGAGATAAAATAAAGCTTTAGTGGCTGAGAGATTTCAGAGTCGAGACATTATCCTGGAGGTTATTCTTATGCATTCTATAGATATCCCTTTTTAGTGTATGTATATTAGAGTGGCTAGAGGGAAGCACCTGAAACTGTTGAACTGTGTTCCAGTAGCCTTGATTCTTAAAGAAGACTGTATAACTATGTAGCTTTTCCAATGTGACCCTGTGATTGTGAAAACCTTGTATCTGATGATCTTTTTATATAAGGTTGAACTTAAAAAAAAAAAGGATAAAAATAAATAAATAATAGGGGGAGATAAAGGGTAAAAAGTGGGTAGATTGAAATACTGTGGGTCAATAAGAGGGAAGGATAAGGGGCATGGGACATAGATTTTTTTTCTTTTTATTTCTTTTCTCTAGAGTGTCACAAATGTTCTAAAAATTATCATGGTGAAGAATACACAACTATGTGATGCCATTGTGAGCCACTGATTATATAATATCATTGGACTGTACATGTGTGGACATTTCTCAATAAAAATATTTTTTAAAAAAGTTTATTTGGAGCAACATGTCTCTTTACAACTGGAAACTCCCAGAGCAGTAATCTGGACATACAACCAAAAAGTAGGGATCAGACACACACAGTGACCAAAAAAACATGTAGATAACAATACAGCTATGTGTTACTGCTTTTGTCTCAATTGCAGCTTAGGCGCTTACTAAGATGATCCAACTAATAAACCTCCTTAAACACACTGATGGCAGTTTAATGTCTTGAGACTTGCTATATATAGACATTGTGCTCAGAATGTTACCTGGAAATTCTCATTCTATTCTTGCAGCAGCCTTCTAAAATGTCACCCTATGACTTTTACCCTCATTTCACAGATAAGGCAATGGAGCTGTAGAGTGAAGTAATGGACCCACATCACATAGCCAGGAAATGTTGGAGCTCAAGCCCTAGCTCCTGTGCTTGGTATTTGTACACCAGACTCATACCAGTGTTGGTATTTGTATGAATAGAATTCACTTCATCCACATCTATTCTGAGCATATTTTGTAAGAGCACATTTTCAGCACATATTTTGAGGGAAAATCCTTACGTTTCCAAAATAGAAATGTGTCTGTATTGCTTGGCAGCTGGATTTAGCAAAAATGTTCTGTCCTGATTTTCTAAAAAGTCATTTCACTCCTAGATATTTATCCAAGAGAAATGCAAACATCATGTCCACACTGAAACGTGTACACAAATATTTATGAAAGCTTTATTTACATGAGTCAAAAACTGGAAATAATCTAAGAGGTAAATGGGTAAAGAAGATATGGTGCATCCATAGAGTTGAATACTAGTCAGCTGTGTAAGGACATAAACTACTGATATACATAAAAACAAGGATAAATCTCAAAGCAATACAGTAGTGAAAGAAGCCAGACACAAAAGAGTACATACTGTATACTACCATTTATATCAAGTTCTAGACAATGGAAAATAATCCATCATGATAAAATGCAGATGAGTGGTAGACTGGGGTCAGCAACATGTGGAAACTTCTGGGGTGATGAAAATGTTCTATATTTTGCTTATGAGAGTGTTTTCATGAATGTATACACCTGTGAAACTCATTATCTCTTTAAAGGGATGCCATTTGTTATATATAGACCATGTCTAAGTTAGTAAAAATAGGATTAGAAAGGAAGCTGTTTACATTGCATTTTTTCAATGCACTTATATATTTTGAAAGTGCTTCAGTCTTTACCTGTTACCACAAGTTGTTTGAGCTATCTCCATTCCTTATTTTAGAATCTAAGCTCCTGGTAGACAAGAACAAGTATTCTTTTTAGCTTATGTTCTGTGCAGTACCCCAAACAACATTAGGTAATGCAACTATTCAGAAAATTATATCTAAATTTAACTCCATTTGGTTATTTTTCATTGCTCTCCAAAAAACCCTTGGAGCAGAACCTTGAATAAGCCTGTTTTCAGGCCCTAGCAAGTTTCACCAAGGAAATGTTTGCTTTTGTTCCCAAACATGCAAGGACAGCTAAAAACTCAGGAGTTGGGGTAAATTATCACCAGCAAGTAGATCTCAGAACTTTTCCCAAAACTTTTTTTATATTAGGAGGCATGCTACATTGTGAAGGGCATACAGGCAGAGTTGTCTCTGAAAACCAGTGCAATTCTGAGCTTGAACTTTTGGGATTTGAAAAGATAGGCGATAAGGGGAAAGAAGATGATGATACAAAATTCATCCCCCAAAATGATAGGTAGTAGAAAGCATTCTCAGTTCTGGGCTAGCTCCCACCTCCTTCCTGTCTCAAAGAGAATGATGCATAAAGCATCATGACCATCAGTGCAGGCTCACAAGCTATTTGTTACTGATACATACAGACACTGAAAGTGTTTAGAAAATCATAACAATTTGACATTGCCGTGATTGGTGCACTCAATTCTCATTAAGCAGGGTACAGACCTGGTGTGGCATTGTCAAACACTTGTACTGAGTCTAGTCAAGCACAGTAGGACCTTGTTTCATGTATTGTGGATTACATTTTAAAAAAAAACTGGTCCTCCTCCACAGACATTCTGAGAACCGTAATTTCACAGCATTGCTTATGAAGCACAAGTTACTTTTTCCCAAAGTGATAATGGGGAGAGCTAAAGGGGCCATGCACCATAATCCAGTCAGCTCCATGCAAACCCAGCCTGTCTGCAAGTGTTCAAAGATTGTAAAGTGAAATAAATAAACCTTCCCAAAGAGGAAGTTTATCAAAAGTGCTATGTTTCCAATATTAGATGGGATAATGATTGCCATTATTCTTTAGAATCTGTGATTCCTCATAACATTCAGAACTTTTTTCAACTGAATTTATTTTCTGTGCTTTACATATATTTAACTTTTTGAGACTTAAAAGACAATTAGCCTGTGTTTATATATACCTCTTATAAATAATTATAATTTGTGGTTGGGATAATAAAACATCCTTTTACTCAGCATCAAAAAAAAGTGCTATGTTTCCATTCTAATTAATATCACAGCTGTACAAGCTGCAAATATGGTTGTCATCACATCAAGAAACAAAATAAAGGTCATGATAATAATGACTGTGTGGATAGAATTAATTAATTTTCTTTTTTTTCTCTTGCACCCCGTAACAGCAAACTTATTCTTGAATCAGCCCCAGTAGTTTTTGGAGCAGAAAAGGTAGTAGGCACACAGATGGGGCTGCTGCGTTGTGACCACGGCTTAAACTAATTAGGGCAGAACTAAACAAAGCTCAGGAACCTCTTTCTCTTTATTTGTTATGTTTTGCACAAAGATGAGTTGGTGGGGAAATTCAGACTGCATGTTAGGTAGGCTACTTGCACTATACAGAGCCTGCACGAGAGAAGGAAAGCTATTTATCATTGCTGATGACATTGTACAGACCCAAATGAGCAAAACTGGAGGCTGGGACTTTGAATTTATAGACAAGATCTATTTAACCCACATTCTTCCTTCATATCCTAAATCAATTGCCACTTTCTCAGAGAGCCCTCCCCAACTTCCCTGATTAGACTTCTTCCTCTCTTTATCAGAGACGTGATAAATGTAGCCCTGTAATTCTTTGATTGGTACCTATTTTCCCTCATCTTCAGTAAGTTGCAAAGGGAGTGATCTTGCCTGTCTGTGTTCAGCACTGGGTCCCTAAAACTTAGTAAGGAGCAATGCAACACATTCGATGAATGTCTGTTGCAAGTGGAGACGGATGCATGCATGCATGCAGGAATGAATGGATGAACACACGAGGTCTCTAGATATCAGACCATGCATGCAATGCTTTGGCCATCTTTTTAGATAAACAGTTAGAATTAATCTCATGTAATTATTAATATTTTTAGGGAGAGATGGTGGCTCATGGAGGCTTTATTATCAACTTGAAAGGAGATGTCCCTAAGCCTTAAGGTGTGGGAAATGTACTAGAGTTTTGTAAATGCAACAACCTTCTTTTATGGGATATGCAATAGAAAAAGAGACTTGGGTTATTGTCTTGCAATTAGGTTGAAATGTTGCAAATAATTGTCGAAAACAAAAATCATGGAAAAGGACACATTTTTATAACATACCCTTATTTATTCTTTGAGTCAAACCATGATCCCAACCACATATTAATTACAATTAGGAAAAACCTGAGAAAATATGGTAGTCAAAAAGGAGATCCTTTCTCCAACTACAAACTTATAAATGCACACACACACTTTACCAAATAGGACATCAGCATCACAGGGCTAAGGTATGCCCATTTTAGTCAGACAGAGTAGATTTGTCCATTTAGGATTTACTGAGAAATAATGTCATTAGACATATTATGGAACAGTCTTAATTATCAAGTCACATAAACACAGGGGCATTTATTTTTTCCAAGCAAATACACAATTACTTTTAGCATTGAATATCAGAACAATAATGCTTTTCTGTTATCATGAAGCCACAATGATTGCAGCCAATTTTACTGATATTATGCATTTAAGCATGAAAGGTCAACAAAAATATAAAAATCTATGTACTTTCAATTTCTTTTCCAAAAAAGATTTATATATATATAAATATATATAAATTTATATATATATAAATATATATATATTTATATATATACAAAAATCATCTGCATATATAACATAGTTCAACTAAAATAACCCAATAAAACAGAAATCATTTTTGAATAAATAGTATACTTCAAAACTTAAGAAGCCCCAACTAGATGATATTTTAACAACATCCATTTTCTTTTAGAATATTTGATAGATTTGTATCTTATTTTTTTGGGTGCATGGTCCAGGAATTGAATCCAGGTCTCCCATTTGGAAGGTGGGCATTCTAACTACTGAATGAACTACCTATGCACCCCTGATAGATTATTTTAAAGATATGTGTTAAAGGCATTTTTAGCAGTATTATTTTATGCATTCAAATTAGCAGAGGGGAAAGGAGGTAAGTGACAGAATTAACATTACTGTCCAGTGTCTTAATTTCCTGGCTGCTGAGACAAACACCTCACAACGGGTGGATGTAAACAATAGGACTTAA